>NW_016107600.1:1727159-1782092 GCF_001604975.1 Cebus imitator
AACAGTAACTCCTACTTCATATGGTGGTAAAAAAGAGTAGATAAGTTAATAGTTATGAGATAGAGCCAGGCCTGGTGGCATGGGCCCATAGTCCTAGCTACTTGGAAGGCTAAGGTGGAAGGAGTGCTTGAACCCAGGAGTTCAAGACCCGCCTGGATAACAGAGCAAGTTCCCCATCTCTCTCTTTTTTTTTTTTTAGACAGAGTTTCACTCTTGTTGCCCAGGCTAGAGTGCAATGGCATGATCTCAGCTCACTGCAACTTTCACCTCCCAGGTTCAAGCGATAATCCTGCCTCAGCCACTGGAGTAGCTGGGATTACGGGCATGCACCACCACACTGGGCTAATTTTTGTATTTTTAATAGAGATGGGGTTTTACCATGTTGGTCAGGCTGGTCTCGAACTCCTGATCTCAGGTGATCCATCCGCCTCGGTCCCCCAAAGTGCTGGGATTACAGGTGTGAGCCATCGCGCCCGGCTGCAAGACCCCCATCTCTCTAAAAAAAGAAAGTTATGAACTATTTAGGAGAGTATGTGATCCATGGTAAGCACTATATAAATTTCATTACATAAAATTAAGGTTCTAGTCCCATAAACTTTTTTTCCTGTAATAAGCTCAGCCTTGGATACCTCTCATATTTTCTGTAAGAAGTGAACAAAGGCATGTGAAAATCACAATGTATTTATAGTGTTCGTTATTTGTCATCAAGATCACGTAACAGGCCTGATGTAGCAGGGGGTGAAGGGATGTGAAAGGGGCTGTCAGTCATCAACTTTTGATTATTTGCCTTGTTAAGGTCCCCTTCTTGTCAACATCATCAGCTCTTTGGTTTGTTCAAGTCTTTTGCTGACAATATCCAGGCCTCTCCCACACACAACGGGTGGCACAGCAAGGGATAGAAGGAGAAAGCCTGTGAAAGCAAAACGGGTCCTTCTCTTCATTAGCCGTGAAGCAGGAATAGCCACTAGACAGGAGGCTGTGAGAGGACCTTGGCACCTCCACCTTGGTCACTTTGCCTTTGGGCAGGAGGGGAAACTGATCAGCTCCCTCTGTGCTAGGGCCGCGGGAAGAGATGTTGGCATTTGTTATGAGGTGTTAGGAATAAAAACACATACATATCCCAGTGTCCCAAGCAAATGTTCTGCCACATACTGTATGGATGTAATTTCACATAGCTACTTAAACCCTGAGTCTCAGTTTTTCTCATCTTCACAATGGTAATGTTGATGCCTAATTCAAAGGGCGAAAATCAATGAGATCTATAAACCCCTTTGGTAGACATCTGGTCCAATAAGTGGTAGCTCTTACTAGCTAACATTTGGTAATATCTGCCCACTGTCTCCAAGGGGTGGAAAAGTAATGCTGACTTCCAGACTAGGAAAGGCAGTGGTAGCAGAAAGTGATTTATGACTGACATTTTTCACATTTTCCTTCCAGAGCACACAGTAAGTAGTTGTTGGTTCATTCATTCACTGAACGGTGTTTACAAACTTGAACAACTTGCCATTGTTTTGTTCACTTGTATTCATCTTACTCTCACCGCTAGAACTGCAAGGTCCATGAGGGCAAAGGCAGTGTCTGCTGCTTGATGAGTGACTGGATTGAGCTCAAAGCATGTCTGAAGACTGAAATGGGCCAGGCAAGGACATGGAAACTGGAGGCCTGGATTCTGGGCTCAGTCATACCTCCAAGAACATCACTTTCCCTTGACTCTGGAGCCTTCACAGACCTTCCTTCCACTGTAAGATACTGGAGAATCACTTGAGATCAGACTCAGGGAACTTTTTCCTGGTGGGAAGACATTGATTCATATACCCTGTATCTCTGAAGTCCCAAGAGAAGAGTCTGAATCCCCTAGTCTGAAGAGTCCACAAGTGATCAACATAGCAATCACGATAAAAAGGAAAAATTAATAAAGGAGGGAGTAGATCTACCTCAGTAACAACAGAGGGAGGAAAATTCCAGCTAGTACATGTATTTAACATGAAAGAAGATATGCTTTCACAGATATTAGGTGTTCCCAAATATAAGAAATACCCATTTTTGCCCACGGACCTCATTTGATACTACCCAGGATGTCTAGAGAATAAGAGGAAAGGAAGAATCATAATATCCAAAAGGTGGAAACAACCCAAATGTTCATCAATGAATGAATGAATAAACAAAATGTGGTATATCCACACATTATTATTGTGTGGATTAATTAATTAATATTCCATGGCTGGAATATTATTCAGCCATGAAAAGGAATGAAGTACTGATTAATGTTACAACATGAACCTTGAAAACACTATGCTCAATGAAAAGCTAGTCACAGAAGGCCTCTTATCATATGATGCCATTCATACAAAAGTCCAGAATAGGGAAATCTACAGAGACAGAAAGTACAGTAGTGTTGCTAAGGGCAAGGAGGAATATGGGGGGATAGAGAGGTGATAGTTAAAGATTACAAGATTTATTTTTGAGGCAATGAAAATGTTCTAAAATTAACTATGGTGATGGTTTGACATATCTGTGAATATACTAAAACCATTGAATTGTACATTTCAAATGGTGAATTGTATGATATTTGAATTATACCTCAAGAAAGTTGTTTTTAAAAAAGAGAGCGTAAGGGGTAGGGGGAGGTTGAGATGAAGCAGGAAAACAGTGATCAGAGACAAAGCTCAGGCGCTGTCTGTCCTAGCTGCCCCAAGTCAAAGCCTGCATTTCATACAGGCAATGTTAGGGTAGCCCCCAAGCCACGATTCGGGAAGATAAATTGACCCCAGAAGGTATGGGGCTGGGTCCCTTCTCCTCTGACAGCTCGCTTTCTGTGTTTTTTCTGGCACAAGAAACTCTGTCTTCTTGTATAAATAGGAGAAATTTATGGCAGTTTTCCCTCTTCTTCTCCCTGGTGGGCTACTAGGAAAGCCTAGCGGGAGGAGAGAGCCTGAGATTCCAAAAATATAAATGTGGAAAGACTGGAGGGGGTCGAGGAGCCTCTTTGCCTGCCTTGGCTCTGGCCCCAGCTCTCCTTTCCTTTTGCATGTTTGACCATCTGGGTGATGAGGAGGGTAGAGAATTGATGCAGCCCATTCTTTCTTTATGCCCAAAAAAGACGGGTCCCAAGGCAGATATCTGACAGGAGGGCCACAAGGGAAATCAAGGAAATAGGTTTGGCTGTCCCATGGCATTATTGGAGGAGACACAGACCACTGCCCTCCTTCCCGGATTTGGTTATTTTTGTACCTCCCTGTTTGTTGAGGCAGCCTGATACAGTGGGAAGACAACTTGTCCTAGGTTTAGAAAGATTGGCAGAGAAACTAAGTGTGTGACCTTAAGCAAGTCATGTCTTCTCTCTGGGCCTCACCTGTAAAAAGAGGGCAGGCACTGAATTTATCAGGGGTTTTCAAATCGATTTAAACTCTGGGGTCCTTTCTTCAAATAAAACCACGTGTAGTGACCCAACATGAACACAAGTAGCCTGCTGAGCTTCTTGAAGGGAGGAATGGGAGTCCCGGACCCCTGTGCTGAATGGAGAGGGGCTTGTCCAAGAAAAAGATGGTCTCCATGGCTTTTCCCACTCTGTCCTCAGGAGGAATTTGCCCCCATGGTGAAAAGGCTCAGCTCTGCACACTCAGTGGGCTTGAAATCCAGTTCTACTCTCTCCTGTATATCCCTCGGCACATAACTTATCTTCCTTCAACCTCAGCTTTCCCATGTGTGAATTGGAATAATACTAACACATACCTCAGAGGATTGTCACATGGATCATACTAAATAATGTGCATAGAGTCCTTCGCATACTATCTGGCTCAATAAATATTATTACATTACAGTTATTCCATGATCTGATGTAATCCTTTTTCTTTTCTTTTCTTTTTTTCTTTTTTTTTTTTTTGAGACAGTGTCTCATTTTTGTAGCCCAGGCTGGTATATAGTGGCATGATCTCGGCTCACTGCAACCTCCGCCTCCTGAGTTCGAGCGATTCTCCTGCCTCAGCCTCCCGAGTAGCTGGGATCACAGGAGTGGACAACCATGCCCAGCTTATTTTTGTATTTTTTAGTAGAGATGGGGTTTTACCATGTTGGCCAGGCTGGTCTCAAACTCCTGGCCTCAAGTGATTCACCCGCCCCCGCCTCCCACAGTGCTGGGATTACAGGCACGAGCTGTCGCACCTGGCCTGATATAATATTTTGAATTTTATTTTTTTTTATTTTTATTTTATTTTATTTATTTATTTTTTTTTTTGAGACGGAGTTTCGCTCTTGTTATCCAGGCTGGAGTGCAATGGCGCGATCTTGGCTCACCGCAACCTCCACCTCCTGGGTTCAGGCAATTCTCCTGCCTCAGCCTCCTGAGTAGCTGGGATTACAGGCACGCGCCACCATGCCCAGCTAATTTTTTGTAGTTTTAGTAGAGACGGGGTTTCACCGTGTTGACCAGGATGGTCTCGATCTCTTGACCTCGTGATCCACCCGCCTCGGCCACCCAAAGTGCTGGGATTACAGGCGTGAGCCACCGCGCCCAGCAATCTTTTGAATTTTAAATGATATATCTGGTGTGAGAAGGTGAATTAGGAAGGACGACAGCAAAACTGCTATAACATAAAGGCTCAAAACACAGTAGCATATAGAAAAGAGAAGTTTATTTCTCACTTAGTCTGGGAGGACGCAGTTCCAGACAGCAGACAGCTCTGTTCCACCTGGTCGGCTGGGATGCACATTCCTTTCACACCTGAGCTTTGTCTTCTTTCAGGGATGTCTTTTCAGTTGCCAGGTCAAGCCTGTCTCAGGCACATCTGCCCAGCACATGAAAGACAGAACACAAAGGAGAATTTACCCAATGTCCTCAGGCTTTAGGACATACTCGCCTAACATTCCCCTGTGTCTACACCTGGTAACAAAAGCAGCTGGGAAATGGAGTGTCCAGCTGGGTGTCTCTACCCTCGTGCAGCAAGGAAAGAAGAGATTTTAGTGGACAAAGGGCAGTCTTCATCCAGGGCTCAAACCCACACCTGAACTGTCCTCTTCCCAGAGGAAGGGAAATGAAGTCCACAGCCCAGAAAACAATGTGAACACCTCCCAACACACACACCCAATCAGGTCCCTGCCGTTCATCCAAAGATCAGCAGTCTCGGGAAAGTGGCTTGGAAGACTCGCTCCAGAGAGATCACCCTTCTATCCCTCTTCTTCACGTGGGTGGATGTGAGAAGAGTTTCTGTCCCCACTGCCTGCCTGCCACTCCCTCTCTCAGTTTCAGCTCACGCTCTAACCCCTTGTTCCCAGTCACCAGGAGTGACTACAAACGTGGGAGAACAGGAGGACCTGAACCAGCCATGGAAGTTGAGACTGGGACACAGAAGCCATGCTCAGAGGCAGCCTAGGCATGGATTCCGGTGCCAGGAAACCCAGCTACCACTGTGTAACCTAAAGCAGGGATTAAGCTCTCTGAACTTCAATGAACTCTTTTGGAAATAGTGATAAGAAACCCACTTGTCAGGGCTGTTGTGAGCAACAGATGTGATCATGTATGTACCTGGTACATAGTATGCCCTCAATAAATGGTGCCAGCAAGGCAAACCCAGGACAAATCAAATTCATGTCCATTACTCTGACCCAGCCTTTGCATGAATCCTTTTTTCTTCTCCTTCTTTGCCAATGCATGGCTCCCTTCCTCATCTTTACTTCCTCTCCTCATTCCCAGACCATCTGAATCCTGATGTAGAATCTGTTTTTTTCAGGAAGTCTTCCATGATTGAAAAATTCCTGCTTGGCCACTTCCCACTCCAGCTCTCTATCCGCGCCCATCTTCCATCTACTCCATGGTCCTGGCCCAAATTTACATGTGTCCCATCCCTCCCTTCAAAAAACATGCAGCAATGGAAGGGCTTCAAGTTTGTCGTTGGCAGATCAGAGTTCAGATTCTAACTCCGCTGAGTTCTAGCTTTAGGACTGTGTCAGATCACTTCATCTCTTCGAATCTCTGTCTCCCCCACCCTCTGGTGAGGTCAAGTGTGTGCGGGCTGGTACATAGAGGATATTTAGTCTCCTCTGCTCTACCCAACCTCCCACAACTCACACTCCCAGGACTAACTGTCTACCAAAGGGAGTTATTAGACCAAGAAAGTAATTCTCCCATTACCAGCCCCTCCCCAACCCCACCCAGGGGAAAAGAAGTGACTTCAAATCTACGGGTGTTAGAGGTACCACCAACTCAAGAGCTACAGCAGAGGAAGCACTTGGACATCCCCGCTTCCAGGGTTATGGGATCTCTCCCTAAGCCCTCTTACGCAGCCCCAGTTATAGGACTAGCTCCAGGGATAGGAGTGAAAGGGTTTATCGGATTCCAGTCTTAGCCTATTAGTAATAGCTCAGCTGTGCCTCTTTTTCTGACCTTTCTAGATCAGAAGCACAATAATATCAATGATAACTAACGCTTATATAGTGTTTCCTATGGGATGGGTGTTGTCCAGGCTCTTTGTACGCATGACTCAGCAGCCTTTGAACTAGATAGTACTAACCTCATTTTACAGACAAGGAAACTAAAACACAAGGGGTGAAGTCACTTGTCTGGGTCATACAACTAATATAAGGAATGACCGAGATTCAAAACCAGACCACCTCGCTGTGGAACCCATCCTGTTAACCACTGTGCCACGAAAAGAGCTAATATTTACTGGCAGTTTCTATGTGCCAAGCACTGTGGAAAACACCGGACATGTATTTCATCTGATTCTGAATAACCCCCTGAGATAAGTTCTATTGTTATTATTATTTTTTTTGAGATGGAATCTCACACTGTTGCCTGGTGCGATCTCAGCTCACTGCAACCTCCACCTTCTGGGTTCAAGCGATTCTCTTGCCTCAGCCTCACAAGTAGCTGGTATTACTGGTGCCTGCCACCACACTCTGCTAATTTTTTGTATTTTTAGTAGAAACAGGGTTTCACTATGTTGGCCAAGCTGGTCTCGAACTCCTGACCTCAGGTGATCTGCCCACCTTGGCCTCCCAAAGTGCTGGGATTACAGGCATGATGAGCCACCAGACCCGGCCAAGTTCTATTATTATTATCCCTGTTTTACAAGTGAAGAAATGAAGGCAGAGAGAAAAGTTAAGCAACTTGCCCCAAGTCACACAGCTAAATATGAATAGTTTCAGAATGCCGTCGGGTGCAGTGGCTCATGCTTGTAATCCCAGTACTTTGGGAGGCTGAGGCGGGTGGATCACCTGAGGTCAGGAGTTCGAGACCAGCGTGGCCAACATGAAGAAACTTTGTCTCCACTAAAAATACAAAAATTAGCCGGGTTTGGTGGCAGGTGCCTGTAACTCCAGCTACTCGGGAGGCTGACGCAGGAGAATCACTTGAACCAGGGAGGTGGAGGTTTCAGTGAGCCAAGATTGTCCCATTGCACTCCAGCCTGGGCAACAAGGGCAAAACTCTCCGTCTCAGGAAAAAAAAAAAAAAAAAAAAGGTTTCAGAACCCATAGCTGTTTTGCCTCAAATACCCCCTCCCCACCCCATCCCCGAAGTCCCTTCCTTTCTAGATGAGTTGTTTAGTTCCTAGCACCAGTTCTTCACAAACCTGCCTTACCCCCACAGCCTACCACCTTTGTTCTCCAAAACTGTTACCGACCTCTGTCTCTTTCCCTTCCCACTTTCTCCCTAGTCCCTCCACTCCCCACAAAGTCCCCCAAGCCATTCTGTCCCTCTCCCTCAGCTCCCCTCCCACCCTCCCCCACAACTCCTGCTGAAACCAATGAATTTCACCCAAAAAGACCATCAGACTTTCCCCAATCCGGCCCCCACTGTGCCTGTGCCTGACACCCCCAGGGTAGGCACCACAGTGGCTAAGCTGGTGAGCCAGAAATAAAATCTTCATTCTACTTCCCTGCCCCCTCTTCCCATCACTCATCTGGGAATCCAGGACGAAGAAGGGAGCTAAAGTGCAGAGCATTCATTTAATATTAACAAATTGAAATGAATTCTTTTAATGCCAATTAACTTGGAGCGGCCCCTTATTAATAGTAATTTAGATTCATACTTGAGAGAAACAGGGACGGGGGCTGGGCCAAATGTGCCCAGAATGTCAATGTGACTGGGAAGCCGAGAGAGGAGGGGCGGCAGTTTTACTTCTGCCCAGTTGGGTTCTGTTTCCCTGAGAGAAATGGGCAGTCACTGGAGGCAGATCTTGTGGAAACATGAATTACTCTTGTAATTTTATTTTTGTTATTTCGATGAATCTGAATAGTTTGAAACCATGTCACACCATTTTAAAGGTTTATCTTCACAGTAATGTGAAAAAGAATTTCCTCAGAGCTGGGATTTACTCCAAACTCTCTCTTAAGCCAAATCGTACTGACCAAAGAGAAGAGTCCCCAGGCCAGCTCTCCACCCTTCTTTGTTCAAAGCCAGAGCCAGAGATCAATATGCAGTTCCCGATCCCTGCCCCTTCTACCTTAACCAAAACTAAAAGGAAGAATAAACACTGTGTCTCTGTCTGAGAAGTCTCCCCCAGGAGGTAAGAGACCCAGGAGGCTGACTGCTAAGCTAACAGCTTACATTTAAGGAAGAAAAACAATCTGCTTGCATTTTTCTTAGAATTTAGGGAAAAGATGAGGATTTAAAATTCAGTTTCATGTTATCAGAGAGTTGTCCAGAATACAGCCAAGTGGGAAGAACTTAGTTCCAAATGAAAAAGTTGAACAGAAATTCTGCTCTCACTGGTTTTGCCAGCTTGGAGGTCAGACTAGAGGTGTCCTGAACTAGAACCAGAGCATAGGTTCTGACCCAAGAAGGACACTGTGTGCTTCCCGGGCATCCCTCCGTGGCTAGGAGGAGAGGAGAGGATGAGTCAGTTGGAAGCTGAGATTGTGGAAGTTGGGGATGGGGTTTTGAGATGCAGGAGGCAGGCGTGGGAAGGAGGTCAGAGAAAAGTAAGTAAATCTACTAACCTTTGAAGTTTATAAAATAAAAACCTTAACAATGGTTAACATACAAAAGATCACATTCTTTTAAAAAGTCAGGTTTAAAAGAAGGTAAAACACCTCAAATTTAAACATAATAAAAATGAGGAAAATACATAAAACATTTCAAGCAGATTGTTCTTTAAAAGAGGTTGCAATTAATCAAGAGATCTTTTTTACACCCCCCAGAGTTTCCCAAACAATAAATTCATTTACAAAACAAAAAGAGGAATCAACACAAAACCTCATCCACACACAGAGAAAAAAAAAATTGTGGTGATTCTGTAACAGCTGAAAAAACTAAGAGAAAAACGAATAAACTCAATCTATTAGGTGATATTTATAAATAGCAAAATTGGAGGATGATGTGGCGAAAGGAGTTGAACTCATCACTGAAGAAGTAACACCTGTGAAAACATAAAGTGTAACATCCCCAAAGAAAAGTAAACTCTCCATAAAGCACCAAGTATAAAAATTGATTGAAAAAGAGGAAAGTACCACCCACCCCCTAATAAAAGTATTAATTTGTATTAATTTTAATGAAAATTTTCTCCGAGTCCGAGATAGGTTACACAAAAGAATACAAAAAGATATTTTTTTCTTTCAACTAAGAGGAAAAACCAAATCCGATTTAAATTGACTAATGGGACAGGAAGGGAGGCTGTGGTTGGCAGGTGCTAGTAAAGGGGGTGGGGGTGGTGAAGAGTTTGAGGGGCAGAGGACCAGCTTACCTCGCTTTGGAGCCGCCATGGCCAACAGGAGTGGGCAAATGACCTGCCAGTTCCTGGGTGATAGGGGAAATAAGAAACAGGGGATCCGGATGCCCCTAGACGAATGAGGAGGATGGAAGGACTGGGGGTGCCCATCTCCTCTCCTCTGCCCGCCTCCCTCCTTCCGGTACCCAGGCCTAGAGAGCTACTGAAAGTTACAAATTGCTTCCATTATTAGCTCATCCCGGGCGGCCTGGTCATTGGCCAACCCCTGACCACGTGGTCCCTCGTACCAATCGATCGAATTTCTAGTCGCAATTCTCTGTCTGTCCCTGGGCTCTGGGGAGAAAGGGGGGGCTGTGGCTTGGGGGCTGAGGAGGGGCTAAGGCGGGAGGGGCCCCTCATCCCCTCACCCTCCCTTTTCGCCTTGTGGGGGCCCTGAGCGCCGCCCCAGAAGGGATCGAGGGAATGTTGTGAGCTGGGGCACAACGGCGGGGCAGACACTGGAGGAAGCGAGAGACGTCGCCAGGGACCCAGGGACCTCTCCCTCCAGTTCCCCCGCCCGCCCGGGCCGCTCGCCACTCCCGCTACAGCGCCCACCCTGTCCCGGGCCGTCCCGCGCCAGCAGCGTAGCCCCAGCCCCGGCGCCCGAACGCTCTCCCTCCGCATCACTGCTCTGGTCCCCACTTTGGCGATCGTGCCCCCGAGTCCCGCTTCCCCCCCGCCTGCTCTGGATCGGGCGCCTGCGCCTTCAAGGGTACCCGGCTCACTTGCCCTCCTCACTTGCCGAGTTTGCGCCCTTCCAGGAATCGTTTGCGAGAAGGACAAACTTTTGAGCGGATGGAAATCTAGTCTAGAGGAGCTGGTTCGGAGCAGGTAAGCTTGGCCCGGGACGGGTGCGCTTCAGCCCGAAGACAGCGTGTCTCCCCGCCCCGGTCTCTCCCTCTCCTTACCCCACCCTGTTTCCCCTGCAGGCTGACGGTCATCTGCCTTTGCCCGGAGAAATGTGGGCTGGGGCTGGGCTTCTGTCAGGTGCAGTTTTTGCTTCCCCGAGTTTAGGGACTAAGGTGGCAGCTGGCAGGGGAGGGGGGCTTGCTTCTGAAACTGGGGGTTGAGGGGAGGGTTAGGAGCCGAGAAACCCAGAGTCTGAGGGAGACGACTTCTTTCCTCAAACGCAACTTGTGGGAACTTCGGAAAAGTTTTTTGAGGGGAAATGGAGAAGGGAGCGGAGTTGGGGTTTTGAGGATTAAAATGGGAGAGAGGGTGCTCCGCTTCCCGTTCTGAAGGAAGGTCGTGTGTGCTCGTTCCCCAGTCGGGACCCTTTGCTAGCCTAGAAAAACCCAGCTCCGTCCCAAACCCGCCCGCCCCTGCAGGCCCTTAGGGACAGACGCTTGGAGATCCCCAGGCGCGCCCCGCAAACAGGGAAGGCAGCGCCAGCCCGAGTTTCCAACACTGCCGGATGGGCGGGGGATCCGCCCAGAGCCTTAGTCAGGGACTGCCCAGGTCCCTGCTGCCCAGGGACCTTACGTTGATTCTAAGTTAGGAGTGACCCGAAAGAAAGAACAACTCCCAAAAAATCTTTTTTTTTTTTTTTTTTTTTTTCCCGTGAATCCAGTTTGAGTCAGAGACCCATTTCCCTAAGATGGAACCCAGAGAGTGCCCCCTCCCACCTCTAGCACAACTTCCAGGTCTTCTCCAGCTCCCAAAAGAGGGCAAGGAAAAGAGGCCCCAACTCCCCTCCCAGGGCTGAGATTTCCTCCCCCACCCAAGAGATGCCCCAGGAGGAATGGATGGAGAGGCTCTTCAAAGGGCAGTCAAGAGCAGAGGGCAGGAGGTTCAGAGGACACAGCTGAACTTGGGGCCCAGGACAAGCAGGAGGGGCAGGCCCACGAAGGTGCAGAAGCTCTTGAGTGGCTTGGGCAAGTGGAGGAGGGCAGAGGCCACTGCAGGTGGAGGGGGTGTGGGGTACCCTGGAGCCCTTGGTGTCCCTGGGCAGAGAGGTCCAGCCAGGCCAGCCGGGCGGGGAGGGTCTGTACTGTGCCTTAGGCTGGGCCCCTCCTGGGGAGCCCCAGGCTGGAGAAGCCAGGCAGAGAACACATTTGGACTCCTTGGAAAGGGCCAGGAAGGGATGTGGGTCCCAGGAGAGAAAATTCCCACGGGAACACGTGGTGTTCTGGCCCTTCCTGGACCCACACTTCCAGATGCTACTTGGCCCTGCCGGGTCAGAAGCCGAGAATCTGTCCAGGACTTTGTTTTCACTCTTCCTGAAGTTTTTCTGCCGGTGGAAAACCTCTTCCTGGTGGCCCAGCGGCTAGTCTGGCAGCTGCTCAGCATCTGCTCATTGGCAAGCCCCAGAAGAGTTGGACGGCCTAGCTGAGCAGTTTAGGAGGGCTTTGGCTGGCACTGCCTACAAGGAGTTTGGCTTGGTCTCCCAAAAAAGGGGACTTTGAGGCCGCTGATATTCAAAATGAATGTAAGCCCTTTTCTCTGTCCTCACATCCGGTGGCCCTTCACACCTCTGCAGCCCAGAGGATTTAGATGGAAGGCCTCATCCATCCCCAGTCCCAAAGCAAATGTGGGAGCCGGCTTGGGTGTCTTGCAGGCTGCTGGGGCTCTGTGTGCTCTGAGGGGTGTGTCTGGTCCTCTGCCTACCCCACTCCCCCTTTGATGAATGTGGTCCTTTTTGCTCCTGCCTCTCCAATACTACCCCCCCCGCCCCACCCCCCCCAACCCAATCCCACAGATCTATGGGAATATCTCTCTTTTCCTCTTTCCTTTCTCCTCTTCCCCTTTCTTCTTAGGATTGATGGAGTGACAGCAGTTTGGCAAGGCTTCCCTAAGCCTGTAGTGGGGAACTGTGGACCCAATCCTGACTTCTCACGTAGGGGAAAACGGGGAAACAGCTCTATTCCCAGGCCCTTGAGATTGAGTCTCAAGTTGAGAGGAGTTGAGAAATAAATGCATGAAGGATGACTGGGCTGACACAGGACAAAAACCTCGCCTGGGGAGGGGCCAGTGTTATGCCATGTGCCTATTGCCGAGAGGGAATTTAGAAACAAAGGAAGATAGGAAGAAGGTCTAGGAAAACAGCACAAAGGACTGGAAAAATCAGAACAACAAAGAGAAAAGACTGGGAGAGATGAAAAGGCCCTAATGCTGCAGACAGAAAGGTACTCTGCAGGGTGGAGGGTGGCTGGGATGGAGGTAACATGAAAGGAATATTGATAAAAGGCAGAAGGCAGAAGCAGGACTAGGTTTGTTTGCATTTTTAAGATTGGAGATAGTCTGTGCCCTGTTAAAATAGAAAAAAGATTAGAGATAAAGGCAGAAAGGAAGAGAAAAGAGAAAAATAGGGAAAGAAACAGCAAATGAAAGGGGAGAGCTAGAGAGTAAAAGAAAAAGGAAGGGAAAGAAAGGGAGGTAAAAGTGAGAAAAAAGAAACGGAAGGGAAACAGAAAGAAAGAAAGGTAGAAAAGGAGGAAAGATAGGCACAAGGGCAAGAAGGAAGGGAAAGAAGGATGCGAAAGGGAAAGGAATGGAGGCAAAAGAGAAAGTGAAGGTAGGGCAGAAATGAAGCAAAAGAAGAAAGGGAAAATGAGAAATGAAGATACAGTGAGATAAAGAAGGAAGAAGGGGCGTGAGGAGAAGGGGGGCAGAAAGAAGGAGAAACACGAACTCAGCTGAGGTTAACAGTTAACAAAAAGGGGCCGGGTTCCTGAGGAGCATGAGGAGGGAAGAGGAGATGAAGGGTGAGCAGAAAGAGGCCACTTGGGGCCTCTCCTAGCTTCACCTTGGGCTGCCGGGGTCCTGACCTACCACCACCGCTCCACCATCTCCAGGACCCAGCCCTGAGTGACGGCGGCCTGTGAAACGTGGGAAGTAGAGGCAGGGGCCAGTCGCCTGCTTACGGGCTTCTCAAAGCAGCTGAGCTACCTGGAGTTGTTCCTGTAGCCCTACCTGCTCCCGGCACGGCCCGCCAAGCTGGACGCGTGGCCTTGAGGCCCTGTGACATGCAGGTCAAGATCTGGTTCTAAAAACTGCGCATGAAGTAGAAGAGGCCAGCGAGGCAGGGACTGGTTGCGGATTCCCACGCTGGCGGCCCCTTCTCCCGGGCTCAATCCCCTCACCCACAGTCCCAAGCGCTTCCCTTCTGACCCTGCTGGCAGAGGCTGTCTGGAGACTGGGCAGCTTCGTTCTGAGCTTGGAGGTGCTGTCGTTCTGTGACCTTGGGCCTCAGTTTGATCTTTGTTAAATGAGCCCATTGCACTAGAGTGTTTTTCTCTAGTTTGGGTGAGCCTGCCTGGGTATGTGCACGTGAGAGAGGGTTGAAGATAAGGCCTGGTCCACTTTGCAAAGGTGGGGGCTGGGAGAGAGATCTTCATTTTCTTCCATTGGTCAGAAGAAAAGTCTGCCTCCTTTGCTTTCCTTATCCTCACCCCTGCCCCAGAAAACCACCTTCCAAGTCAAGGAGTTTCTCCATGCCAGGAGGGGCTGGATTTATCTTCCAAGAGCTTGGCAGGAGGTTTGCAAATCCTGGAAGAGCCAGAGAAAGGATCTCATACGTGAAAGGGAAGGAAGACATTCCCTACCAGAGCAAGTGGACCTTAGGTCTGCAGTAGATTTCACTGAATTCACACACACAAAGAGATTAATTGGTAAGGGGACTTTATTCAGCTACAGAGAGGATCACTTGGGGTTGCTGGGTATCTTTAGGCTGTTGGGCCTGCACTCTCCACGCCCTGCTTATGTGCTCTGGTTGATTCACAAGGCTTCTTAGAGCCAATTCCTTTGTCTTCCAAAAGTGGAATGGGGCAGGTCACTGAGGTCAGCCAGTTCTTCCAAGGGCAGTGTAAGCCTTGAGGATGGGCTGGGGCACCCCCAAACCACTGGCTAGAAACGTGTGTTCATAGTAAACCTTGCAGTGCCCTCTCAGGGAGGCCTCTGACCAGTACTGCCCAGCGTTGCTCTTTAAGCTTTTCCTCCCCTCTTTGCTCTAGCTTCTTCCTTCCTTTATTTCTCTTTCTCTCTTCCTTCCACCCTTTCTGATTTCTCTGTCTCCCTTTTCATCCAGTCCAGGTTGGGGATCTTGTACTATCTTCGTACCCGAAACGGCTCTGCTCGAAGCCCTTTAGGCTGGTTAACATGCACCCTGCCCTCAAGAGTTCATTATGCGGGATGCAATAGCAGGATAAGAAGATGGGATGGGGGCAGCTGGGCTCAGTGGCTCACACCTGTAATCCCAGCACTTTGGGAGGCCAGGGTGGAAGGATTGCTTGAGCCCAGGAGTTCAAGACCATCCTGGGCAACATGGGAAAACCCTGTCTCTATTAAAAATACAAAAATTAGCCAGGCATGGTAATATGCACTTGTAGTCCCAGCGACTCAGGAGGCTGAGGTGGGAGGATTGCTTGAGCCCAGGAGGCACAGGCTGTAGTGAGCTGAGACTGTGCCACTACACTCCAGCCTGGGTGACAGAGTAAAACTCTTTCTCAAAAAAAAAAAAAAAAAGAGGAGGGAAATGAGGAGTAAGCTTTGCTAACCAGATGTGGGATGAATCAATTGGTTTTATGTATTAATCATGATTATGACCTTCACATCCCCTTGGCTTACCCCTAGACAATTCTTCTGCACTCCCAGCCATCTGCAAGCCACCGTCAGCCTGTCCCTGCTCCTGAAAATGGAATTGCTGATGCCCCCAAGGCTGTAACTCTCCCAGGGTGAGTGAGAGTGAGGTCAATGATGCCAGGTCGGAACTTCAAACTCTTAAATAAGCAAAGCATATTTCCCTATTCCTGATGCATTTAGGGGTCATCTATCCCTTGGAATGGAGAGGCTGGCAATCCTGGCTCTTGGCTATCTTTCCACGGAACACCCCTGATTAGGCAGACCCACCACCATCTACATCTGCTCCGCAAAGAAGGAAGGCAGCTTGTTCCAGAGGTTGGTGAGCGGCTGCAGACTGCCTGCCTAGAACAGCCTCCTTACTCCAGCCTGGCAGGAAGAAAGGAACCTGACTCGCTTCACAGGATACGGAATCTCAGCGGGCAGAGCTGAGAGCCATAGCTTCGTCCTGGAGCCTGATGGCTAGAAGCAGCTTCTGTCTTTGGGTTCTCCCTGCTGCCTCGGCCTCTGCTCTGTTCAGTTTGCTGTTGTGTTTTTCTCCCTCGTGTTGGGGTGGTGGGGTACAGGGAAATGAAATGTCTTCTCCCAAGCCCCTGATGCTTCCCCATGCCTCCACCAGCCTCAAAGCTGCTGACAGTAATGAACTGCAGCTTCCAGCCCTGCCCATAAGCTACTCACAGCAAATTCAAATTCTCTTCTGGGCAGGAGGAAGGGCAGATACTCCCTCCTTCTCAAGCCTCCCTGGCTCATTGATCCATTTTGAGGGCATTTGAGGGTCAAAATTGAGACCAGATTGCTTCAGTTGATATAAAATTAGCATTTCTTATCACACCAAAGGCCACACCTGTTCTCTGGCCTCACAAACCAGTGAGGATGTAAAGGTTTGTTGAGGTGGAGGAATAGAAGCGAAATGAACAATCTGCTCCATTTAGAAGTCAGTCGCTTCAGCGGTTCATTCCACTAATATTTATCTAGTACCTACTCTGTGCCAAAAATTGTCTCTACCTCAATTTGCCCCAACTATCAAAAAAAAAAAATCCTTGCCACTGTGAGGCTTCACTGTGTTGTGGACCAATATACAAATAAACCAATGGAAAAGAAAGTGTGGTTCGGAGTCAACTGATTTTCATTGCAGCTTTCCGTGTGCGGGGTCTCAGAGCCCCCGACTTCCCAGCTTCAGCTACCCAGCCCCAGCTGGGTGACAAGCAGGACTTCCCTGGGGCCCATTTGTTTTCCCCACTGGAAAAAGGTTAGAATAAGAGCAAGAGGTGTGTGCTGGGACCTGCCTCCATGAAAGCCTGAAATAAAGGGTTTGGGATGGTGGGCAGTGGGGCCCTCCAAAACTGCTCAGTCAGCCGTGTGGGAGGGTAGAGGTGATACATGTTTCCCCAGGCTGAAGAGCAGGTCTGTGAGTTTGCCGTGATGTAATCACGTGTCTGAAGGTGACAGCAAGGGTGTGAGTGTGCGTGTGCGTGAGCTGAAGGTGGGCAGATAAGCGTGCCTGTGCCAGGCTTGTGTACACCGGGCCCAGACCCCTGCACAGGTGCTGGGGTGTGTGTGTGGAGGGGGGAGGGGGGTGCATGCAAATCTGAACATACCTCTCCATACATGACCCTCAGTGTATGTGAGAGTGTGTGTACCCGCTGAATTATTATAAAATTACACTGACCCTTACAGAAAATCCATACCAGCCTCGGCCTTTCTCCCCCGACCTCTCGACCTCTGGGGTGCCTGAGGAAAGAGTTGACCCGGTCACTGCCTCCCCCTAGTCAATGAGTCCCCCTCCATTAGCATAAAACATGAATCTCCTGGCAGCTTGACAAATTATAACTAGCAGCCAGAGTTTTGCCAACTGGCTGGCTTGGGCGCTGTCTATTTATCATTGAAAATGGTAAATCATAAGAATCCAGATGACTTAATTATTCAAATCCACCCAGGACCCAGAGAAGCTGCAGGCCCGTCAATCTCAGCCCTGGGGTCTCAGAGAAGAGCGGGGGAAATGCTGGATGAAGCAGGTTCAATTGCCACCTCTCCCATGCCCGGAGAGCAGGATTTTTTTCTGCAGCCCCTTCCGTTCCCCGCCGTCCTGCCCACCTCTCCAGCCATAAGCCTGGCCAATTGTTTTGGCTGCTGGCCTCCCGAGGCTCTCCCTCACCCGCCTCCTGCTGCCCACCACCCGCTCCTCAGGCTAAGGCGGTATTTCCCGGCCTCTCTTTGTGTGGATCTGTTAGCTCTCTCTTTCTGTTTCAGTGCCTTCATTTTTATTTCTTCTCTTTCTCCTATTCTTTTCACCATTTCTCTTCATCTCTACTCTCCCCACAGATAGACACTGAGCCCTGCATGGCCTCCCTGGGGGAGTTTTGCCTGCTCTCCTGGCCCCTTTGTCCTCACTGTCCCAGAGGTACCAAGCTCAGGATCCCCATGCATACACACCCCAGCCTTAGCCCAGTGCTCCGAGTGCTGGAAGGCCTGAATTCACGTCTCTCCGCTGTGGGGCCATATGGAAGCACACATGTCAGCGAGTAATACTGGGCCTGGCCCCCACACCCCATACACACAGCCTTTCTGTCTCTTTCTTCTGTGGATTTCTAAATCCCATTATGCATAACTTGGGAGGGAGTGGTCAGGCTGTCAGAGATGTGCCCCCCACCACTGAGGCAGGGCTTCATCTCAAGGAGGCTTATCCCTCACTCCCAGCGTGGAACCACCTCAAGCCCCAGCAGAGGGACTGCTCAACCGTGAGCTTTCCCAGAAGGAGAAGACACCCTGTTTACAGAACAAATCCTAGATCCAGAGGTCTGTGTGCCGAGCTTCTGGGGATCCTTTGATGTTTGGGTCCTTTCATCTCTGTGTCCCTCACAGTCCGGTATAAATACATCCTACTTTTCTTGCAGTCCTGGGCCCCATGAGAAATGTATGCCCTTCCAGACCCACAATGGCAGGTGGGGAGCACACATTCACCAATGCTGATATTGCTCTGACCCCAGAGGAGAATGCAAGGAACAAGGAGGCCGCCAGAGCCCCTCTGCTTCAATGGCATCCTGGTCTAGTCTTTTGGAGAGCTTGCTTTACCTGCAAGAGCCCTGGAGGCTCCTCAGAGCCACTTCTGTGTCTGCGGATGCTTGTCATCTTGGTTCTGGGATTCGGTTTGGTTTTGTCGGGGTGTGTGTGTGTGAGCACGTGCACACCTTTCTGTGGATCACCTGGAGTCTTGGCATACTGACGGGTCGTGCCTGGTGGTGTGCATGCCTGCACAAATGCGCCAGTGCTCGTGGTGTGTATGTGGGTGGGTGTTTATGAGTACATGAACACACACTTCCAGAAAGAGCCCTTGCACTGAAACAATGAGTGACAATGTCCCCACCAACAGGACACCTGAGGAAACAGCTCTCTCCATTCCATTTTAAGGCCTCTGAGCAATGGTGCTCTCAGTGAAATATTGGGCTCGGCATAGTATAAAACTCTAAAGAAGGAGCTACCTGTTTTTGCTACTGAAAGTAAGTTCTTCCTAGAGTTTAGCCTTCTCTTCTTTCAGGGCAGAATATGAGTATAGTCAGAAATCTTGAGAGGGGGCTCCCTACTCCTCTGAGAGAACACACGTGGCATATAGGGGGCCTTTCCACAGCCAGGCTCATCCCCACTGCTGCTAAAGCACTGCATCCTCTCCCTCTTTCCTTCCTCTCCACCTTTCTAAGCCAGAGTGATATTTGACAAGGGCAGCGGTGAGGGGTGAAGCTTGGGGCGGGTGGTGGGGGGAAGGATCAAGATTCAAAAGCAGGCCAAGCTGCTGGAAGGCAGGAGATCAATAAGGGGAGACAGATTGGAGACAGGTTTCTCTCACTGCTCCCCTACCCCTCGCTGGCTCAGCACCCCCGCCCCAGCTCCTGAAAACAGGTGGAGGACAGAGCCAAGCACTGGCCTCTCCCTGCCCTTATAACTCAAACAGGTTCCTAATCCCTGGGCAGAGGGTAAACAGCCTCCAAGCAGGGCCAGGATTAACCACAGAAATGCCGCTAATGTATTTCGGGGCACTGCTCCCTGCCCCCACCCCCACCCTGTGTTACTAATTAGCGCAACAGCAGGGAGAAGCTTCGGAGGAGCAGCTCAGCATGCCTTTGTGCAGGCTCTGAGAGCCCAGGTCTGGGCTCTGGACAGTGTCTCTTGTGCTAGACAAGCTGGGGTGGTAGAGGATTCCCACCGCCTCCCCACCACTCCTAAATCAGCTCAAAGGCAGACAGCGTTTTTTTTCTCTGCGCTCTCCCTGAATCCCCCTGTCTCTCCTTTGCTGTTCACAGCTGGGAGGCAGGTGGGGGACAAGAGGGAGAGTGGAATCGGCTCTGGAAATCAAACGATGCAATAAAAAATTAATTGTCTAATTAAAACCATGAGGAAGCCCCTTGCCAGAGTTTGGCTCTGAGTCGTCAGGGCTATAAAGGGTGGGAAAATGAGTCTCAGCTCCTAATAAATTCCTGATTTGCAGCTTGGTCTATCAGCAAAGGAGCACTGAGCGTCCCACTGGCTAGGCCTCCTGGAGGTCACTTCACCCCCCTCTGCCCCCAGACCCGGCCATCACACCCAAAATCCCACACAGGCCCACAGTCAGCGTTTTCCCAAAAGGAGAGAAAGGGAAGATCCTGTCTCCCTGATCTGATGCTTACCCATTTCTTCCTGGTCTTTCCTCAGGAAAGGAAAGTTCTAGAAACTTCCTCAACCAAAGAGTTCTTCATTTAGGTTAACTAATAACTGTATGAACAAGCTTGCTATGTACGTTCATTTTGACCTCACTTCCTCCACTTTTGTGAAAAGTATAATTTATGAACTGATTTATGATTCGCTCTCCCAGATCTTAGTGCTGATTTTTGCAGGTGAATGACAGAGAACCAAGCTAAGAAATTCATCTCCCCTCTAAAAGAGGGCAGTGCACCCTGCCCAGTTGACCACATCCTCTGGAAGAATGAAGACAGAGCTAGTCCAGAAAGCAGTGCAGAGTTAGGCAACTCTCACGTGCAGGTGGAGCCCAACCTTCTCCCTGAATCACTGCACCATTTCTTCACTTGGGTCTGCCCGTGTAGACACAGCCTCCATGCCTCTATTCCCTCCCTTCCTTGGCAAAAGCAAATGCATTATTAGAGGTATTAATTCATAATAGCAGGAGGAGGAGGTAGTTAGCATACTGCCTTCAACATCATATGACATTATTTTATTATACAGAATACAATATGGACTCTATATCTGTGATTAGCTTCTTTTAACAAACTTCAAAACAGTCACCTCCAGAGAACATACACTCATTCCATATGTGCCTCTATTGATTCAAACATTTCTGCAAAGTCTCCTTTTGAAACTGACTTCAGAGCTGGTTTACAAAGTATTCAAGGCAGCCATTATTAACTGATATATATATTTTTGGCTGACTGATTCCAAAAAAGCAAAGGATAAAGCTCTACCACCAATAAGGACGATAAAAAAAACTGAGTCACATACTCCGAACACAATTCCAGAACAAGAGCTGCAAAACATTGTCTGTGTCACTGCAACCTTGTTGAAATAAGGGGGTCTCCCCACAAGGTGACTACTCAGAGGCAGCGGTGCCCGTCCAGACCCAGATCTCCACAGCCACATCTGGAGCGCATTATTCATCACTCCTGATGATCTTTCGTTCATCTGGTTGTTATTTTTCATCCTAAAAAATGGACTAAGCTTTCCCTAAGAAGGAGAAAAGAGAAAATAACATATTCCTGACCTCCATCTAGGTCAGGTTCCCATTTCTGATTTCAGCGAGTTCCCATGCACAAGTGTAGGCATGGTGGCTAGGCCGCTCTGCTTCTAAGACCCGCACACCTGGAGACTGGAATGTAGATTCTGATTCTGACTCACCTCATTGTTGTTACTGTTGTTTATTTTTTGTTTGCTTTTTTGTGGAAGTTTTCTTTGAGGCAGGATCTTGCTCTGCCACCCAGGCTAGAGTGCAGTGGCACGATCATGGCTCACTTCAGCCTTGACCTTCTGGGTTCAAGCAATCCTCCACCTAAGCCTCCCAAGTAGCTGGGACTACAGGCACACACCACCATGCCTGGCTAATTTATTTTTTATTTTTTGTAGAGATGGGGTCTCCCCGTGTTGCCCAGGCTGGTCTCCAACTCTTGGCCTCAAGCAATCCTCCCACCTCAGCCTCCCAAAGTATCGGGATTATAGGCATGAGCTAGTGCCTCGCCTCATATTAACTGCCTACCTATTAAGTGCCAGGCCCCACTAGGTGCTTACATATGGGTTATCCTTTCCAATCTGGGGATTTTAAGACTGTTTTTCTTCCCTGATAATGGACTTTTGTCATTTCTAATCCAGCCTAAGACCATACACTGCTCCATGGCCCTGCTGTTCTGGAAGGCAGCTCCCATTCCTGGACTTAACTTCAGAAATCATTTTGTCCATCTCTACATCTCTGGGCAAAGCCTTACTTGAATATTGCTGGTTCTCATGTTGACCAGCTCGGGCTCCTAAACAGAACCCTGACCCAAAAAGGGCATCAGGATGACCCATAGTTGCACCACTCCTCCAGGGGAGAGGGGACATCTTACCCATTGAATTCTATGTGAATGGCACCACCTAGAGTTGTGCTCCAGGAATGCAGTGAATGGTGCTCTCTGGAGCTCAGCAATGCTGCCCCGCCCTGCCACCCAGCGATGCCTGCCCGGTGATCAAGTCAGCCTCACACAGCATTCAAAGATGAAAAACATAAGTTTTGACAACTAAGTTGTCAATATCTCAGCACCCCAAAAAAGGGAGTGGAGATCCTCTCCACCTCATTGACTGCTGAGAGACCCTGCTTAGCACACACCTAACCAATCTTCTGTCCATCAACTTCCAAGTCCCCTGCAGCCTCAGGGAGGCCCCGAAGAGTAGGAAGCAAAGCTGGTTTGACCTGAGCTTGCTGTTGGGTGGTGTTGCCTGAGCACAGGTCAGGCTAGGCCTAGAAATCACAGTGAGACCGAAGACCCCATCTTGCCTAGAGTCTGGGAAGGGAAGGGAGTGGGGACTGCAGGGGTGGGTACAATCTTCAGAACATAGTATATTGCTTACAATCTCCCAGGTCCCTCCTAGACATAAGGCCTGCCAGGCTCACACTCAGGTCCTCCTTAGCAGGCGAAGCTGTTTCACCTCCTCACCCTCTGTCAAGTTTATCCCATATGGTCATCCTCCTTCAGCCTCTCCTAGCCCTTCCTTCCTCGCCTCTCAGTTCCTTTCCTATTTTCCTCTCCCAGAGACTCTGAATAAAACCCTCTGACCTCTGTAATCTCTACGCCATTCCCCTTGAGCACTGATTCTCTCAGCTGACAGAGCCATTCGGGCCCTATGTCACTAGGACAGGAGCTTCTTGACGTGGCCTATTCACCCTCTTATGTCAGAACATCCCTGACTCAACAGCTCGTGTAAGCTCAGCCCTCAGAGCCCCAGACAAAGCCACCACATGGAAGACTGAGGCACCAGCACTCACAGAGAGGGTCAGCTGGTCCACAGCCCACCTATCTGGACTGAACTCTTCCTTCTTGCGAGGCACTGTGGGCCAGAGAAACAGTAGGGGTAGTCTGGCCCCAGAGAGCATTTGGTCTCATGTGACAAAAAGGAGACACAACAAGGCCAGGCGCAGTGGCTCACGCCCGGAAATCCCAACACTTTGGTAGGCCAAGGCAGGGTGGATCACTTGAGGTCAGGAGTTTGAGACCAGCCTTGCCAACATGGTGAAACCCCATCTCTACTAAAAATAAGAAAATTAGCCAGGCATGGTGGCACATGCCTGTAATCCCGGCTACTCAGGAAGCTAAGGCAGGAGAATCACTTGGACCTGGGAGGTGGAGGTTGCGGTGAGCAAAGATTGTGTCATTGCACTCCAGCCTGGGCAGCAAGAGTGAAACTCCATCTCAAAAAGAAAAGAAAAATAAACCATGGATCTTTACAAAGCAGGATGAAAAGAACCAACACTAGAGTACACCCAGGGCACATGGGAGCACCACGCACACACCTAAACCTCCACGGGAGGGGAAAGGAAAGGGTCATGGAAGGCTCCCTGAAGGGGAGGAGTATGGAGACCATGAGCGAAACTATATGCAAAGGGTGCCCCTTCTTTCTCCCCACACGCCTCCGAACTGAAGGTCACCTTCCACTCAAAAATAAATCCTTGGTTTCTTAAACCAGGGTTACAGTGGGGTGTCAACACCCCAGCCACCGCTCTCACTCATCCTCAAATGATCCAAATCTGAACTGAAATTCCAGCCAGATCTGGGGTGCCTCCCTAACCCATGGGCCCACAGTCCACCCCACCCTGCCAGCATCATGACTAGACACTCTCCGATTCCTGAGACCAGACAGAGCCTGGCAAACAGGAAGGGGAGCGCCTACTGTCTTCCGGAATTCACATACCCTACAGCCTTCCTCTTTCACGCCTGTGTGGAAGATGCCCCTGTACCCCACCGTTCTCAATCTTGGATCCAGCTCTTGCCCTCCCCCTGCTACGGCTGCTCCTCCTCCCCCTTTGGAAGAATGCACCCTCCCCTCAGCTTTCCCTCCACTGCGGGCAGAGCAGGAGGGAGGCTGCAGATGGCCCCATTTTCCTTGGCCTGGGTTGGTTATTTGGAAGCGAGAAACCCCCTTGCCCTTTCTTCCCCTCTGGGGAGCACCCTTCCTCCCCTCTCCACATTCCCCAGAAGTTCTCAGACTGAGATCCGCCCTACGTGCAGTTATGTGGTGAAATCACTGCTTTCCTCCCCCCGGAGGCGCCAAAGCTGGGAAGGGAGGGTACTCAAACCTTTGATGTAGGCACGTTTCAGAAGGCCCACCTGTCCCCTCTCTCCCCAGCCCCCAGCCTGAACGGCTGGAGCCCCTCATCACAGCTTTTCTGCCTGGATCAGGTGGGGGTAAGATCAGGTCACACACACTCTCTCCCGCTGGGGGCAATCAGGCCCAACCACACTCGGGGACATCTGTCTCCGGCAAATAGGGGGCAATCCCAAACTCAGGGGTTCTGTGACACTTAAAAGCTTCAAGCAGGAAGGTCTGTAATTTCTCTTGGACCAGGGCCTGTGGGGAGGGTCACTCAGAAACCCTCGTTTGATGTTGCGCTTTCATGGCTGTGGTTTGATCCAGATGTTCCCCAATTGTGGGATTTTCTCTTTGGCAGGGAGGGGCCCTTGGCTGTGAAGACATTTCCAGCATGTGCACATTTGGATCCGGGCCTGCTGGGCAGGGGAGCTCTTCTAGCTCTCACCAACCCTGCCCTTCCCTCTAGGATCACATTCTGTCTCTTCACAGCCAGAGAAGAGAAGAGGATCCATAAGGGGGCATTCCCAGCTCCTTGATGGTTTGCTGTGTGACTGTCCAAAAATGTCTCTACATCTCTGTTCTTCTGGAACCATAAGCTGAAGTTGGTTCCCAAAGATGGTTCCCAGGTCATGGGAAAAATAGGCCAGGGTGCTCAAGAACCAAATTTCTGTCCAAGAAAGAAGCAATTATCTAAGAAATTGTGAGTGGAACAGGACTGAAAGTGGATGAGTCAGGGCTCTTTAAAAAGAAGATGGCCGTCCCTCTTTTGAGTCAGTTCTGCAAGAGTGGACAGAAACCTTTCCAGACTCCCAGGCCTCTCTGCTCCCTCAGAGCCTGAAAAGATTCAAGTCATTCCTCCTCAAGGTCTTCACTGAAACCCTAGAAATCTTTTCTTCAATTTTAAGAGATTCCAGTTCTTCCCATTGTCCAGCCTCAGTCCCTACTTGCTGTAGCAGGAGGTGGCTTCCCTGAGGGAAAGTGCACCAGGCCCACTGATCGGTCCTCTAAGGCCTCCCGGCATCCCTAAGACACTTCTGCCTCATGATGTCAGAAAAAGGGCTGCCAAATAGATTTAAAAGCCTCAGGCTCCTGGAGTCGTGCTGGTGCCTGTGTAAACACTTGGCTGCTCACCTGTATTGTGGGAATCGCAGGTGAGGAATTGAACATGTGGATGTTGAGCAGCAGAGGACAGACAAACAAAGGAATCTCCAAACCCTGCGGACCAAGGCAGCAGCCCACGAGCGGGTGCAAAAGGACTTCCACCAGCCGCAAGTCCGGGTAAGTGGGCTCTTTTTGGGGGGAAGACGAAGCAGCCTGGGATGTTTTTTGCAGGAAGAGGAGTTTCAGAGGAGACAAGAGAGGTTAGAAGCCACTGAGAGCGTGAGGAGGGCCCAGCCCAAGAGGCTGGGGACAATCATGAGAGGTCAGTGGGAGAAGAGGGCACTGTTCCCTCAGAGGACGAGGCAGAAGGAGGGGTGGAGAGAGGCGTGCAAGGAAGGAAGGAGGAGGATAGGAAGCTCCCCGTGGCTGCCCCACCTGGAGAACTTGAGCAGCTGTTCCCAGCTCCTTTTGCTCTGTGAAATGTCAGGCAAATGCACGTTGAGAAATCAGCTTTTCCTCTGAAGACCTGCAGGCCAGCTCTCAGGCCTTCCCCTCCCTGTGGACTTTCATCCAGTCCGACACAGATGGGTCAGGTTGTGATGGTGATGGGGGTGGTAGCATGGGGTCCCCCTGGTTTGAATGTTTTCTTATTCCCCCATGGCCTCTCCTTCTTAGGCAATAATTCCTCCTTTTGCATGGTCTTACACACCCCACATGTGTACAGCTCAGAGAACTAAGAAGCACTCCATCATTGCCACCTGCAGGCCCCTCCCCTTCCACACATACCTTCACACCACTGGGCCAAGTGGTTAGCTTCCCCATGGCCCCTCCAGCCCCTCTCCCTTCTTATCTTTCTGACTACAGTCAGAGCCTCCTCACCCTGTAGGGGGGGTGGGAGGGACAAGGTCAAGGATCCTCACAACTGGGTAACAGATATAGAGCCTCACCTGCCCTGTGCACTCACAGTGACTCCATGCAGGGGGCCAGCAACAAGGGGAAAGGAGCTGGGAATTCGTGTGGGGACAGGGGAGAATCCTGCACTGGGATTCCCTGCCTGGTCTAGTCTGGTTCGCGACCAGGGCAGATGCTTAACAAGGTAGCCCAGGTCTTGGGGAGGGGCTGGCAGTGGTGAGGCACCAGCTTGCTCAGGGCGTATGAAAGTTCATTTTTCCCGAGGGAGGTGGGTGGCGGGAGGGATAGCATTAAAGTATAACAAAATAAAATCTTAGCCCGGTGCAGTGGCTCACACTTGCAATCTCAGCACTTTGGGAGGCCGAGGTGGGCAGATCACCCGAGGTCAAGAGTTCAAGACCAACCTGGCCAATATAGTGAAACCCCATCTCTACTAAAAATACAAAAGTTAGCTGGGCGTGGTTGTGGACACCTATAACCCCAGCTACTCAGGAGGCTGAGGCAGAAGAATCGCTTGAACCTGGGAGGTGGAGGTTGCGGTGAGCCGAGATCACATCGTTGCACTCCAGCCTGGGTGACAAGAGCGAAACTCTGTAAAAAAATAAAATAAAATAAAATAAAAAATTTTTAAAGATGATATAGCCGGGCACGGTGGCTCAAGCCTGTAATCCCAGCACTTTGGGAGGCCGAGGCAGGTGGATCATGAGGTCAAGTGATCAAGACCATCCTGGTCAACATGGTGAAACCCCGTCTCTACTAAAAATACAAAACATTAGCTGGGCATGGTGGTGCGTGCCTGTAATCCCAGCTACTCAGGAGGCTGAGGCAGGAAAATTGCCTGAACCCAGGAGGCGGAGGTTGCGGTGAGCCGAGATCGCGCCATTGCACTCCAGCCTGGGTAACAAGAGTGAAACTCCGTCTCAAAAAAAAAAAAAAAAAAAAAAAAAAAACCAAAAAAAAAAAAAAAAAAAAAAAAAAAAAAAAAAAAAAAAAAAGAAAAAAAAAAAAACCAAAAAAAAAAAAAAAAAAAAGTTCATGTTTCCCCTCCCTCTCCTCCCCCCCGAACTCTCCATGACTGTGGAATCCAGGTAAGGACGCAGCTGTCACAAGTACTGCCCTCATCTCTCCCTGTGACTCTACCTCCACCCCCCATGCCCACTTGATCCCTCTGCAGGGTTACCAGAGGCTGAGCCAGGTTTGCTACTCCAGCGACAGACAGACCTGTTCCTCAGCTCCCAGAGGTGCTGGGCGTGGAGACACTGAGATGGGACCCAGAGATCTGCTCCTGTCTTCTCTCCTGAGGCGCTTGCAGAAGCCCCCTTCTCAGAACCACCCCTCCCAGGCTGAGGTGAAAAGGCTGAGAAGGGAAGGGCCATAATGCTAAGGCTGGGGCTGGGCACAATGGCGCCCTCCATGCGCTCTTCTGATGAGTGCAGGTAACATAAGGGTTTCTCCCAAATGTGAGCGTTCTGCTTCGGTGCCATGGAAGGCCCTACCAGCACCTGCTGCCCCTCTTGCTCCTCCTCCCCCTTTTCAGCCCCACAATTACCAAGACCAAGTTCTTGGGGCAAGCTGTGCCCCCAGGCCTATGTTAAGAAGTCTGGGTGGGAGAAGAGAAGTAAGAGACACTTCCTTAGTGTTTCCTGCGAACCCTGCCAGGCTAGAGGTGCCATGATCTTCCCTGTATCAGATCCACAGAGTCATCCCACCAAAACCCCCTGGAATATATGTGAGCCCACTAGACTCATGGCACTGGCAAATAAGAAGTTGGCCAGTAAGCAGTCAACACTGAGCACCCACTCTGTGCTTGGCACTGGGCCAGACTCTGCTGGGGGAGATTGGGGGAAAGGCCCATTTCACTGGTCTCGCACTCCACATGCCAGTCAAGCCAGAGAGGTACATATTACAAATACTGGACTCTCGTGCTTGAATATAATCCTGTATCCTTATACCCACTCCCATGCAGACATGTGGTCATATGTGAAGGTCAAGCACACAAGCTAGACCGAAGAAAAGACTTCCCTAGGTTGTCAGTGCTGCAGAGAAAAATCATCAGACTTGAAGGCCTCATTCTTGGAAGGTGATGAACCGGGAGAGCCCCCGACATGCTGGGCCAGGGGTAAAGTAAGCCTCCTGTCTGAAGGCAGGGGGACGGCTGAGATGATCCCTCAAGATGCCACTCCGGACAAGGCAGAGAGGTAGAGGTTCCAGTAGAGGGGCATGAGGAGGAGAGGCAGATGGGTGGAGGGCTGGAGAAGTGCGGCAAGCAGTGCTGGAGAGATGAATGGTCTTGGCTGGACTGATGGGCGAGGCCAGGATGGATGGATGGCGGCTGAGGTTTGTTTACTGGCAGCCCCCAGCCCGCCACCGCCCCACGGAGAGGAATGGTGGCTGGCACATCAGAGGGCTCTTAGGGAAGCTCATGGAGATGATTTAGATGGGAATGAATCAGCTCCATATGGATTAAGTGTCCCTGCAAATCCCAGGATCTTACAGATGAGGGGACGGGGCAAGGGCACTGAGGGGAGGGGAGACAGTGGGGAAGCAGCCTGAAGCCAGTGCAGGGAAACACAGTCCTGGAGCCACGGGAAAGGCGCCCTCAGAGGGCACGGGGCAGGTCAGCCTGGCACAGACACAGCCCTGCCTGGGTCTGTCCATACCACTGTTCCTCTTGTGTGGTACCAAGCTTAAGGAAAAGGCCTCCTTCTCCACACCAAACCATCTGTTGGGAGTGTCCTTCTGAGTCACTCTCGTCTGTCTCCTCTTGCCTCTGTCTCTTGTTCTTTCTGCATCTTCATGTGTCTTTCATGTTCGTTTTTCTGTCCCTCTCACTACCCAGCCTTCGCTCTGTTTCTGTCTCCCCCTTCCACGCTCCCCCCACGTCTCTCCGTCTGTTTCTCTAGGGGTATAAGTGGTACAGGGATGCTGCCAGTTTCTCTGAACTTCAGCCTCGGCTCTGCCTTCCTCCCCAGGGCTCAGGTTTAACATCTCCATCCCTCTAAGCTGTTCTCTCATGCAGCCCTCAGGTTTGGAGGTGGTCAACGGAACAGGGAAGGTGGTCGGAAAAGTGACTTTTTGGCTACAGAAAGTTATTTATGTTCCTCTCTGCCACCCTGTCTTCATGTCTTCAGCTGTCCCTTCTCCCAGTGCCAGAGGAGGCTTGGATTGGGCACCCATGCTCTACGGACAACAGCGAGTTGAAAAGACCTTACCATCATTCCCGGGGAGGCAACAGGTCATCTGCTGCCTGGGGCTATCAAAGGCCCCATCTCCCACTCCCTCCCATGCCCCAAAGTGAAGGCCCCAGAGCCAGCTGTGGTTATGAAGCTGGCTGCCATGTGGGCGACCTGGAGTCGGAGCACAGGGCAGTCACATATGACAATTGGTTGAAATATCACATCCACTCTCCCCCCACCCCCACTAGTGATCTATGAGCTGCGTGCCCTGTAAAAATTATTTATCGGGGCCTCAGAGTGTCCTGATTTAGTGCCGCTGCCTCTGGGGCCTTCGGGCCTGCCTGTCCGCCAGAGTCTAAGTGTTAAACGACGCTAAAAAGTTAAACAGCCAACGTTGGGGGCTCACTCGAGGAGGCGCCATAAAGCTGTCGGAGCTGCTTAAATCAGGAGCAAGGATTCCCCGGGACATCTTCTCTCCATATGCCGCAAGCCAAGAAGGCTCTCCTTACCCCTCTGCCATTCACCCATACCCAGCAGCCCGCAGAGGGCAGGGGACACGTGGGCCGGGGACCTGGGACAGAGCCAGAGAGGAAGCCCCGGATGACCCCTCTGCAGGGCTTTCTCCAGCAGGACGGGGGCCGTGGCTCAAGATCGCAGGGGTCATGTTGTCCAGCTCACCAGCTCTGGGCAGGGGTCTTCTTGTTCAGATCCAGTTTTTAAAGACTTCCAGCAAAGACATTGCCAAAGTCTCTCCCATGGGCCCCTGGGGAGAAGTTATTTCCCAAGTCTGTCTCACTTCAATCCATGCTTCTGTGTTTCGAATCCACTGGAACTCGGTGTCTTCCCACTCAGGTTTGGAGAGGGTGCTGTGACTTCTGGCCTCCTTCCACCCCTCCGTACTCATTTGCATGGCTCTCTGAGGAACAGAACCCTACCTTTCCATCACCACCCTCCACCAATGCACCCCTGGGTGCTGGCATGATGCGCAGCTTCACAGATGGTTTTTCTCAGCTGAAGCCAGGTCCCTGCTGCCACCACCTGGCCGCTGAGCAAGAGGGAAGGTGGGTCTACGCATGCTGCCTATCATACCTTCTTTCAGCGGCAATAAAACTCACTCTTAAAACCTCCGTGTGGGTCCCTAATATTTGCCTGGCTATATATCTCCGATGATATATGGAAGAAATTGCTCATAAACGGCTATAAAACCCCTTAGTCAAGCTGGGGAGGAGGTGCATGAGGGTGGGCACGGCCCAGGCTTCAGGAGGATTGGGAGCTCAGCCACTCTGCTGAGCACCCTAAACTCCACTCTTCATTCCAGGGGCCAGTGGCTGGGTGGGGGGCCTTGGCAAGGGTGGAGGAAGAAGACCCAGAGGAGGATCTTCAAGCCTCGCATGTGGTATTATGGGGCTGTCTCACCCAGCTGCTCCAGCAATGTGCTGTGTGGCCTTGGGCAAGTCACTCAGCCATTCTGTGCCATGGTTTCCATCACTAACATGAGGATAATGACACCGACCCAGGCTCCCTCATTAAGTTGTCATGACAATCAAATGAGAAAACATACAAAGAATTCATCAATGCTTTGTAAAGTGGAGAGATTGCATCTATCAGGTGCTACCTCCAGATGGGCACAGTGCATCTTGAAGGCGTACTATGTGCTGGGTACTTCCCCTAATTATCTCTAATCCTGACACCACCTGCCGTAGAGATATCACTGCCATCATGCTGCAGACAAAAACCCTGAGGTTCAGAGAGATGTTCTCGGGTAGTCAGCACCAAAGACGGAATTCAAACCCAGGCCGACTCCAAAGCATCAGAATGAAATCCCGGCAACAGGAGGGATAACAGGTAAGTCACTGGGGAGACTTCCCAACAGGGCAGGCAGATGGCTGAAGGAGGCCTCTGTCCCTGCTCTCCCCTCCCCAGAGTGCAGACCTGTCTCAGAGTCAAGTGGTTCCCCTCAGCCTGTTCCCCGTCACTATACCTGATCACCGGAGGAAACAGCTCCCAGGGTGGAAGGCAAAAACCTGGGGCTTTGTGGGAGGACAGAGCCCTCTAACCAGGACACCAGGAGACACAGGTGGGTCAGGGGAGGAGACGCCTTTGTGGGAGCAGGCTGTATTGACAGAGTTCCTGGTTCAACCCCCCACCAGCCCCAGTCCCCAGCTATCCCGTCTGGTTCCCCTTCCTCTCCCTCTGCCAGCCCTGATGCCTCTTCACTCCACGAGGCCCCACCCTCTTCTTCCCCCACCCCATATCCCCTCTGCTTACCCCCATTCTCCCTCTGCCACAGTATCCCCCCCGAGAGACTGGCTGCCCCCTCTGGCTGTTCCACAACCCCCTCGCCCACCCATAGCCCCTGCAGCACCTGGCTGCTCCCTCCCTCCAGCACCCAGGCAGCTGCTGGCTCTCTTCTCTCCCCAGGTCCCTTCAACCCCCAGCTGTCCCTTCTGCCTGTCCACCCTTTCCCTCCCTCCAAGCATCCCCCAGCTCCTGGGTGCCCCCTCCTTTCCTGACCCTGAAGCCCCCAACCTCCCCCTAATGTGTCTCTGGTCTTTTCTTACCTGCCCTCCAGGACCCCAGCCCCTGGCCTGCCCTTTGTCCCCTTCTTGTGACAAACCAGACAAACAGTAGGAAGGCCATCCTTGTGCCCCACACCTCCCCTTCCCCAGTGGCTCCCACCCCCAACCCCACTTTTCTTTAAGTTTCCAAATCAACCTTCCTCCAATAATAATGATAAAGAAGGAAGCCGGGCCGGAGGACAGTGCAGATTTTTCTTCTTGACATGGAGTTTCCGATTAAAGGCAAAGGGACATAAATCCTCCCGCGTAATTGCTGTGCTCCAGCTCGGAGCCACTTGGAAGGAGGTTCCCACCCTCTCTGCCCCTGCCCCTGGGAGCCCCACCCCCAATCTGAGCAGGGCTTGGTCCCCAGAGTCTGGGGGTGGATTGGGAAGAAGCAGAATGTTGCTGGCGTGGGCACAGCTCTGGGAAGGGGGTGGGATAAACTTGAACAGGGCTCCTGCATTTTCCTTCCAGGGGTCCAAGCCTAAGACAGCCTGTGGGCCATGGCCCAGCTCAAAGCACCTTTCTTCGCAGCCAGGGAGCCCTTCAGCCTCTCACATTAAGAGCTTGCTTTAATGCCGGGCACGGTGGCTCAAGCCTGTAATCCCAGCACTTTGGGAGGCTGAGGCGGGTGGATCACGAGGTCAAGAGTTTGAGACCATCCTGGTCAACATGGTGAAACCCCGTCTCTACTAAAAATACAAAAAATTAGCTGGGCATGGTGGCACGTGCCTGTAATCCCAGCTACTCAGGAGGCTGAGGCAGGAGAATTGCCTGAACCCAGGAGGCGGAGGTTGCAGTGAGCCGAGATCGCGCCATTGCACTCCAGCCTGGGTAACAAGAGCGAAACTCCGTCTCAAAAAAAAAAAAAAAAAAAAAAAAAAAAAAAAAAAAAAAAAGAAAAAAAAAAAAAAAGAGCTTGCTTTATACTTGGACAAAGCTTGCTGACATTTATTATCTCCTTTGTAAGAACCTTGAAAATTATTAAACAGATACCAGATGGGGGAGGGGCCCCAAGAAATAAACAAGTGCAACTCCCCTTGTTTTACAGATGGGAAAACTGAGGCCTGAAAAAAAGGACTGTCTGGTGGCAGAGCTGGGAGCTAAGAACTTGACATCTCATGCACCACAGAGGGGCTGGCACCGTTTACATCTACTAAATCGTGGGCCAAATAGCTTCCTCCCAAGCAGTTTCCTCACCTGCTAGAGAAGCTTTGTAAAAAATCAAGAATGCGGCTGGGCGCGGTGGCTCAAGCCTGTAATCCCAGCACTTTGGGAGGCCGAGGCAGGTGGATCACGAGGTCAAGAGATCGAGACCATCCTGGTCAACATGGTGAAACCCCGTCTCTACTAAAAACACAAAACATTAGCTGGGCATGGTGGCGTGTGCCTGTCATCCCAGCTACTCAGGAGGCTGAGGCAGGAGAATTGCCTGAACCCAGGAGGCGGAGGTTGCGGTGAGCCGAGATCGCGCCATTGCACTCCAGCCTGGGTAACAAGAGCAAAACCCCGCCCAAAAAAAAAAAAAAAAATCAAGAATGCTTGTTGTTGTTATTCCCTCTCTATAGACTGGAGAAAGATGACACTAGAAGTGGGTGGGAATTACCCAAGGTCAAGGGCCAAGGGCAGAGCCTGCCATCCCTTGGCTTCCTGAGTCCACGTTCACCCTCTTCCCTTCTCAGATTTTTACACCCAGAGACATCAACGTCTGGTGACTCCACAGGTTGAACTCAGCCTGGCCTGGAATCAGGCCAACCCTTTGAGAGCCACAGAGTCCCCCCAAGGGACCTCCCCAACTCTGTGCCTCCCTTCTTTTATTTTTTATTTGCATTTGTATTTATTTATTTTTGAGACAGAGTTTCACTCTTGTTGCCCAGGCTGGAGTACAATGGTGAGATTCCCAGCTCACTGCAACCTCCGCCTCCCAGGTTCAGCGATTCTCCTGCCTCTGCCTCCTTAGTAGCTGGAATTACAGGCATGAGCCACCACTCCCGGCTAATTTTGTATTTTTAGTAGGGATGGGGTTTCTCCATGTTGGTCAGGCTGGTCTCAAACTCCCGGCCTCAGGTGATCCGCCCATCTCAGCCTCCCAAAGTGCTGGGATTACAGGCGTGAGCCACTGTGCTTGGTCCGTCTTTTCCAGCCTCTTGCCCATGCTTCTCCTCCATGAAGCCCTCCTGATTTGAAACCCTTGGTTCCCCTTAGTTTCTCCCTGTACTCAACAAGCCCCTCCAGCAATTCCTAAGTCAGGTCCTGGTGTGACTGCCTTCTCTCTCATCAGACTAGGGGAACGGGCCTGTGTCTGCTCCCTCTGAACCACCATCAACTAACCCCACCATACCCATTGCCTCCACACCACCTCCCACACCCCCCAGACTCAGACCCAAAACAGATCTGCAAGGCATGTGTGTGTGACCATGGGAACCTGGGAGCCCTGTCTCCTCTTCATCCACAGAAATTTCCATAGAAGCCCCATGGATTCCCATTTCAGGTATAAACCACCATAGTCTTTGGGTTTCCCTGGCCCTCGAGGGACCATCTGGCTTGTCCTCCCAGACATCTTCCCTCAGCACCTCAGGGGAGGGGAAACTCTCATGTTCATGCTCTGAGCACCCACCTGTCCCTCTACCACAGCAAAGCTTAGTGGAGAGCAAGGTCCAATAGTGAAAGTGCTTAGAAGGCTTAGCTGCTCCTAAAGGGGCTGTGTTCAGCTTCCTGGGCCATGTCTGGGGTGGCTCTGCGGCACTGCCCGGGCTGGGTAGTTCTGGATGTTACTATGGGGATTTAGGGGTGTTGTTATAGATTTTGGAGGCTGTGGTAGAGTTTGGAGCACAACTACGGAGTTGCCCTGGAGATTATGGTGGGTTTTCTGGGCTTCACACTAGGCTTGCTTTGGGGATTTTGCAGGGTTGTTCCAAAAGGCCACAGCCCTGTGCTATTACCTGGCCCAGAGGAAGGGAGGGAGCTAAGGCTGTCAAAGAAAGCTAGAGAGTTTGGAGGGGAAGGAAAGAGGTGACCCAGCTTCCTAGAGGAGGGCATAATTTGAACTTGCAGGGCAGCAAGGCTCTGCTCTAGCCCATCTTGGTATTCAAGTCCTAAACCCTGGCCAACAGCCTCCTTTGTTGGCAATGAGGGGCTGGGAATGGAGAAGGCTCCTTGCTTCCCTGGAGTGATGGCAGGCCAGATGCTGTGGTACGCTCCCAGCCTTCTGTAGGGAGGAAGGACGAGGCCTGGTTCTGGGCAGCAGTATGGTCCTCCTGGGTATGTGTTCCCAGCAATAACTGAGCCCAGAGCTCCTACCTCATTCTTAGAGCCCTGCCCTGGGCGTTGCTGAGGTGGGGCAGAATCCAGAGGGAAGTGACATAGACCCTTCTCCCTAGGAACCCTGAACTTACAGGAATGACAGACCCTAATCTTGGACCGAAGTGAATAGAGAACTCTTCTTGCAGGCTTATCATGAAAAACTCCCCAAGAGACAGAAGCGTAGAGCCAGGACTGGGCTGAGTCTGAGAAGGGAGAGGGTTCCACGTAGGAGCAGCTGAGGGGAGGTGCAGAGGTGAGCAAGGTGAGCAAGGATGAGGGTAGTTTAGCCCCAGAGACTTGGCGTAGGGAAAGAAGAGTCATTCACTCTTGTATCCATCATTCAGTTAGCAAACAGTCACCAACAGTCATGAGAGCAGCTCTGTATCAGCATGGTACCAGGAAACAGAGATGAATTACACAGGCAGGAACAGCAACTGGAGGGGCTCCCAAAAACTCAGTCCTCCTCCAGAATCCTAGCACCAGCTTCAGAGTTCTCTGGGTCCATGCTAGCTGAGTTTCTGCCTCCCTGCCTCTCCAATCCAAAAGAAATCCATTCTCCAGTACTTCACTTCTTCCCCAGAGTCCCACCCCTGCCTCAGTCCTTGCCCCAGTCCCTGCCACTCAAATATGCCATGCTCCTCCCCTCTGGGCAGACCTTGGAGCACCTTCTGGACCACAGCTACAGCAGGAGAGATTGGGGCTAGACATTCTGAGCACCTTCTCAGTGGCAGAGAGGAGTGGTGCTGAGGAGCTGAGCAGGGGCCAAGGAAGGGATGTGAGCTTGAGTCCAGGCCTGAGATCCTCAGCCCGACTTTGCATCTTGCTGGGAGAGGCATCATTCATCCACCCAGGGGTGGAGATGGGGCAGGGGGAAGGGAATGAAAAACACCCACAGCCCATTAACCTGCTTTTGCAACTTCATTAAAACAGAGTCTTCGACATGTTGCCATAAATTGTCTTCTGAGGAGGAAGCCAGATCCAACATCAAGTTCCAGCAGTGAAGCTTCAGAGAAGAGGCTGGAATAGCCAGGGTAGAAGGGACAGTGAGTATGTGTATGTGTTGTCACTGAAAGATTTTGCAAGCTGGGCCAGTCTGGCTGCCTGTTGCAGGGTTTTCTAGGTGGGCAGGCCACTGAGTGAGGGGCAGGGAGGGAATTTTATACACTGTTGTATCATTCTTGCCCTGATCAAGAACATTCACAGCTTCCTGGAGTCCCAAAGATGCTCTTCTCAGCCTTTGAGGCCTCCTTCAAGAAGCCCTTTTCTTTGAAGCTCAGGAAACTCATGGACAAAAAAGAAGTCCTGTTCTGCCCTGAAGCCCTCTTCTGGAAGGTGTGCACTGAGCATTAGGCTTCCCAGCCCTGAGTACAGCAGACCCCAGCGGCCTCCAGAGAACCTCAGGCCAGCAGCGCCCTAGCTGGGCAGGTGGCCTGGTGCAGTGGAAGGAACACTGGCCCACAGGTCTGCAGGGATGGGTACCAGTCCCCTTATATGAATAGCAACTGAGGGCCCAAGTCCTGGAGAGGGGCTGGCAGGATTCAAATTCTGCCTTTGCCATTTAAGGACCTCAGCCAAGTTATTTAACCTCTCTGTGCCTTAGTTTCCTCATGGGAATAATGATATGTCATAAAGTTGTTGAGTCTCAAATGGGATGGCCTATGGAAAATGCATGGTGGCCAGGCACAGTGGCTCCTGCCTGTAATCCCAACACTTTGGGAGGCCAAGGTGAGTGGATTACCTGAGGCCAGGAGTTTGAGACCAGTCTGACCAACATAGTGAAATCCTGTCTCTACTGAAACTATAAAAATTAACTGGGCATGGTGGCACACACCTGTAATCCCTGCTACTTGGGAGGCTGAGGCATGAGAATCGCTTGAACCTGGGAGGCGGAGGTTGCAGTGAGCCGAGATCACACCATTGCACTCTAGCCTGGGCAACAGAGCAAGACTCCATCTCAAAAAAAAAAAGAAAAGAAAAGAAAAGAAAATGCATAGCACTTAGGACCTGGTGAATCATCCCTGGGGTCAAAAACCATGTTACTGTTGTCATTATCAGGTACTTATTTACCTAGGGTTTCACAGGCCTGAAAAGGACCTTTGGAGTTCAGGGAATCTGCTCATCTGGTTTGACGCATGAGAAAACGGAGGCTCAGAGAAGCAAAGTGACTTGGGTCAGAATCAGAGCTGCTTTTCCCAGGCTTCCTTTCATCCAACCAAGGGTCTTCCCCAAAGAGGCCCCCTCTGGGCCTTGGTTTCTTCAATTGTGCAGTGAAGGGATTAGAGGATACCAGGAGGTTCCTTTTCTGTCATCATCATCATTATTGCTACTATTATTATTATTGCCTTAGAACCTCTTTTCAAACCATCCTCACTCAGAATCCCAATATGCAAAAGTGGACTAGGTCTGGAGAAAGGCAGAAGAGCAGGGGGCGGGGTGGTCTAGAGCCTGAGCGGTGGCCCCTCTACCCAGCCACAACCCCAGAGGCCTGTCGGAGAAACTCTGCGAGGTCACAGACCCGGGTCAAGACCCTGGCGGGGATGATGTCGGGGCTTCCACCACTGGCACTTCAGGAGACTGGTCCCCCCAGAAGACCAAGAACTCCCCAAAGCCACACTGGGAGAAGAGAGAGGCCTTAAGAAGGGCCTCCGGGGATAGGATTATCTTGACACTCTCTCTATACAGAAAGGGGGTGGAAGAGGCAGGGATGCAGGGAAATGGTCCAGAGGGCTGCTGTGGAGCACCCTGTTCTACCTGTCCAGGGATCCCACCCTGGACGTGCCTCCACCTTCTCTCTGCTTCCCAGTTCTGAGCCGCCTGCACTCCCACCATAGTTGCAGCCCACGAAAACATGGCCATAAAACAGACATTTGCTTTAATTTTCACTTGAAGGGGCAATTTAGCACAGGCTATTGCAAGCTGTTGGAGTTCTTTAGGAGGCTTTCTCATGTTTTCCCAAAGTGCTCCCCTCAAAGCGAATTCCCAGGTCAAAGTTCACACATAACTATTTAGGGGGAAGAGGGAGCATGGGAGATTGTAGAGACTGGAGAATACATGTATTTTTTAGGTCAGGTCAAGAGTGGCTGAGAAAAGAAGAGCAAGAGAAAGCCAGGCTGGCCTCTGGTTGAGGCGAGTGCTGCGTGATCTCGTCCAAATATTTTCCCTCTCTGGGCCTCCTCCAAGCAAAGGCCAATTGCAGGCGTAAAAATGAAACATGTGACTCAGCCCCAGCCTCTAGGGCTCTCACCCTTGCAATGACCTGGATGCTATGTATTTGCAGCCAAATCACACTCCATGAGTCTTGACTTGCACTCTCTGGTTTTGATCTTCCCTCCTGCCTACTTCAGCCCCCAGCAAACTGCTGATCCTTCCCTGCCCTCAATTTCCCCCTCTGGGTTTCTTCACTTGATTTCTAGGGTCCTTCTTCCCTAGGAGAAAGGGCTAAATATTGCTAGGCCTCCCAGCTGCTCCAAGGAGGGGAGAAGTCACCAACTCCACCTCCTTCCAAAGCTCGCATGGTTCCTCCCTCGATTTTCCCACAGTCCTTCCCCTCTTCCCTACAGGGCTCTCGGCTCAGCCGCATCAGTGGGAACAAACCTCTCACGCTGTAAACAGAGCGGCTGCTCCTGAGGTTGGATGCACCCAAGGTCCTTGGAGATGGCAGAGTGGGCAGTGGCTGGGAAGCTGGGATCCCCGGGGCACCTTGAACGTACGCCAGTTCCCCTTCAGCTCCCTGCAAAGAAAATTTCCCGCCTCTAAGGCCTTTTGGAGACTGGGATACGGGTTTGGGGGTATACTCGGGGGCCACCATCCAATGCTTTCCCAAGGGTGACTTGGGAAGTGGGGTGAGCCAGAGGTCATAATGTAGAACAGGGGTCTCCCCTCACTCAAGACCCTACCCCCTTCCTCACATTTCTGAGGAACTTTCCTGGCCTCCATTCAATTTCCTGGCCTCCTGACAATTCCAGCCTCATTATTCCTAGGGAAGGGAAATGAGGCAAGGGGGACATTTCTCCTGCTGGGAGAGACCCCCGAGGTCAGGATCAGATAGAAGGCAGGATGTGTGGGAGGCAGAGGAGTCAGGAACATGAGAATCTGGGGTGCTGGGAAACCCTGTGGTTCCTGCAGCAACAACATGTGCAAAGGAGACTCCACCAGAGGAGCTGACCGGACGCGTCCGCACCAGGCCCTCCGCAGGCTGCCAGTCAGGGACTCCACCGGGGCTGACGTGAAGGGAGGTGAGTACAGACTCTCCCAGGCAGTTATCAAGAGGAAAAGAAACAGACCAGAGACCATGAGGGAAGAAATGAGAAGGGACAGTGGCCCCAGACACAATTCTCCAAATAAGTTCTTCTGTGTCCTGTGTGTAAATTAAGCCTCTGCCTACCTAAAGTCCAAAGGAATCCTGTAACGTCAATCCCATTTTTCGTATAAATAAATGGAAGGTGCAAGAGGCAAAGGAAGTGGCCCAGATTACAAGGGTCTGCCTGGCCATATGTCTAGTTACCAACCCCCAGCCTCCTCACCCTCTGTGTTGTAAGGGGCTACCGATGCGTCTGTTTATGTCTGGCTCTTTGTCTCCATTCTCACCACCACAGAAACAGAATCTTAGAGTGGAGAGGTCCAACCTCCCCATGGTACAATGAGGGAACTGATGCCCAGAGAAGGGAAGCTGCTTGCTCGGGGTCACAGAGCCAGAAGAACCAGGGCAGGGGCTTCATCCAGTTCAGAAGGCTGCTCTTTCCTGGAGCCAGGCTCTCAGCTATTTATATGTACAGATGCCAGACACTATATTAGGCACCAGGGAAATAAGCATTAGTGAGTACAGGCCCTGCCTTGAGAGGCTCAGAAGTGAGGGACAGGGCTCCCCCAACCCAACCTGTAGAAAGACATCCTCCAGATGCCAAGGACCACATGCTAAGAAAGAAGCTGCTCTAAGCTGGAGAAGTCACAAAGGCCACCTAGAGGGGTGGGCCTAAAACACAATTAGAGATGTGAGTGGGAAGACGGCACTTGCTCTGGTGATCCAGGCAGGAGGAAATGTGAGTGCACAGGACAGTCTTCTTGCGAAGATACTCGTGTTGGAGGATTATGGGAGACAAAGCTGGAAAGGCAGGTTGAGAACGGACCAGAGAAGACCCTGAGTGAAGCTAGAGGGTCTGAGCTGCACCCCATGGGTGCTGGGGAGTTATGAAAGGTTTCTGTCAGGGGTGATGGGGGGATCCATGCAAAGGGATTTATCAGGAAATTTACCCTAATAAATTAGGGTAATAAATTAGGGAGCAGCTTACAGGGCAGACTGCCTGGGAAAAAACCTGAGGCATCAAGCATGTCGGTGTGTCTGTGCGTTGTCTCTTGGGGTGACTCTGGTGTGTGTGTGCATGCACGCACGCACACAAGTGTGGTGCTAACACCAGGAAAGCCTGGTTTCACAAAACTGCTCCAGTCTGCCCTGGTGGAGATGATGGATCACCGGTTCCCCACCCCTCTGTCTTCCTTTCATTACCACCCTGAGTGTGAGCAAGAGCGTAGTCGCCTCCTCCAGACCTTCTGTGTACCCTGCGCCTCCAGCATGCACATGAAGAATGCATCCTAGAAGCAGAGACACGCACACACACCTGGGAGCACAGTGAGCAACTTCCTACCTAACCTCTTCCCCCAAGACTCACGCCAAAAGAGAAGGGCACCCGGAGCACTATAAAAGACAGGGGCGAGGGAGGGTCCACCCCACAGCCTGATGAGCTTAGGAGGACAGTGAAGAGCTAGGTGGGGGAAATGAAGGGGGCACTGCTGCTGAGGACAGCCCAACCATTTGCAGCCCACAGAAACCCAGAGATGGGGGTGATTGGGAAAAATGCCCTGGGGAGACAAATTCAGATTGGCAGGGAACCATTCAGAAAAAGACTCACTGGGGCCGGGTACGGTGGCTCACGTCTGTAATCCCAGCACTTTGGGAGGCTGAGATAAGTGGATCACCTGAGGTCAGGAGTTTGAGACCAGCCTGGCCATCATGGTGAAACCCCGTGTCTACTAAAAATACAAAAATTAGCCAGGCATGGTGGTGGGCGCCTATAATCCCAGCTACTCAGGAAGCTGAGGCAGGAGAATCGCTTGAATCCAGAAGACAGAAGCTGCAGTGAGCCAAGATTGGGCCACTGTACTCCAGCCTGGGCAACAGAGTGAGATTCCGTCTCAAAAAAAAAAAAAAAAAAAAAAAGGACTCACTGGAACATGAGGAACCTGCCTGCACCCGGCCTACCCACTGCCTTCCACACTGACCTCAGGGTCTGCCTACCTGGACGACTGGTTTATTTTGTTCTTCTTTTGGGAACAGGGGTACAAAGGGACTCAGGGTCCCCTTCCCCCTCTTCCTCAGCCAAGAGATGCCCCCAAAATGGGAGGACTATGAGCAATGAAACCTGGTAGAGTTGTCATTACTGTGACCTGCAGTATCATTTAATAAGGATAGCAATTATCAAAGCCACATCATCATAACTACTGCCACCAGGAGAAGGGGGCTGGCAGCCAAGATGCCTGGTGTTACTCACCAGCTCTGTGCTCAACCCTTCCCCACCTTCCCTTCTTGAAACCTGCAGAATCCTAATTTTGGGATTCCTAGGATCTCAGAGTCAGAAGAAATCTTGTAGCGCTTCCATTCCCAAACGACCTGTTTGCCTGCCTCCAGCCAGGGCACTCACACCCACCAGGCACCCCATTGCCCTAGGGTGTTGTTGAATCCATACCTCTGCCCCCTAAGACCTTGGTGTCCCTGGGGAGAAGTCTGGAGGAGTTCCATCATCTTTACAGTCCTGGGGTCTTCCCCATCCCTCCCAAGCCAGGCCATACCCAGAGCCTCCCACACTGACATGTCACAACCTCCTCAAGCGTCCAGTTCAGTGTCACCCAGCCCACCACCCCAACAAATCATTCCCAGTTCTACCTCCGGCCCTCCTACTCTAACTCCAGCCTATTTCTGCAGCTGTTTGCCATGAGCCACCCACCAGACAGCAAAATGATAATACGAGTCGTCTTCTAAGAAGCTTTCCAAACCTCTATCTCCACCTTTCTGCTTTTGCTCAAGTGCACTTATCCCTGACTGCCAGGATGTTTGCCTTGATATTTAACCTGAATCTTGTCCTCTGTGGGAAGTCCTTGGAGAAAGGTCATTCATTTAATATCCTATCACAGTCTCCTAAGTCACTATGATGCACTTCGTCCCCTCTATCAACCTTCCAGAAGCACTCCCCGCACTCCACACCCCAGGTTAGTGCCCCCACACGCCCCTCATCCTAGGGCAGTTCAGGGAATGCCTGCCTGCCTCCAGGCCTGGCTGTAGCTCAGGTTGTCAGCCCAGCCCCAGCGGAGGAGAGGGGGTCTCCTGCAGCCTGGCGCCAAGCCCCCAGCCCTCAGCCCTCACTGAAGGAGGAGGTAATTAGGAGCGTGCAGTCCCTGTCCCCCAACAGGTACAGCTGAGCTGTTGCATCCATCATCGAGGCAGCTGCCACAGAGCAGGAGGGTCACGTGGCTCCGCCGGACCAACAGGAGAGTAGGGGGAGGCCTTGGGGCCGGGGATTGGCTGGTCTGCAGCAGGAGAGTCAAGGCTGCCTGGGATAACCTGAGAATGACCTTGTGGGGGCTTCAGCACCCCTGGCACTGCTCCTCCCTGGAAATCTCTCCACCTGCCCCCAGTTCCCGACCTGAGCTCCTGCCTGCCACCCGGGCCCTGGCATTTTCTCTTCCCCTTCAGTGTCATTTATCTGGGTGTAAGGGTCCCTCGTACTCTTTTTTAAAAGGAAAATGGCCTCTTGTGTGCTTCATAGGTCTAAATGGGATGGGGGAGGTCGTTTTCTGGCCTGAATAAGGGCTGATGACTCCATAAGGAAGAAGGGGAAGGAGGGAGGGAGGAGGCCCTATGTGGATGGAGGAAGTGTTGGTGCAGGTGCATTTTTCTCTAATTACCTGCACTAGTGCCAGGATGTGAGTGTGAAGGAGCATGTGCTGGCAGCCGTGTGCACTGCGCATCGGAGCACCAGCCAGGGTGTAGCCTGGGACGTGTTTTGCATACTTGCACTGACCAGGGTACATTACCACGCTGCAGTGCACTTGGGCACAGATGGGCGTGTTGACCTTGTGCCTTCTTTGTGTGTGCACAGGCTCATGTGCACACGTGTACACGTTGCTGGGCCTGTCCATGCACACTGACACAATGGGCTTTCACCTTGACTGTTTCTGACCCAGAGAGGGGAGCCCCTGAAACTCACCTGTGTCTGGAGGGTCCTTCAGCACAGCACATCTCCCAGCTGAATGGGCAGGGAGCCCCCCACCCTAAGAGCCACAGGTCAGGGTTGGCAGCTGGCAGGAAAGAAGAAAGGGAAAAGAGGAGGGGTGGCTCCGCCAACACCTGCGAAGGTTCTTCGTTATATATGCAAATGCCCTCATTAGAGATGCACAGCACTTCCCAGAGCTAATTGCTGCTGCTGCCACCGCTGCGGGTTCTGTGTGATGGGCTAAGGGAGACAGGAGGCAGGACCACAGCTCTGTGGCTGGTCCGTGCCAGGGTTCCCATTCCTCGAGACCGGCCTACCCTGGGCAGTCCTGAGGAGGGGTTGGGAAGAGCCCGGACTAGGGGGAAGGTCTGCTCTAGGCAGGCATGGCGTAATCACAGGCCGCAGCACCAGCCCCTGGCTCTGCCTGGGCAGGCCGACCTGCACGGAGCCCCCACTCCCACTCTGGGTCAGGACTTGCCAGGAGGGTCCTAGGAGGAGTGCTTTTGTCAACCGCACACCCCACCCCTCTCTCCATCCACCACGTCTTCCACCAAGCCCAAAAGTGAACGTCTCTCTGGATCCTGGAGCAGGTGGCCCTGGCTCCTGCCCCCTTAGTCCTCATTTCTTCCTTTTGTCACCCCGGCCATCAAACACCCAGAAAAGCAGTCTCATTGTGACCTTTTCTGTTACCCCAACCTTAGAGAAAGAATCCCGGCTCTAGTCAAGCCCCGCCCCCCACTCCTGTCTTTCAGCCCCGCTGGACATCCATTCCCAGACTAGCCATCGCTGGAGGCTGCCTTGTGTTTATTCAACCTCACCGCCAACGTGGCACCAGAGACAAACACAAACAGTAACACACAGTCAACTCATGCATGCCCTCAGAAACAGGTAAACACTCCCTCTCCCCTCACAGGGTACACACTGTCCTGTTATATTAACTTGTCCTTAGACACACTCCCACGCAGGAAGAGTCCTGCCAGCCTCCACTGTCCTTGTGCACATCGTCACCCCATTTTGGGGACACAGTCCACAGAGTCCTCCCCTGCCCTACCCCCACCCTCTCCTTTTTTCGCTTCTCCCTCCCACTCCCGCCCTCCTCCCTGGGCACCCGTTTGCCAGGGTTATTTATAGAAGCAAGCGATAAATTCAGTGTGTTTCTCGGCGCGCAAAGCTATAAATAATGGCACAGATCATTAAACCCCGAGAGCAGGCCCAGCCGCCCCGCAAACAAGATGAAGTGCAAACCACCACGTGAGGAAGAAAGAGGGAGGTGCAAGGCAGAGCCCCAGACCCAGGGCCAGCGGTACCCAGCCTGCATTCCTCAGCTGAGTCCCAGCAAACCTGCACCTCCAAAGGGAACTGCCTAGGCACCAGGGGAGGGGAGAGGGTAGGGCTGGTCCTGGGTTCATAGGCTGTTGAACAGAGCTTGCCCACCTAATTCCCACACCCTCCTCTTGCACTCTTTCCCATCTCCCCACTTCTCCCAGTGTTCTTCCGTCTTTTCCTGTATTTCTTCTCTCCCTTTCTCTCCCCATATTCCTGCCTCTCTCCTTTACTTTTGCCTTCATTTCTCCCTCTACATCCACCTGTTCTTCTTTCCAGCCTTCCCTTTGCCCCACCCCAAATCCCTAAGCCTCAGGAGGGACCCTGATCCCACCAAGGAGCCCTCAGAGGCAGAAAGTCCCCTGTCAGCAGAACTCAGGAGCTGGTTGCTGATTCAGTGACTGTAATCTCCCAGGCGGAGGCGGCAGTGGCGGGGGGAGGCGGACAGGAAAGATAAATGAAGAGCAGAAGAACAAAATGGCATGGACACTGGGGACAGGCTCCAGGCTGAGCGAGGTTCTGGGGAGCAGAACCAGAGCCCTGAGCTTCAGCCCATCCTGCTCAGTCGAGTGCAGGAAGTGCTTTCTGGCTATCATCAGCGAGCCAGAGCACCACAGGGAGAACAGGCGAAGAGAAGGGAGCAGGGAGTGGCAGGGAGAAGCCACTGAAGACGTCAGAGAAAGAGGGGTCAGGAGGAAGCCAGAGAAGCAAGGAGCACTGGTAGAACAACGACCCCTCCAGTCTCACCGCACCCCCAGATCCAGTGTGGACCCCCGCAGTCATATCATGTTCCTGAGACAGGGCCACACATGGAAGGTTTGAGGGTTCCAGCCACGGCTTCAACACGTCTCACTTTTAGGGAGTACCTCTATCCTTTGGGGTTCTTCCACCCTGACTCTGGCCTACTTTTTGGAGGTTTCTCTCAGCCCCTGCTCTAGGTCACCTACCTTCTAGGTCTTTCATTCCTTCCCACTGAGAAGTTCTTAATTCCTGCTTCAATCTGAGCCTCTCTCAGGAGGGCAGAAACCACCTACATCCCACATGTGCAGAACGGGTTCCCAGAAAACCAACCAATGCTCAGCTCTTGGAAGGGAGATGAAACCCAGGATGGTAGTTCCCTCCTTCTCTAGTGATGTTGGGCAAAGAGACTTCCAATAGAGTGGCAGGGGTAAGACCCAACATCAGCCAGACCTGCTGGCACTCAGTGTCAGGAAATGCCAGGATGGGGCAGTCAAATCCCCTGAAAGTTGGGTGGGAACCCCAAGGGCATGAACAAGGTACAGCCTGGCTCTGTGGACAGGGGTGGACAAGAAAGCCCCGGAGCCTTCCCCAACTGCCCCTGCCCTCCCCACCCCACGGCCCAAGCGACCATCTGCTCCTGCTCACTCCCCTGTCGGCAGCTTTGATGCAGAGCTTGGTTATTTGCCTGGGGATTTATAGTAGGAGCCAGGCCAGCAGCTAAATCCCCCAACCATAGAGGTAAATCAGCTGCTGCGATGGGCCGGAACGAGGGAGCTGTCGGGCTAGGAGGCTGCACAGCAGAGCTGGAGAGGAAAACACTTGTCCCTACTCCCTGGGGGCAGCCACCAATAAATCCCCTCAGGCACCAATTAGGGTCAGTGGCCTGACCAGATTTTGAGAGCTATCAGTGCTGGTGGAGACTTTACACCACAGCAGGCAGTGCCCAGAGAAATGGGCTTGAGGATGGACCACAACCACTGCTCAAGGCACCTGGGCTTTAGCAATGGGTGAGGGACCAAAACCTATTTTCCCAGGAAACTGTGTGAAGCGGTGTGGCTGTTAGGGCAGGTTCCCTGAAGCCAAAGCACCTGGGCTCAATCCTGTCTCTGCCACTTATTAACTGTGCCACCACAGACAAGTTACTTGACTTCCATGTGCCTCAGTTTCTTCATCTGTAAAATGGGGTGAGAATAGTAGCTACTTCCCACAGTTACTGGGATGATTAAATAAAATAATATGCTTAACGTGCTTAGACCAGTGCCAGGCAATGCATCGTTAGTAGCACTGTCATATAAAATAAGGTCTGGAGGCTAGGCTGAATCTGGATTTGTGCAGAGAAGAGAGAAGGGACCAAATGACTTTTGGAGGAAGCTAGGGGAGCCAAGATGGTATTTAAAGAAAGGAGGAGGTGGTACAGTGGCTCACACATGTAATCCCACCACTTTGGAAGACTGAGGTGGGTGGATCACCTGAGGTTGGGAGTTCAAGACCAACCTGACCAACATGGAGACACCTCGTCTCTACTAAAAGTACAAAATTAGCCAGGTGTGGTGGTGCATGCCTGTAATCCAGGCTACTCGCTACTCAGGACGCTGAGGCAAGAGAATTGCTTGCACCCAGGAGGCGGAGGTTGTTGTGAGCCGAGATCACACCATTGCACTCCAGCCTGGGCAACAAGAGTGACACTCTGTCCAAAAAAAAACAGAAAGGAAAGGAAGAGAGAGACAAACAAAGGAAGAAAGGAAGGAAGGGAGAGAGGAAGGGAGAGAGGGAGGGAGGGAGGGAGGGAGGGAGGGAGGGAGGGAGGCTATGTTAGTCTCACTGGGAAGGAAAGTGAGATCAGCTTCTTCCAGGGCTGGACTTGACCCCTGTGGTTAAGAGCACAGGCTCCTTAGGCAAGCAGGCCTGCAATCAAGTCCCAACTCGATTAACTGTGAGACCTTCGGCAAGTTATTTAATTTCTCAACCTGACTTTCCTCATCTGTAAAATGGGGTTAATATATCCATCTCATAGCATTATTGAGAGAATTACATGAGATCATACACCAATAAAGCGTTTACCGGTGCCTGGTCCATAGTAAGTGCTCACTAACTTTTAGTCTTGTTATGACGATCATTTCATAAAATAAATAAAGGGAGGGCTTCACAGCGGGCCCTGAATCTAGAGGCTAAATGCCCTGAATCCAAGCAGTACAACTGACAGGAAAGTGCCATTGCCAGAGAGGGACGGCAACAGAAGGGGAGGAAGGCGGAGGTGAAGCCTGGCCCAGGGAGGCAGAGGGAGTCAGTAAGAAGAAGGAGATCCAGGAATGCAAGAGCAAGACAGAAGCAGCAAGGAAGAGAAAAGATGGGGAACTTACAATCGGAAAGAGAATAAAGGGGATGGCACAGAGAGGAGAAGGGAGACATGGGGGTAGGGACAGAGGGGAACCCACTGGGGCAGAAATGGATGGCAGAGAAGGGGAACACACGAGGGAGCCAGGGATGGGGGAAACAGGGGTATTAACAAGCAGAGCCTTGTAGCACAAGTCAGGCAAGTGGAAGGGGAAGGCAGGAGTCCAGGTGGTTGCAGGCAGTACTGAGGGGCAAAGGAAACAGGGGCCCCGGCCAGGAGAGAAAAAAGAAGGAAAGAGACCAGAGCACGGGCTGAGAGACAAAGGAGGGAGAGCCCTGTCTGGAAAAACGACGAGCCAGAGCCAGCACAGCTCGTTATGCAAACATGATTCCAGGCGCGCTCCGCTGCCCCCTCCCCAGCTTTCATTTTCAGCTTGGCTTCCCCCTGGCCTCCCTCCTGCGCCCCTCCTGCCAGCCTCTACTTTCTCTCCACCGAGCCTGAGGGCACACAAACCAGCGGGGAGGGTGAGGGCTTGGACTCTTGTTCACCAGGGGGTGAGGAGAGGAGGAAGGAAACTGTCCCCAAAGCAGCACAGAACCCAGGGGTCCACACCTCCTTCTGGCAGCTCCCCCTTCATCCACATGGAGAAAGGACAGTGGCTGAAGGAAGTGCAAGAGTGGAATAATAATAGTAGCAGTGAAAACATTAGCATTTTGCAGCCTGCAAAGTGTTTTACAAGCCCCAGTCTCATCACAACCCTTGTAAGGAGGCAGTATTTACTCTATTTATTATCATCAAACAATTACATGATGCTTACTACCTGCTAAGCATGTCACGTGTATTAACTGTCTTAGTCCTGACAACAACCCTACTATTCCCGTTTTACAGATGACAAGCTGAGGCCTAGAACGGTAGGTACCTTCCACCCCATGCCCCTCCCTCTTTGCGCCTCTGATATCTCCTCCTGTCTTCCCTCGTCCAGCTTTCTATTGTCTCATCTTCTCATGTCCTCCCTTAATTCCCCTTCCAATCTTGCTGCCTCACTAAACTTCCAGCTGGCTTCCTGCTCAGTCTCAAGGCAGCCCCTCCAACCACCAACAGGACCTGGTGTGATGGCACATGATCAGCAGCCCCTTCATTTTGGGGCCAGTTGTTAGCAACTCCCCAAAAAATCATACAGCATCTGAAGTGAAATATGACAATGTCTTCGGAGCTGCTGTTTTTACCCACGTTCTTTCCAAACCGGTCTGAAATGACCTACCATATAAGACACAGATCACTAGGTGCAGTGGCCCATGCCTGTAATTCCAACATTTTGGGAGGCCAAGGCAAGAGGATAGCTTCAGTTCAGGAGTTCCAGACCAGCCTGGGGAGTTAGTGAGACACCATCTTTACAAAAAATTTAAAAATGAGCCAGGCATGCTGGCACAGGCCTGTAGTCACAGCTACTGGGCAGGCTAAGGTGGGAAGACCCCTTGAGCCCAGGAGTTTGAGGCTGTGGTGAGCTATGATCATGCCACTATAGTCTAGCCTGTGCAACAGAGTGAGACACTGTCTCTAAATAAATAAATAAAATTAAAAAGACACAGATATAACAGAACCATCAAAATACCCATGAAAGAACAAGAACGGATGAAGAAGTGAGGATTTTTAAATGTCCTGGGAAAAGAAACCTAAGATTGGACAGCTACTGCAGAGGAGCCCAAAACTTAGCCCTCAGCTTCCTAGATGAAACCAGGTAGTAGCTAAAAAGCCTCCTCACCCACCAACAGAAATAAACAGAGCACCTACTATGTGTCATGCATCAAAGACATGATCAACAACACTGAGGACCTGGAATTTTCTTTTTCTTTTTTTTTGTGGGGGGGGAAGAAGTCTCGCTTTGTTGCCCAAGCTGAAGTAGAGTGGCGTGATCTCGGCTCACTGCAAACTCCAGCTCCTGAGTTCAAGTGATTCTCCTCCCTCAGCCTCCCGTGTAGCTGGGATGACAGGCGCACCCCACTACACTCGGCTAATTTTCATATCTTTAGTAGATACGGGGTTTCACCATATTGGTCAGGCTGGTCTCGAACACCTTACCTTAGGTGATCCACTCGCCTCAGCCTCCCAAAGTGCTGGGATTACAGGTGTGAGCTACCATGTCTGGCCCGGACCTGGAATTTTCTTTTTTTTTTTTTTTTGAGACGGAGTTTTTCACTCTTGTTACCCAGGCTAGAGTGCAATGGCACAATCTCAGCTCACCACAACCTCTGCCTCCTGAGTTCAGGCAATTCTCCTGCCTCAGCCTCCTGAGTAGCTGGGATTACAGGCACGCGCCACCATGCCCAGCTAATGTTTTGTATTTTTAGTAGAGATGGGGTTTCACCATGTTGACCAGCATGGTCACGATCTCTTGACCTTGTGATCCACCCGCCTCGGCCTCCCAAAGTGCTGAGATTACAGGCGTGAGCCACCGCGCCTGGCAGTGGAATTTTCTATTCACTCTACAAGTTTGAGATTTTGACCAAAATGTACTGGTACATGTGCCACAGAAAATGTGAAAGGACTCTGGGCTAAAAGAGCTTAAGAGTAGTGAGGAATATAAAAATTGGGGCCCAACTCAGCACGGTGGCTCACGCCTATAATAATCTCAGCTCTTTGGGAGGCCAAGGTGGGCGGATCACGAGGTCAGGAGTTCAAGACCAGCCTGATGAACATGGTAAAACCCCGTCTCTACTAAAAATACAAAAATTAGCTGGACATGGTGGCACATACCTGTAATCCCAGCTACTCAGCAGGCTGAGGCAGGAGAACCGCTTGAACCTGGGAGGCGAAGGTTGCGGTGAGCCTGGATCACGCCATTGCACTTCAGCCTGGGTGACAGAGCAAGACTCCCTCAAAAATAAATAAATAAATAAATCTCAGAGAGCATGGGACCTAGGGAGAAGAAGGGCCCACGCAAAGTTGTCACAATGCTAGTCCCCCTCCCAGAACTGAGAAACAGAGTCTGAGGTGTTAGTGAGAGCCCTGCCCCCAAGCCCTTTCAGCCCCTTCCCATTCCTAAATCGCTATTTGGGATCAAGTCCCTGCCAGCCAGTTGGTGGCATGTGATGCTGTGAGGGCTGCTCCTGGCTTCTCCTGCTTGTTAGCACATCAGCATGGGGATCATCAGGGACTGTAATAAATCAAATGAAAATAATCTCTCACACTCTTGCACAGAAACAAAATCCACCCTCTCTGTTGGCACAATTTCTGGCCTGCAGGAGGAGTGAGTACAAGAGAGTGACCTCAGGCACAGGGGACAGGAGACACACAGGGAGGAAAGAGATAGATCCTGGCCAGGGAAAACCCCAAACTTGCAAGCCAGGCTCCTCCTACAAATAATCACAAAATGCTGCCCCTTCCCAGCAGCCAAGAAAAAATAGTCCTCACCCTTACATGCCTGTGTGTGAAATGCATAGGCATTAAACTTAAGTTAGTTCTTAGGAAGGCTGACACCCAGTCTGGCAAATGCTGGAGGTCTCTAAACAGGAAAAGCCTCCAGGCATCTGGCATTGGCAATAGGCCCTGGGGCCCCCAGTCAAGGTCAGGAGACACTGGCATTGGCCGGAGGGTGGGGGGGGTTGAGTGGTTGGTAGAAATCAGACCGAAACACATTCATGGGCAGGTAGGTCCCAGTGTTTACCAGCATAGACAAGTGATGATGTTACCTGCTCACCCACCATGAAAAATGACCTCCTGCCAGGTCACGCCTGTAATATCAGCACTTTGGGAGGCTGAGGCCAGCGGACCACAAGGTCAGGAGTTTGAGACCAGCCTGGCCAATACAGTGAAACTCTGTCTCTATTAAAAATACAAAAATTATCCGAATGTGGTGGTGTGCACCTGTAGTCTCAGCTACTCGGGAGGCTGAGGCAGAAGAATCACTTGAACCCTGGAGGTGGAGGTTGCAGTGAGCCGAGATTGAACCACTGCACTCCAGCCTAGGTGTGACAACAGCAAGACTCCTTCTCAAAAAAAAAAAAAAAAGAAAGAAAAGAAAAGAAAAAGAAAAAAGAAAAATGACCTCCTTGTTTTTCCCTTCTTCTCCCTTGCCTGAGGCATAGTTTGTTATCAGGGGCTTCTAGGCGAAAACAAAACAAAACAAAAACCCCGAGTTAGGGCAGAAGCTCATAAAATTTTCCACAGAATAAAATTACTCTAGCTCTTTCCCAGAGGGGAAACAAAAAACAAACAAACAGAAAAACCTCACTGTAGCTCCCTGGCAACCCAGGGACCATTCTTTCACTTTCCAAGCCTGACCAAGCCTCCAGTGAATACAGACAGACCACAAGAAGGGTCCCACCCCATAAGCAGGTAAACCGGAAGATGGCAAACCCTTCCCCAGAAGCACCTCTCCCAGATACATGTATCTCCGCATGGAACGCCCATTCTAGGTGCCCAAATGCATTCAGAACAAACGGCATTCACACCGAAGTACCGATTCCTCAAGCTGGCGTGCAAAGCCCTCCTTCATGCAGAACCACGCTGAGCTCCCACAGCTTTTCCCTCTCCGTCCCTCCCCCTCTCACCAGCTACTGGTACCTTTATAGTTCAAGGAATATGCCCTGAACCATCCTGCTTCTGGCTCACTTTGCCTGGAATGACCTCTCCACCACTTTCCAAGGCCCCCACGTGCTCATCAAAGCTCTCTCCATCCTCCTCCAAACCAGATTTAATCCCAACTTCTTTTACTCACGCAAGCTGTCTGCCTCCACTAGACAGGCCTCCTGTTCACCTGTGTGCTGGGAGGTGGTCTGGATCGTGTTCATGGAATTGCATGAAAACCCCAAATCTGTTCTCTGTCACGAAATATCGGATATCTCCAGAGCCCTGCTTCCCCAAGTCAGGGGTGGGACTCTGAGGGAGATGCTGTTGTGGGCGATGCTGCAGGTGCTTCTAGGCTTCCTGAGACCACTGAGCTGGGTACCACTAAGGGGCTTCGAGGGCATTTAAACTAGCGACCTTGGACCTCCTCTCTTTCTTTGGTTCCTCTCTCCCTATCTCTCAGTCTCCTTCAATCTTCATCACTCTCTTTTTCAGATTTAGGCTGAGGACACCAACTGCCTGACAGACCCCTCCTCTTGGAGTCTTGTTCCTCAAGATGTGACCTAAGAACCAGCAGCATCAGCATCCCTGGAAGCTTGCTAGCAATGCACTCTCCAGCCTCAACTCAGACCTATTCAATCCAACTCTCTGGTTTAACAAGGTCCCCAGGTGATTTTTATACACATTAAAGTTTGAAAGCAATAAAGAACCAAAAATGCCAGACCAGGGGAAACTAAATGCCTAAGACATTCATTCATTCATTTACCCATTCAATAAATACTTAATAAGCACCTACTGGGTGCAAAGAGTTGTAGGCATTGGGGATATAATAGTGAATGACTCAGATTAGGTGCTCAGGCTGCAGAGGATGAGATGAACGTTCCCCACCTGGCCTGTTTCAGCCCAGCTCCCAGAGTGGGAGGGAGGCTTGAGGCCCTCCCCAATCCAAAACAAAGAATCAGTCAGTGAGAGACAGAAGGGAAGGAACAGTGAGAACAAGGAAGAATGCTGAACAGAAAGAACAGGGAAGATGAAAATGAGAAAAAGTGAGTCTAAGACAGTCGCTGCAAATACCCACCCGCCATTTCAGAAGCAAACTCAACCATGCTCAGCTCACCAACTTCCTCTAGGCTAGCACACGGCCTCCACCCCAACTCCCGGTGCTTCCCATGACACGGAAGCACCCTCCACCCCAGGGTCTGAGAGGGGAGCAGACAGGTCACACCTGGGGGAGATGACCAAAAGGCAGGGAGACTGGTTTAAAGGACATGGGAATAGCAAGAAACACACAGAGCCAGGAGACGGTGCTGAGAGCTTTGGGGGAACATGACTGCTATGTGGAGAATGGACTGTGGGGACACACAGAACAGTTAGGGGGCTGTCGTGGTCAGCAGCAGTGGCAAGATAAACAGTGCATGGCTAGGACTGTACAAATGGAGAGTGTGAGATGCCGTGTGGTCAGAGTTAGGATATATTTGGATGATAAGGCCAAGAGAACTTGCATATGAATCAGGGATGCGGGAGAGAGGAAAAGAGGATACAGACTTAGGTTTGGGGCCTGAGCTACTTGGTGAATTAGGGCAATAAAAGGTGATCTGTCTATCAGCCTTGGGTCAGGCTTAAAAAAAAAAAAAGTGATCTGGGGAGGGGTTCTGGAAGAATGAGTCAGGGTAAGGAAAAACCTAGGGCATAGAATGGGAAAGAGAGTCCATGTTGGGAAGTCATAAGAAAGGAAAGCAGCAATAGAGGGAAATGATGAGAAAATCATTCAAGGATTCTTAGTTCAAGTGTTTTGAGGGCAAAAGTTGTATCTTCTGTTTCCACTGGGCACCTTAGAGTCCTCCACTGCTATTCTGCATGCACTGAGTATAATCAGGTACTCAGGAAAATCAGGTACTGGAACATCCATGGCTTGTTGAGAAGTGATTCAAACGGCAAGGCGGGCTGGTATAAACAGCGCTCAGCTGTGTTTAGGAGCCCTGGCCACCTAATGGCAGAGGGACTTAGAGAAGCTCACTGTTGGGCCAGGCATAGTGGCTCACGCCTGTAATCCCAGCACTTTGAGAGGTTGAGGCAGGAGAATCGCTTGAACCCTGGGGCTGAAGTTACAGTAAGCCAAGATTGCACCATTGGACTTCAGCCTGGGCAAGAAGAGCAAAACTCCGTCTCAAAAAAAAAAAGAGAGAGAGAGAGAGAGAAGCTCACTGTTTCTCAGTTTCCCTAGTGGCAAAGCAGTAAAGGTGAACTAAGGGTTTCAGGTCCCATCTAGCCTCAGTTTTCTTTCCCTGGCTCTAGGACCATAATGCTGAGCTTCCAGAGACCCTGCAGGTTCTTAAGCAAGTGTGGCATGAGGTGGTCAGTCCGGCTGCTGTGTGGCATTTGGAGGGGAATGAAGCAGTGGCCCAGACAGCGGACTGGGACCATCCAGATATGGGCCAATGAGGACCTGCCCATTCTCAGGGCAGCTGAGAATGAAAAGAATGATCAAGCCAAGAGCCCCCACACCTCTTCCCTAAGTCCTCCTCCCTGAGATGTCAGCATTTTTTTTTTTTT
>NW_016107600.1:1782323-1786213 GCF_001604975.1 Cebus imitator
AGGCTGGCATGAAGTGGCACAATCATGGCTCACTGCAGCATCAACCTCCAGGGCACAAGCAGTCCTCCCATCTCGGCCTCCTGAGTAGCTGGGACGACAGGTGCAGGCCACCACACCCAGCTAACTTTTTATTTTTTGTAATGACAGGGGTCTCACTATGTTGCCCAGGGTGGTCTTGAGGTCCTGGGCTCAAGTGATCCTCCCACTTCAGCCTCCTGAAGTGCTGGGATTATAGGCGAGAGCCACTGCACCTGGTCCCTTTTGTGTCTTAATCCTATGACAGATGAATGTACCTCTACAACTTCTAAATATTGCAGTGCCTGGACTCTGTCACTGGATGCCCTTTATTTTTTTGCTTTTTGAGACAGAGTGTCACTCTGTCACCCATGCTGGGGTGCAGTGTTGTGATCACTGCGGCAACCTCTGCCTCCCGGGTTCAAACATCTCTCCCTGCCTCAGCCTCCCAATTAGCAGGGATCACATGGCCCCGCCACCAGGTCTGGCTAATTTTTGTATTTTTTTAGTAGAGATGGGGTTTTACCAGGTTGGCCAGGATGGTCTTAAACTCCTGACCTCAGGTGATCCACCCACCTTGGCCTCCCAAAGTGCTGGGATTACAGGCATGAGCCACCATGCCCAGCCACCTTCACTTTCTATCTGCATTCACTCCTTAGGGGATCTCAGTGTCACTGATTACTCCCAAATTTCTATCTCCGCCTGGACGTCACCTTTAAACTATAGACTTGTGCTGGGCGTAGTGGCTCATGCCTGTAATCCCAGCACTTGGGAGGCTGAGGCAGGCGAATCACAAGGTCAGGAAATGGAGACCATCCTGGGGCCAACATGGTGAAACCCTGTCTCTACTAAAAGTACAAAAATTAGCCGGGTATGGTGGCGCATGCCTGTAATCCAAGCTACTCGGGAGGCTGAGGCAGAAGAATCACTTGAACCCAGGAGGCAAAGCGTCCAGTGAGCCAAGATTGCACCACTGTACTCCAGCCTGGCAACAGGGCGAGACTCCATCTCAAAAAAAATCCCTATAGACTTGTGTATCTATTTACCAACTAGCTCCCTCTACTTGGATGCTTAACAGACATCTAACATTTCCACAGTTGATAATACTGCCAAAGCCAGCTCCTCCTGTGGTTTTCCCCCATATCAGTTAATGGAAAATCCATTGCTCTGGCCACTGGGCCAAAAAGTCCTGGTCTTCTCTACTCCTCTTTCTTTCGTGCCTTCTCTATAACCCATCAGCAAATCCCTTGGCTCTCCCTGCAAAATCTATCCAAAATTTGGCCACTCCTCACCATCTCTGCTGCCATCTCCCTGACCCAGGCCCTCAACCCCCTCTTACCTGACACTGCAATCAGCTCCTGACTGGTCTCCCTGCTTCTGCCCTTGTTTTCTCAATCTGTTCTCAATACAGCAGCAAGAATTTTCTGTAAAAACACAAGAGAGATCATGTCACTCCCTTGCTTGAAACCCTGCAGTGACTTGCCATGTTACTCGGAGCGTGAGCTTTACTGTAACTTATTAGTCTCTAGTGATGTGGCTCCCCATCACCTCTTAGATCTCATCACTTGTTCTCTTCCCTGATTTCCTCGGCACCAGCCATATCCGCCTCATTGCTGTTCTTCCAACACACCAGACATGCTCACATAAGGGCCTTTGCCCTTGCTGTTCTCTTAGCTGGGAAACTCTTCCCCAGGAATCTGCATGGCATTTAGCATCTGCTACACGGCAGCTCCATATGTTGGGGCGCCTGAGCACAGATAAGAAAGGGAGTGAACTGAAGAGGAAACAATGCAGTCAGGTCCTGCACAAGAAAGAAACTGCCCGCCTTGTTTCCTCTGTCTTCCTCAGGCACCTGGCTTCAGATGCTCAGGAGGGTCTCCTGCCAGGGGGACTTGTCCCACTCCAGTTCTTCAGAAAATACCCATCTCCATCCTAACCTCAAAAGAGTCTGAAGCCCTGAAGGAACCACATATCTCTGGTGCTCCTGCAAACCTCCCAAAAAGGAACCACCGCACTCCCCACCCTGAATGTGGCGGTCCTCTCTGCTCTGCCCAGAGAAGAATGTGTAGGGAAGAATGGGTCTCTTCCAGTCATCCACTCACCGTATCTATATATTTCTTTCTCCTGTCTTCCGCTGGGCCTGGGCCCAGCCAGGGTAAGCCCACCATCCTCTCCCCACATTCCTCCTTTTTTTTTTTTTTGAGATGGAGTTTCACTCTTGTTGCCCAGGCTGGAGTGCAGCAGCCCGGCTCACTGCAACCTCCGCCTCCTGGGTTCAAGCAATTCTCCTGCCTCAGCCTCCTGAGTAGCTGGGATTACAGGTTTGTGCCACTACCCCTGGCTAATTTTTGTATTTTTAGTAGAGATGGGGTTTCACCATGTTGGCCAGACTGGTCTCGAACTTCTGACCTCAGGTGATCGGTCCGCCTCGGCCTCCCAAAGTGCTGGGATTACAGGCCTGAGCCACGGCGCTGGGCCTTCCCACTCTTCTTAACCTAGGTTTCCCTTCGTTTCCTCCCCGGCCCTTTCTCACTGTTCCCAGTCTGCAGGCCTTCCCCTCAGGCACACAGGTGGAGGGAAGCTGAGGACCGAGCAGGGAGCCCGGTGGGGTGAGGTCTCTGGGTAACGGGGAGAGGGCAAGGCGGCTTGAAGGGAAGGGTTTTGGGGTAGAACGATGCAGAAGGCCAGAGACAAGGAGACCAGAGCAGACAGCCAGAAGCTGTGATGATACCGTGATCCAGAGAGAAGTGGAGGCCGCATCCGCCAGAACAGGGGGTCAAAGTCAGAGACGGAAACAGCAGCGAGAAAAGCAAAAGCTGACAGACGGCAGGAGCCGCAGACAGGCAGCGCAAGGGAGAGGCGGACACCCAGAGAGAGACGCAGGAGCAGCCGGAGAAGGAGGGAGGCCGAGGTGCAGGCACCCCAAGAGATGGAGAGACAGAGACCAGAGCGAGAGACACGCACGCGGACAGACCAGAAGGCTGCAGAGAGGGCGAGGGAGAAAAAAGTGTCGAGGCGGGGAGTGGCGGGAAGCGGCCGGGAGCGGGGCGGGCGCAGCAGAGCGGGCGCGGCGCCGGGAGCGGGCTCGTAAAAGCCGCGTCGAGCGGGGAAATTGCCGCCAGAATCGCTGAGCTCCACAAAACGCCGCCCGCGCGGCCCGCCGCCGAGCCCGCTCCAATCTCCAGCCTCATCGCCGCGCGAGCTGGTTATGCATTTAAATGTTATTTAATTGGATTGCGGAGGAGCTGGGGGCCAGAGCGGCCCCCGCCCCCGCCCCGCACGCTCCGCACGTCCGGGCTGCTCGCCTCCTCTGCAAATCTGTTTTCCGAGTCACAGATTGCAGCACGCCCCCTCCCAACACGCTCCCCCCACCCAGACGGCTCCCCTTCGAGTCTGGGCTCCTTCTTCTGTTCCCCCGCCCAAACAGAGCCAGAGGACACTCAGAAAGACACCACAAACCCCCACGAAGATGCCCCAGACACAGAGGTTCCACAAAAATACCAGACACACAAAGCAGCAAAAATGGGTCACACTCAATTACACGAGTGTCCATCTGGAAACTGAAAACTGCAGAGACAAAATAGATCCCATGGATCACAGGAGGACACAAATGCATGTAATACGCTGGACTCCCACTCCAAGGAAACACACTACCCTACTTCTTAAAACGGTACTTGCAAAGCGACACTATCAAACATAGGAACAAACTGGTGCTAACTCAGTGATTCTCAGGGGGCATACAGATCTTCCTTAAAGCCAGGTAAGGAACAAAACACACAACCACACTCACATTCAGAGCAAAGCCATCACACCCCAACCACTCAACCGCATGGCCTTCCAGGGTTCCAGGTAAGGAGCAAAACACACATCCACAC
>NW_016107600.1:1786778-1790500 GCF_001604975.1 Cebus imitator
AAAAAAAAAAAACAGCCAAAATGTCAGCGGGTAGACTGGAGGGTAAACACCAGAAAGGCCTTCTGAAGAAGACAAGGTGTGAGATCCCCAGAGGAGAGGCTGGGCATTTGTGTGGGGTTGGGATTCTCTCAATCAACTGTAACAGGAGACCCTTTTTTGCTGCCTGAATGAGGTGTTAGGACCATCCAGGTAGATGGAAGGACAGAATGGCCAGCAAGGACATGTCCTCCACACACTCCTAATCAGCAGACAGGAAATTGCTGGCCTAAAGTGATCAGGGTCAAGCTGCTTCAATTAATGAAAATGGAAATGGCAACCTGGCTTGGCACAGGCCACCACGGAGGACTGTTCTGGGCTCTCAGCCATTCCTGCTGCAAGCCAGGACTAGAGACAGACATCAGGCTGAGGGTCCTTGAATGAGATGTAGGGGCAGGAGAATGGACAAGAAGATACACAGGAAAATTCCTTTGTGGTTGTTTTGTTCATTCTGTTTTGTACTTGAGAGAGTGAGGGCCAAAACAAGGAGGGAGAGAAAAAGAGAAAGTTTCCCCAAATACATTATAATTCAACCTTGACTGGTAAGCATGGGCTTAAGCCAGGCTGGCATTAAGGTCTCTGAAGAAGAAAGCAATTTCTCTTCCCCCAAAGTAATTTATTTCTATATCACCTGATGGTCATAGCTGCGAAGTTTATCCATGTGTCTAACCTCAATGTCTTATGCTGTTGCTGAAGTTCTTTATTTCTTTAGGGCACTGGAGAAGAAGAGGAAACAGCTGCCCTATATCCTTCTAAATAAGAATATTCACAGTCAAGACTTAGTCTGATGGCTGGGTGTGGTGGCTCACACCTGTAATCCCAGTACTTTGGGAGGCCGAGGCAGGCAGATCACCTAAGGTTGGGGGTTCCGGGCCAGCCTGACCAACATGGAGAAACCCCCTCTCTACTAAAAATACAAAATTAGCCGGGTGTGGTGGCGCATGCCTGTAATTCCACCCACTCGGGAGGCTGAGGCAGGAGAATTGCTTGAACCTGGGGGACGGAGATTGCCGTGAGCCAGGATCGCGCCATTGCACTCCAGCCTGGGCAACAAGAGTGAAACTCCATCTCAAAAAAAAAAAAGAAAAAAGAAAAAAGACTTAGTCTGGGATAGGCTGCAATCTCTATTCCCTTCTTCCATTCCATCACTAGCTTCTCTACCCCAGCTGTGGCCAGGCTGCATTTCCAGTCTTTTTTGACCTGCTACCTGGACATTTCCTGCCACCATCTGCTGCAGTTTTCCATCCCCAAAGTTAACAGATGTGTTCTGAAAGGAAGCTCCACTTCTCTAAGGGTCCTATGAAAGTGGCCCTTCCATAGGGCCACCCCCAACCCTTGGACCCTTGGCTCTTGCCTAATTCCTGGCCTCTGAGCCCCTCCCCTCATCCTGTTTCCTAGCCCCTTGCAGTTGAGGCTGAGAAATTCTTGGACATATTTGACAATGAGTGGTCCCCTTTTTCAAATATCCACTCCATAGAGGTGGTAAGATTTAGCAAGCAATGAGATAAGAAATCTCTAAGCCGGGCGCGGTGGCTCACGCCTGTAATCCCAGCACTTTGGGAGGCCGAGGCGGGTGGATCACGAGGTCAACAGATCGAGACCATCCTGGTCAACCTGGTGAAACCCCATCTCTACGAAAACTACAAAAAATGAGCTGGGCATGGTGGCGCGTGCCTGTAATCCCAGCTACTCAGGAGGCTGAGGCAGGAGAATTGCCTGAACCCAGGAGGCGGAGGTTGCGGTGAGCCGAGATCGCGCCAATAAAATACAAAAAAGGAAAAAAAAGCGAAACTCTGCCCCAAAAAAAAAAAAAAAAAAGAAAAAGAAATCTCTAATCACCGCCCTCTCTCGGAGGCACACACACCTCCTCCCGACTCTGAGGGCTAATCGCTTCCTCTTTCAGCGTGCCCAGAGTGCTGTGTTTATAACTTGTTCACAACATGCTTTCAGCTTGATTTATACTATAATTATATGCCTGTATCTCCCAGCACTAGACAGTGAACAACGTGAGGGCAAAGAATCATCTAATTCACCTCTGTCACTCCCTACAGTGCCTAGCACAAGGAATGACACACACACAGCAGACATCAATAAATGTTTATTGAATTGAAAAAGGAAAGTGAGACCATGCAGTGGCCGAATTCAAGACCTAATCTTCCTTTAAGCCATCCTGTTTCAGTAAGGAAAGGGGAAAAAAGCAATAAAAGGCTGGGACCGGGCACGGTGGCTCATGCCTGTAATCTCAGCACTTTGGGAGGCCAAGGTAGGCGGATCACCTGAGGTCGGGAGTTTAAGACCAGCTTGACCAACATGGAGAAACCCCAGCTCTACTCAAAATACAAAATTAACCGGGCATGGTGGCTCATGCCCGTAATCCCAGCACTTTAGGGAGGCTTAGGTGGGAGGATCGATTGAGTTCAGGAGATAGAGACCAGCCTGGGCAACATGGTGAAACCCTGTCTCTACAAAAAATGAGCCAGGTGTGATGGTGTGTGCCTGTAGTTCCAGCTACTCAGGAGGCTGAGGTGGGAGGATCACCTGAGCTTGGGGAAGTCAAGGCTTCAGTGAGCCATGATCGTGCCACTGTACTCCAGCCTGGGAAACAGGAGACCCTATCTTAAAAAAAAAAAAAAAAAAAGGAGGTAAGAAAATTCTCTTTCTTCACCAACACAACCCACCCCTCAGAATCTCAGAGGCATCCTCACCCCAAGCATAGCCTTGGTCTCCACCAAGTTGAGTTTGTGTGTTTTGGAGTGGGACCTCCATCATTACTCTGAATCAGAACTTGGAATCACCGTCACTAGGCAAAAACAATAAACTCTAGAGAAACCAGTGTTTCTGGATGGCACACGGGTAGCTCTCCCGGACCAGATTCATGCATTACTTCCATGACTGCTCTGAACACCTATTTTGTGCCAGGTGTGGGATTACATACTGGGGAAAGAAAAAGGAGACCCTGGCCTTGCCTTCAAGACACTCAGGGCAATCCTGCCTTAACCTTGGCTGCAGGGCTGCATATTGGTAGCATGGAGAGATTCTGCTGAAGACATAGCAGGATGCCCCTCACACCTCACAAATCAAAATATCTTGAAGTGTAGCTGAGACACTTGTGCTTTTTTAAACCTCCACAGGTTAATTCTGATTCATAGGCAGGGTTGTAAGCCACTGATCTCTAGATCAGTGCTGTCCAACAGAACATTCTGAGATAATGGAAGTATTTAATTTCTGTGTCATCCAATCAGTAGTCACTAGCCACGTGTGGTTATTGAGCACTTGAAATGTGAACTGAGGAACTGAATTTTTTTCCTTAATTTCTTTGCACTAAAACAGCCACACATGGCTAATGGCTACCGCATTGGCCTACAAAACTCTAGAGGACACCAAAGTATTTCAGTTTGCTTTAGAATAATTCTCACAACGCTGTTTTGTAGCAGCTAAAGTCTCCATTCTCTTCCACTCAGAAAAAAATAATCAATGGCCAGGTGCAGCGGCTCACGCCTGTAATCCCAGCACTTTGGGAGGCCAAGGTGGGCAGATCACAAGCTCAGGAGATCGAGACCATCCTGGCCAACATGGTGAAACCCCGTCTCTAATAAAAATACAAAAATTAGCTGGGCGTGGTGGCAGGCACCTCTAATCCCAGCTACCTGGGAGGCTGAAGCAGGAGAATCACTTGAACCTGGGAG
>NW_016107600.1:1790600-1809329 GCF_001604975.1 Cebus imitator
AAAAAAAAAAAAAAAAAAAAGAATTTCCTTTCCCTAAGAACACTCTCCTTTGCACTGAAGAAACTGCTCTAGAATGAACTGAGGGGTAAAGGCCAGTCTGGTGAAACTAAGTCTGATCAGCTACCTAAGCCTCCAGACCAGCTTCCAATCCTCCAGACTGGAAAAAAGGCACTCCTAAGTACCCTATTTTGATTGCAGTTGACATTGGTTGGGGACAAAAAAAAGCAGTGACATGACTTTGTGTACCTGTTATAGACTGAATTATGCCTCCCCCCAAATTTGTATGTTGAAGTCCCAGTATGACGAGGGCCTTTAAAGAGGCACTTAAGGTTAAATCAGGTAATCAGAGGCTGCGTGCAGTGGCTCATGCCTGTAATCCCAGTACTTTGGGAGGCTGAGGCGGATGGATCATGAGGTACGGAGTTCAAGACCAGCCTGGCCAACATAGTAAAACCCTATCTCTACTAAAAATACAAATAAATTAGTTGGGTGTGGTGGCAGGTGCCTATAATCCCAGCTACTTGGGAGGCTGAGGCAAGGAGAATCCCTTGAGCCCGGAAGGCTAAGGTTGCAGTAAGCCGAGATTGTGCCACTCTACTCCAGCTCAGGCGACAGTGCAAGACTCTGTCTCCAAAAAAAAAAAAAAAAAAATCGAGTAATAAGGCTGGGGCCCTAATCCAGTATGACTGGTGTCCTTCTAAGAAGAGAGACACCAGGGTGGTGCATGCTCAGAAAAGACTATGGGAGGACACAGCAAGAAGGCAGCTATCTGCAACCTAAGGAGAGGCTTCAGGAAAGATCAAACGGTCTTGATCCTGGACTTAGGGATTCCAGAACTGTGAAAAAAGAAATTTCTGTTGTATTAAGCCACCCAGTCTGTGGTAGTTTTGTTATGGCAGCCCTAGCAGCCTAATATAGCGCCCTCAGGAAGGCCCAGGAGCTTACTCAGCCTCTCCGACAAGATGCATCCCAGGAACTGAGAGCAAAAGCCCCACTAGGACCCAGACCTTCAGGTCATCCTGGTCACTACTGTTCAAGTGTCCCTGTGTACTACCCAATCCTATCCCACTAGCTCATCACCTAGAGACCACAACTCTAGGCTTTCACCGAGACCTGCCATGCCCCAGATATCCTCCCTATAGACTCATCCTCTCCCTTCCCCTCCCTTTCCCCACTGCACCCACACTGCCTCCTACATGGTTTGCCCCTTCATCTCCTTCTATGGGTTTTCACCTATTGTTGAGTATTTTCAGTGCGTGTGTTCTGTGCATCTCACCTCCCCCACGACACTTTAAATTCTCAAAAATTATTCTAGCATTCAAGGCCCTTCACAGGCTAGGTTCAGTCTACCTCTTCATCTTTTTCTCCCAGCTGGGCCAAGCTACTTGCGTGTTGGTTAATACTGAGTGTCAACCTGATTAAATCAAATGATGCGAAGTTATTATTTCTGGGTGTTTCCAGAAAAGATGAACATTTGAGTGAGTAGACTGGGAGAGAAAGACCCACCTGCAGGAAGACCCACCCACAATGTGGATGGGCACCATCCAATCGGCTGCTAGGGTGGCTAGAAAAGGCAGGCAGAAAAAGGTGGAAGCAGCTGACTTGCTATGTCTCTCAGCCCTTACCTTTCTCCCGTGCTAGATGCTTCCTGCCCACTACGCTTCAGCTTTTGGACTCTTGGACTTACACCAGTAGTTTGCCAGGGGCTCTCGGGCCTTAGGACACAGACAGAAGGCTGCACTGTCGGCTTCCCAACTTTTGAGGATTTGGGACTTGGACTAAGCCACTACTGGCTTCCTTGCTCCTCAGCTTGCAGAGGGCCTATCATGGGACTTCACCCTGTGATCATGTGAGTCAACTCCTTAATAAACCCCCCTTTCATATATACATGTATCCTATCAGTTCTGTCTCTCTAGACCCTGATACAACTTGTCACTCCTCGAACATAACAATGCTGTTCTCTAAGCTACCCAAAACTTTCCCAGTCTTAAGGCCACCTGAAATGCCACCTCCTCCAGAGAGCTTTCCTTGACTACCTCAGCTAAATGTATAATGAAATGATGGCTTATATCTCTGTGCAGGTATTCTGCAGTGCCTAATCCAGTGCTCTGCAACATAGGGCACTCACTATGCAGCACTAACAGCAAAAGGGGAAGACATCTACGGCTTGCGAAGGTTCAAAACAGTAATGCGATTCTGATGCTAACTACAGGGAGTTCGTGCATACCCCACGGGCTTAAGGCCATAGTCCCTAGCAATACTGCCCTCACTTCAGATGTCAGTTGCAAGCTCAAGGATCCCCAAACCACCTGCACTTCTGACCAAATAAATTCAAGAGTTCCCACAATCCCCACCTCCCACCCCCAGGCCCCAAGGTTGCAGAATTTGCTAGAATGGCTCACAGAACTCAGGAAAACTCTATACTGTCATTAAAGTTCTATTAGAAAAGTTGCAAATCAGAACCAGCCAAAGGAAAACAAATATATGGTGTGGTCCAGGAGTGTCCCACACACAGATGTGTGCCCTCTGCTCAGAGAAACAGGACACCCCTGCACATTCCTCAGCACGTCCATGTGGTCACCAGCCAGGAAGCTGACCAATACCTCAGTGTCAGAAGTTTTTATTAGGGTTTTACTGTAGGCATAGTTGATTAAAATCATGGGCATGTGGCTGAACTCAATCTCTAGCCCCTCTCCCTTCCCTGGGGATCAAGCTGATATCATCCAGCTCAGAGTCCCGGCCCGTAACTATATGGTTGGTCATTCTGGCATGGTCAGCCTCCATCCTCAGTCAAATCTTACCATAAACTTGGGTGCAGTCTGAGATCAAATTTAAATATAAAATAAGATGTGGCCTAAGGTCAAATCTCAGGTGTAGTTTCAGGGACCCTCCACAAAAACCAAAGATGCTCCTATCACTAGGGAAATTCCAAGGATTAAGAGTCTCCTTCGGAACTGAAGACAAAGGCCAAATTCTTTACTATACAATGAAGTAAGAGAGGATTTATACTAAAGATCTTACTAATTTTGGAAGCTGGAAATAACCTGTGTTCCAGGAGACAGGAAGTAGACCATGTGCCCTCATGAAGGTGGTCTCAGGACCTGCTCTGCTCCCAACTTGGTTCACTTTCCCAACCCTTACCAAAGCAGCACGCAATCAACCATTCAGCACATAAAAAATGAATTGGATACCAGGTTCCCATCTGCCCCGTCGCCTGTTTGTCACAGCGCCCAGAGTATCATATAAGACCCCTAACAGTGACCCTGCAGGTTTGGCAAGGCAGTTAGAGATCTACTGTATCCGGCCAGGCACCAGCACTTTGGGAGTCAAGGCAGGTGGATCACTTGAAGTCAGGAGTTTGAGACCAGCCTGGTCAACATGGTGAAACCCCGTCCTTACTAAAAATACAAAAATTAGCCAGGCGTGGTGGCACATGCCTGTAACCTCAGCTACTCGGGAGGCTGAGGCAGGAGAATCGCTTGAACTCGGGAGGCAGATGTTGCAGTGAGCTGAGATCACACAACTGCACTGTAGCCTGGGCAACAGAATGAGACTCCGTCTCAGGAAAAGAGAAAAGAGAGAGATAAAGATCTACTACATCCTTCCCCCAGCTGCCTAAGAGAACCCTTTGCCAACAATGAAGAGGTAAGAGGGAGGAAATCTAAACAACTACCTTCCACCTCTAGCATCCAAGGTGGGAAAAAAGTAACAAGACAAAAGGCTTTAGGAGCTTTTAATGCTTACAGTGAAAAAAAAACACAGGCTAGGTTTTTCAGTCATTGATCCATCTCTGACAAGGTGAGAATTTTCCCCTCACCCTGGCCACAGGTGGAAGCCCAGACTCTCCCCTAGCAAGGTATCCAGAATGGAGAGGGGCTACCATTGTAGTGCAGTGAATCCTCAACCCAGAGGCAAGAAAGAAGAGTATTGTAATGAGCACCCACGAGCCAGGCCCATGCAAGGCACTTTCAAGTGCTATCTCAATTAATCCTCACACCAACCCCAAAAGGTAGGCATCCCCATTTTACAGATGAGGAGCCTGAGGCATGGAGAGGTTTCTCAATTTGTCCGTCAAAAAGTTCACAAGTCTCAAAGCTGGGATGAAAATCCAGGTCTTCTGACTTTCACTCTGCCATACCAGATTTTTCCTCTGATCCAGCTGCAGCCTCCCATAAGAAGTTCATTCTTAATTTCATGTCCCATGCTTTGTCTTGGTCCCTGTGAGGAAAGGGGTCAGCCGGAGCCAGCTGTTCTATAAGGATGGGTAGGTATCCTGGCAAGATATTTCCTCTGAAATAGCAAATGTGACCTTAAAAATTACTGTCTAGGGCACTCTCAGTGAATAGTCTCCCAAGGAAGCAATGAGGTAGAGCAGTCTGCAAGTGCAAATACACACCTTCTGTAGATTCTCTACAAAGTGGGGTCCCATGAAAGGGACAATGTTCAAAGGTAAAGAAAGTAGGAATCAGCTGGGCGCAGTGGCTCACGCCTGTAATCCCAGCACTTTGGGAGGCCAAGGCGGGTGGATCACAAGGTTAGAGGTTCAAGACCAACCTAGTCAAGATGGTGAAACCCCATCTCTACTAAAAAGACAAAAATTAGCAGGGCGTGGTGGTGGCCACCTGTAATCCCAACTACTCGAGAGGCTGAAGCAGGAGAATTGCTTGAACCCGGGAGGTGGAGGTTGCAGTAAGCCGAGATCGAGCCACTGCACTCCAGCCTGGGTGACAGAGCAAAACTCTGTCTCAAAAAAAAGAAAGCAGGAATCAGGAGGGCAAACCGGAGTAGTGTCAAAACTGCCACGGCTGGTTGGAAGACAGTTCAACATATCAAAGAATACGTTTCCCAGCGACCAGGGAGCACAGGAGGACCTTTCGCTCCAATCCAAGAGATGTGTTGTCATCTGCTTGCCCAAGAATGACTTCGAGGTCTTGAATGTGTCCCATGCCAGGTCCCAGGGGCACTCATTTCGACAGCAGTGGCAGCAGCCCCAACTCATTCAGTCTTTCCTTGGCCACTGCCTCCCAGCCCTTGTTGGCCTGTGGGTTACGGGGAGAGGGATGCAGGAGCCCTTCCACCTGGACCTCTGGCATCAGGCCTGCCAGAGCCCGTCGTGCCCGCTGCTCTGCCAGTCGCCCAACTCCCACCACCAGCCGCACCCCCAGCAGCTGCACCTGCCTGCAGAGGGCTGCATCACAGATCCCAAGAAGCTGTTCTCGCTGCTTGGCAGGCAGCTCAGCAGGGGTGAGGTTGCGCCCACTGGGAGCCAGGAAAAGCAGAGGGCATAGATTGTGGACAAAGCAGTGATGGAAGAAGACGTCAGGCTGTCCACAGAGGTTCTGGAAAAAGCCCCAGAATCGGGCACCACTCACTTCTGACTGTGGGCACTCCAGTCCCAGCACTGGTCGCTTAGGGTGCTCTTGGGGAGGGGTCAGCACAGTCCCCCCAATGCCCAACCAGTTCCGGACCATGCTCACTTCCCCAAAGGGCACCTGTGAGGAAGGAAAGACACATGAAGGGCTTCAAACTGGAGACCTGATGCCTGGGCTCTGGACCAACTGACTTCTTTATACCTTCCATGAGGATCCAGCCTGCACCTCCAACCCCAACCTTCACCCAAAGCCCTGAGACAAGGATTCTTGACCCTATGGATTCAGCCTGTCCATCTTTGTCCATCTTTTTCCAGTTTTTCCTTGTGGACTATGGTCCAGAAGAATCTGTTTGCGTCTACTCCAACTAGCCTTTGGGACCAAGTACAGGGAGTACTTTCAGATAGCTAGCCCTAGGTTTGATGGTTAGTACTGGGGACAGACAGATGGTCTGAGACAAAAAGGCAGCCAGGGTTAAAGGAGGCACAAGGACGGGCTGACCACTGCTCTCTGGGTGCCCTCACCGCCCCAAGCCTCAGGCCGTCATTTCCATCGATCATCATTGATCACCTTTCATCACCCAGTTGGAGTCAATAAAAGCGATTGAGCCTCCTGCCCTGAAGCCTCTTCCCCTCCCCCACCTGCCAAGCACCCCCACTGAGGGGCAGTCACTCATCCTGAGCTCTGAAAGGAAAGCAGGCAGGCACTGGAGGCTGGCTCCGTTTTGAACCTCACCTTAGCTAAGAAACAGAACCCAGGTTCCCAGAATGCCCTGCATCTCTTACATACCCACCCCTGTCAACAAGTCTCTTCTGAGGACCCCCCAGTCCTAGTCCCTCTTCTGACCCCAACCACACTTCAGGGACAGGGGAGATCCGGTAAAGTAGGGATGGGCTGGCAGAAGGAAGGGCTCTCAGAGGCAATTAGTGGACAGCTTACAGGGAAAACAAAACTACCATTAATGTGCTTGGTTAATTACAGGCAGAGACACTGGGAGAGGGCCTGAGACCACAGGAGCCAGTATGTGTGTTGAGAAAGAATGGGGCGGGGGGACCAACACATATCTACACCCATGCACATGCTCCCTCTCCACAGCATACCCAGCTAAGCAGCCACCTAGAGCCTCCCACTCCACCCACTGGGGAAGTCAAACCCTTTACCCCAGTCTGGGCCATGCCAAAAGGTCCAGGGTTCATGCCCAGGAAGAGCACTTCCTTGGGGCCCCGGCAGTAGCGAGTCACGTAGTTGCAATGTGGCTCCCATGCATACTCCACAGGATTGTAAATGATGCCCACAGGCTCCGAAAACTGCAGTTGACTCAGCTCAGCATTGAGCCGAAGCTCCTCCTCCAGGAAGCTCTCAGCCAAGCTTCCAAGGCTGGGCTGGGGCTCCATCAGGGCACCTATAGGCTCATGGGTGGACCCCAGCAGGAAAGCGTGGGGCATATGGCCATGCCACTGTCACCTGGGAAAAGAGATGGACAGAGCCCTCGTCATTCCTCAGCCACAGAGTGGGAGGAGGGATACATGCTGGCCAGGGCCCCCACTACCATTTCCTAGGCTCCGAAAGGACCCTAAGAGACCACGTCAGGCATCTACCAACCACCAAGCAGGACTAAGCACACCTCAATTCCTGGTAATGAAGGGCCCTTTCTCTTCCCACTTCCAATATCCTTCCTCTTCATATGGCACCTGGTGAGGATAAGTCACAGCCACCAAACATCTCCCACTCCAAACCAAATCTACTTTCCATCAGGCATAGGTCTGAGTTCTAGTTCCTGGGCTATGCCAAACACATAGTAGGTTTCCTTTTTTTTTGAGATGGAGTTTCACTCTTGTTGCCCAGGCTGGAGTGTGATCATGCCATCTCAGCTCACCACAATCTCCGCTTCCCAGGTTCAAGTGATTCCTGCCTCAGCCTCCTGAGTAGCTGGGATTACGGACATGTGCCACCACACTCGTTTTGTATTTTTTAATAGAGACAGGGTTTCTCCGTGTTGGTCAGGCTGGTCTCAAACTCCCAACCTCAAGTGATCCACCCTCCTCGGCCTCCCAAAGTTCTGGGATTACAGGCATGAGCCACCGTGCCCAGCCACTGTAGGTTTTCAGTAAACACTTACCGGTGGCATCCTTTCAGCACTTTTAATGTCTCCTAAAAAAGAAAAGCTCAGCCAGAATGGACTGTATCCTGGAAAGCACAGTGCTGAAAAATGAAATGTAAGTGCACAGTCACAGCCCAGAGACCTGGGAAGGCTAATTACAATAGCTTCCAGGTGGTGAGCGACTGCTCTGTGCCAGGTACACCTCATTGATCCTCACAACAACCCCATGAGGTGGGTATTACTGTTCCCATGTTATAAGTGAGGACACTGAGGCTTAGCAAGATTAAGCAACTTGCCCAAGGTCTTGCAGTTAGTAAATAATAAAGCTGGGATTTGATTGAACCATCTCTCTGGCTCAAGGCTATGCTTTAACCACCCACACCACCTTCCCTTAGATGGTTTGATCAGCCACCCTACTAATTCCACCACCCCCTAATCCCAGCCTAGCTTCTTTCTCACACTCAGGAATAGTGAGGAGGATGATTACAGACTCTTAATAGAATCTTACAGGCTACACACATGGTCAGAGCCTCAGGTTTCCTCCTTCAAATACAAAGAATAATAATATCCACTTAATAATGTTGACATAAGGATGGAATGAGATGTGTAGGTGAAGGGAGAAAAGGAAGAAATGGGAGAGGAAGAAGAAAGTCAAGAGAGAAGGGAGGTGGGAGAAAGGAGAGGGGAGAGAATGGTGGGGGAGGGAGAGGAAGATGACAGCAAGCTTTGTAAACTGCAAAGGCCATCCCTTCACTCCACTCCCATTCGAACCCAATGTTCCAACCTGACCATTCTACTCACATTTTCAAAATGCCTTTCCTACCTCAACTCCCAAAACTTTGTACATACCATTTCTACAATCCAACCAAATACACTCCTCAAGTCAACCGGGACATCATCCAATAGTCATCTAGTCAACCAGGACTGTGATTCCCCCACCTGTCCCCACATCCAAATCACTCCCATCCTTCAAAATGCAGCTCAAACCATCCCTTTGATAAAGTCTTCCCTCCTCATAACACTGCAGCATTTGCCATAGTGTCCCAAGCCCACCCCCAACACAAGTAGGTCTGGTGTGAGGCTTGGGAATCTGTATTTTAAACAAGCTTCCCAGGGTGATTCTGATAGTTGATGAAGGCTGAGAACCACTGTGTGTCACCATAGTTAGCGTCACCTTGATGAATTCATTTTGCCTCCCCAGCTAAACTTGGGCAGATCAAGAGCCAGGCTCTGATCAATCTCCCTCCATAAGCCCAAGGTCTTGGCCCTTATTAGGTAGGTATACAACAAACACCTGCTCAGCAATGTCCATTTGTTTTTCACTTTTGTTTAAAAGTAGCCTCTGGGCCAGGCGCAGTGGCTCATGCCTGTAATCCCAGCACTTTGGGAGGCCGAGGCAGAAGAACTGCTTGAGGCCAGGAGTTCAAGAACAGCCTGGCTGACACAGTGAGACCCCACCTCTAAAAAATAAAGATTAAAAAACCACATTTTACCAAAAGGTGGTAAAAGAGCCACTCCTGATGGATCCCTCTCCACTTCCATTTCCTGAGTTCACTCAAAGCTCAGCTGCCCACTTTGCACTCTGCTTGTTTTCCAGGCTCTGGTGAGGCCATCACATCTGGGTCTCCCATGTGACTAGTACCACTGTCATTCCTTCCTCTCAACTTTCTGCCTGGGTCAGGAGTGACCTCTTCCTCCAGATGAGAACTCAAGGTTGACACAACAGCTTAATCAACCTATTTTTCTCACCCTAGCCTCGGGGAAGAGGGAGAGAAAAAAAATCAGAGGCCAAATTTAGGAAGTCCTTCCCTAACTGATCTCAGTAGTCTTAACTGATCTGTCCAGGTGGCTACCCAGGACAAACTGGGCTCACACAAAAGCTGAGAAAGGCGCTGTGGAGAACACCAGTGTTTCGGGGGACCTTGCTTTGCATCTCCCATGCAGCACCAACATTGGCAGATTGGCTGTTCCAACTCTAGAATCTCGAGAGAAGTCTTGAGCCTACCTTTGGCATTTACAGACCTGTGTTGGATACAGCAAGGCCGGGGGTACACAAAAGAGTGATGAAGCCTTATCTTCCCATAATTTCAAAGCCTGATCTCATAGCAAGAGCCACAGGCTAGAAGTCAATTGACTTGAATTCCACTCTTGTTTCATCTCTAAGAAGATTCTCTTGGGAAACCCATTTAACTCTCTCCTCTATGAAAATCACATATTCCATCCAACCTACCACCAGCTGTTAACTCACTTATTTTTTTCAATACTTATGAGTCTCTTACATGACAGGCACTGCAGCAGTCTCTTGGTGAGGAAGAAATCCAAAATGAGTAAAATGTAGACCAGGCTTTTCGTAAGCTCCTGAACTGCTGTGAGAGGGCAGGTAAACTAACTATAACACAGTGTGATGTGAGCTTTAATACAACACTAGGAGAACCCAAAGGAGGAACATGTCAGTTCTACCAAAGTCGCCCCAAGAGCCAGAGGCTTAAGAAATGCAGATATTGCCGGGCGTGGTGGCTCACGCCTGTAATCCCAGCACTTTGGGAGGCTGAGACGAGCGGATCACGAGGTCAAGAGATCAAGACCATCCTGGCCAACATGGTGAAACCCCGTCTCTACTAAAAATACAAAAAATTCACCGGGCCTGGTGGTGCGTGCCTGTAGTCCCAGGTATTCGGGAGGCTGAGGCAGAATTGCTTGAAACCGGAAAACGGAAGTTGCAGCGAGCCAGCATCGCACCACTGCACTCCAGCCTGGCGGCAGAGCAAGAAAGACTCCATCTCAAAAAATAAATAAATAAATAAAAAGATTATTTTACAAAACATGGTGTCATATGATATTAAGCGCAAAGGCAGTGTAGTTTGACTCATCGATAAGGCTGGCCACCAAGGCCAGACTTCAGGCTGATGTCAGACTTCTCTGACATCAAATCCAGGAAGTCAGGAATGATCTGAAGACATACGATGCACTCCCCTGTCCCTTGGAGGCACTTTGGGAGTCCAAGGGACAATAAGAAATATCCTCAAACTAAATAATAATTACAATAATAATAATAAGGCATAGGCCGGGCGCCGTGGCTCACGCCGGTAATCCCAGCACTTTGGGAGGCCAAGGCGGGCGGATCACTTGAGGTCAGGAGCTCAAAACCAGCCTGACCAACTTGGTGAAACCCCGTCTCTGCTAAAAATACAAAAATTTTCCGGGCGTGGCGGCGCGCGCCTGTAATCCCAGCTACTCAGGAGGCTGAGGCAGGAGAATCGCTTGAACCCGGGAGGCGGGGAAACCCGGGAACCGAGACTGCACTACTGCACTCCAGCCTGGGTGACAGAGCGAGACTGCATCTCAAAAGTAAATAAATAAATAATAATAAAGCATAAACTCAAAAAGACCTTCATCTGGTTCCGAAGGGACCAACGACTACTAAGGCACCAAACAAAACCTCCGCCGGCGCCAGCTGTCTCCAGCAACTGGAAAGCCTCGATCCTGCAGACCTCCCAGGCAGTTTCACAGGCTGGGCTCTCCCTGCACTGAGTCTAACCCCACACAGAGAGAGGGTCCCCAAAACCCAGACATTCTGACTACTCTCTCGGCTCAGTCTCGACGACCCTGGGAGCCCTGAACCTGCCCCCACAAACCCATGTTCCCAGCCTCCTATTTCCTCACCTGGTCCAGCTCCCCATTCTGTTTCCGGTTCCTTTCCCACTAACCCAACCCTGGCGCTAAGGACAGTGGGAGTCGTAGTCTACATTGTTTAGGGAAGGAGATTGGCGTACCCGTAGCCACTTCCGCCGGAAATGCTCAAATCCCGGAAGGAGCGCTAAGTTAGCGCTAAATATCCCTGGGAATTGTAGTTTGTTCTTTCCATCAGAGTTAAAGAAGTCTTGACAAGTGAGAGGCCAGAGTCTATAAGGACCTGGAAAATCCTGGGCTCTATTCCTAAAGGGCATCGCCCTTCCAAAAGTTCATTCACATTTTTCCCAAAGAGATTGCAAATCAGGAAGTTTCAACCATCCCCAATCCCTCACCTACCTGAGTGTGTTAACAATAGCTAAAGACCATTTGGAGGCCCCCTACTGCCCTGGTTATAAGAGACCTCTCCTTTGCAGCCCGCCATTACTGTATATAGAACATCCACGAAGGCATTTCTGCTAGCTCCTAACAACTCTTTAGCAAGGAGCATCCCCCATTACTGTCCAAGCCCATCTCCAGCGCGTCACCATTTTGACTTCTTCCTCTGCCTTGCTATCTGCCCAGCCCTATAACCTCAGTATTGGAGTTTTCCAGAGAAACAGAACAGGATATTTATCTATCAACATGAGGAGATTTATTGCAAGAATTGGCCCACGGGATTGTGGAGGCCAAGAAGTCTCACAGTCTCCTGCTCTGCTGTCTATAAACTGGATAACCAGGAAGACAAGTGGTATAATTCAGGCAAGTCGAAAGCAGGGAAGGGGGTTCACAGCTAAGTCCCAGAGCCTGAAGGACTAAGAACCAGAAACTCCAATAATGTCCAAAGACAGGTATGTCTCAGCTCACGAAGAAAGAGAATTTGCCTTCCTCCACCCTTTTGTTCTATTGGCCCCCCAAGGGGTTGGATGGTGCCCACCCACATTAATGAGGGCGATCCTCTTAACTCAGTCTACCAATTCAAATGTGAATCTCTTCCAGAAACACTCTCACAGACATATCCAGAAATAATGTTTTACCAGCTGTGTGTCCCTTAGCCCACTCAAGTAGACACATGAAGTTAGCCACCACTCATCATTCCAAATCTTCTTCCTCAAATAGTTTGTCCAGGAACCCTTCCCTGATCAATCCTAATCCCATGGTTGCACCTAACAGTCCATTTCCCCCAGCTCCCAGATCCCAGTATCTATGTCCAAAGCTGTCCTATTCCTACTTTTGTTCTTGTCTATCTGGATCTGGTTCTGTGTTCTGACTCTAAAATTTTCATTAGACTGGGAACCCCCTAAGGCTAGTTATCTTCTATATTTCTCCCACCCCACCTGAGCACAGCCAAGGCTCTAATCACAGAAGCAAGGTCTCCCTATGAGTGGTAGAGAAGGAGGCCTATAAACCCCAGAACAGGAAGAAGTGAGAGAACAAGGATGCTACCCCCTTCCCAGGACTTCTCTGATCTCCTATCAACAAAAACTTAATGGGTGCAGTAGAGCTTCAGGGAGCTGTGAGCAGTGACCTTCTGACATCCAGAGTGAGAAACTACCCTGACCCTTGCAAGACTTTGGAAACGGAATTAATCATCTACCTCATGAAGCCCATAATTTCCTGAGCTTTAATTTTTACCAGATCCTCTCCCTCTCTGTGTCTCTCTCTGCCTGTGTAATTTGCCCCTCTCTGCATATGTAAATTTATCTCTGTCTCTAGTCTCTTGTATAGCTTTCTCTCTGTATCTGTGTGTCTCTGTCTCCCACTGTGTACATCTCCCTGTTTCTGCTTCTTGCCCTAGAATGACTGGAATAAGAGGACCTGAGCTTCTAGAACAAGTTCCCCCATCTCTGTATATTATGCATTTCTGTGTTTCTGATCAAAAATAAGGTGGGGTGAACTCATTGTGGTGTCATCTCAGTGCTTAAAAATTCTAGGATCTCCACCATCCCTTGGACAACCCTCCTGCCCACCTCTGACCCCTCTGTCACTTGCCTGCCCAGCACTTCTAGTTCTAGTTTGCCATCTTGGCAGCCCCTCCACATTCAAAGTCGGCTTCTGGAAGAACAGTAATGAGTGAAATGAGTAACAGGCAAGCAGAGATTCCCCCAGGACCTCCACCTCCCCACCCCCAATTTCATCTTCCTAGAAGAATTAAATAACTGTTTCTGTGCCTATAAGCCCATCCATCCCAGGGAACACAGAGATAGGAAGTCCAGATATAAGGAGAAATGGAGGCTTAGGCAGCCACAGTGAGTCCCTACAGCTGATGTCAGAGGGGCCTAGGGCCTTCTCGGTCTGTAGTTCGTGCTATTCCTCCCCACCCAGAGAGTCAGTCCCAGGAAAGATGGAGGTGAGGAGCTCTCCAGAAGCAGCGGTGCTTAGAAACAGAGACCCTAGCCGGGCGCGGTGGCTCACGCCTGTAATCCCAGCACTTTGGGAGGCCGAGGCGGGTGGATCACGAGGTCAAGAGATCGAGACCATCCTGGTCAACATGGTGAAACCCCGTCTCCACTAAAAACTACAAAAAATTAGCTGGGCATGGTGGCGCGTGCCTGTAATCCCAGCTACTCAGGAGGCTGAGGCAGGAGAATTGCCTGAACCCAGGAGGCAGAGGTTGCGGTGAGCCGAGATCGCGCCATTGCACTCCAGCCTGGGTAACAAGAGTGAAACTCTGTCTCAAAAAAAAAAAAAAAGAAACAGAGACCCTGAGGCTTTCAAGAGCTGAAGCTCAAGAGATGGAACATGGGCTTAGGTGCAGCCCTCCCACCCAGTCTCATCCACTCCTTAGTCTTCTTGTCTTCTGGGAAGTCGTCAAGAGGCTGCTGACTGTGATTTATGGGTGGAGCCTTGTGGGGCAGGAACAGAAGTTGACCCAGGTTATGGCCTGGGTAAGAGCCTAGAGAGTTGAGTCACCTGGCCTGGGGCAGGGGCCCTGGCCTACCCACCAGCCAGCTCCTGTGCCCTGATCCCAGGTGGGAAGGGGTTAACCTGCTCACTTGTTTTCCTTTGGTTTCCTTGGGATGCTGGAGCTGTGTTGGGCCATGAGCGCCATCTATCGGCCTCTTCAGGTCCTAGCTCTGACTCTAAGCTCACTTGGGCTTCTAGGTGGATCTTTCAGCCTTCCCCTTGTCACAGGGAAGAGCTGTCTAGCTGCAGGGCCTCCCACTGCAGAAAACAAAGGTCAGGAATTGGAGAGAGTGAGGGCCATGTTTCCCCTTTCCTAGATACCAAATGTCACGCTGCTCAGCTTCCCACTCATTGCCTCTGGCCTGGGGAGCCCCAAAAGGGTTTCTGGTGTTTAACTTTCAATGTAGCCACCTTCCCCACTTCCACTACACTGGGCCCTGTCTCGGTTAGCCCAACAAACATGAAAAGAGCACAGGAGAGTAAAGGCAACAGAGCAGAGGCCTCAGGACTGTGGGCTCTGGAATTAGACTGCTGGATTTGAATCCAAGCTCAGCCACTTACTAGCGGTGACCTTAGGCATGCTATTTAATTTCTCTGTGCCTCAGTTAGCTGTAAAATGGGATCATCATTGTAATCTGTATCTTCTTTTTTTTTTTTTTTTAATAGAGACAAGATTTTGCCATGTTGGCCAGGCTGATCTCGAACTCCTGACCTCAGACGATCCACCCACCTCGGCCTCCCAAAGTGCTATGATTACAGGTGTGAGCCACCGGGCCCGGCCTGTAATCTCTATTTTCTTTTGTGATAATTAAGTGACTTAATTACATAAGGTGCTTAATACAGACTTTGGGCTCCACAAAAGGCAGTTGTTGCTGTTAAGGTTTTGGCCATGGCCAGGGTCTCAGGCAGATGCTAATCTGAGGACTCAAGATCAGGCCATGAAGCCACATCAGACACACAGGCATGGGGGACAAGACTGGGGAGCTCACCCTATAGATTTCCACAAAGACAGTGACCTGCATGCAGGGTTAGGTTTGGGGATTGGAAGTTCAGGATTACAAGGAAAGTAATTCTTTGGGTCTCCAAGGTCAGCAGGAGATGAGATAAGGAGGTCACTGAAAGAGCCTGAAGTAAAGATGTAGGAAGGAAATGCTTTAAGGAAGAAGCATTAACAGGTCCTTTAAAGTGCCCTGATTTGGGGAAAGGGAATGGGCTCCTTGATGTGTAAGTTTAGCAAGAGCCACTGCACCCCAAGGACAAGTCCTTGGCACAGGCACAAAAGTCTCTAGACAATCAGATTCCCCAAGCCTCCCCATCGCATCTGTGGGGACTTAACACTCCATGTCTTTTCATCAGCCTGGCAAGGACGGGGACTCACAAGTAGGGAAAGCTATTTGCGGTCTCACTCTGGAGTGCAGTGGCGTGATCATGGCTCACTGCGCTCTCAACCTCCCAGGCTCAAGCAATCCTCCCCACTCAGCCTCTCCAGTAGCTGGGACTACAGGTGCACACCACCACACCTAGCTAATTTTTAAATTTTTTTGTAGAGACAAGATCTCACTATGTTGTTCAGGCTGGTCTGGAACTGCTGGGCTCAAGTGATCCTCCCACCTTGGCCTCCCAAAATGTTGGGATGACAGGTGTGAGCCACCGCATCTGCCTGATTGGTTTCTCAACAGGTTCAGCCATCTCCCTGTCTCTGTATCTTCTGTATCTCTGCCTTTATCTACCTTACAGGGAAATGGGATTATTCTCCACAGGGTGAGAATAAGGCGACAAAGTGACACCCTCTCAGTTAAGACAGAAATGCAGAGCCAGTGGGGTCCCTGGCTCAGCCTCGCCACCCTGCCACCCACACCTTGGCCCCAAGGCAACACAACCTAGCCTTATGGATTATGCCCACTTAACTGGAAGCAGATGACAGCGTCTAGGTCTCCTCAACTCTGGTGTCCTCCATCTCCTGGGTCTTGGACGCCTGGGTCCCCAAGAGAGGAGCAGGAACAGGCTGGATGAGCTGATTTGCATCACTTACTTGGGAAGCAATTATCGGAGGAGCTGTCAGCTCAGTGCAGCTCTCTCCTCGCTAATCGGATTTCACCAGAGCCCGGGGCTGGGGGGCGCTGAGTAATTTGGCTTGATGCAGTGGTGGGAGATGTCGGGGCCAGGAGGCCGGACAATCTGTCTGAGTGGTGTTAGAGTTGTCCAGAGCAATTATCCTGAGGGACCACACAGACATCAGACAGACAGACAGCCAAGGGAATGGGTCAGATCCCTAAGTCCTTTAGCAGGAAGGATGGAAGTGAGACTTGGAGAAGGGGAGGAGCATCTCTCACAGGTTGAGCCAAATTAAGCAACTAGAAAGAGGAGTCTGGGAGTGGCCATGGAACCAAGTGGGAGGAGGACCCAAGAATCCCAGCTTCCAGGCTACTCAACACCTGGCCCCAGCCCCGCCTTGCCCTGCATTGACAGGGAACCAGTCACAGAGGAGGAACTTCAACCCAGGGTGATTCTTCTGAGCCCTGCTCCTCCCACTGCAATGCTCCCAAAAGACACTTTCCTTGCCCCTGGCTCTGGCTCTGTCATTTGCCTTCTCTTGCCCCTGCAGCCCTCTTGAACCTCTCCTTTCCTTCCCACCCATACTGCCCCCTCATCTCTCTGCTGACCCCCTCCCTGTCTCTGTCCTCCACTCTACACCTTTCAGAATAGTGATAAGGGTAATAGCAACAATAACTAACCGTCCACACCAGAAACCACCCTGAGTGCTTTATGTGGAGTTTTCCCTTCATCCTCACAGCAACACTTTGAGAGACATACCTTTTTTTTTTTTTTTTTTTTTTTTTTTTGATTTCCTTTTTTTTTTTTTTTCTTTTTTTTTTTGAGTTGGAGTTTTGGTCTGTCGCCCAGGCTGGGGTGCAGTGGTACAATCTCGGCTCACTGCAACCTCTGACTCCTGGGTTCAAGCGGCTCTCCGGCCTCAGCCTCCTGAGTAGCTGGGATTACAGGAACCCACCACTGCACCCTGCTAATTGTTATATTTTTAGAACAGATGGGTTTCACTATGTTGGCCAGGCTGGTCTCGAAATCCTTACATCAGGTGATACACCTGCCTTGGCCTCCCAAAGTGCTGGGATTACAGGTGTGAGCTACCACGCCCAGCCGAACATACTCTTACATTCCCATTCTAGTGATGAGGACACTGCCATTGACAGCTTTCTGAAGAGACAGACCACACCTGATTTTGGCATCCCAAGCTACAAGAATAGCCCCGGCACTGGGTTGGTGTACAATAAACATTGATTGAATCAATGATTGACTGAATGATTGGTGCTTTTTCCTGCTCCCAGCTGGCCTCCAGTCAACTTCCACATCCCTGCCTGGCCTTTCAGCCCTCTTACGTTCTGATTATCACCTCACCATTGCAGCCTGACATCCCTCACATGTCCCCACACGCCCCACGTTCCAGCACAGCAGAAAGCTTGGCTTAGTCTCTCCTGCCTTTGTACAATGGCCCCTGTTGTCCCTTGGCCTGGAACATTCTTCTCACTCTATCTCTGCCATTGAATATATTCTACCTACTTCCCAAGGCCCAAGTCAAATGCCACCTCCCTTGGAAGCATTTCCTCATTGTCCCTTTGCTTGTACCTCCCTGGCGACTCTGGTCACCAACTATTAAGTGGTTCATTTATTGCTAAAATACCTTCTGGCCCTACTAGCCTGTGTGTTCTGGGAGGTCCACACTCAGCCTTCTCTCTTGTGAGCACAGGCCTGCTGCCTATTATGTGCTCAATAATTACCGTGGAAAATGCAAATATCTGCTCCCTAATTTTGTTTTATCTCATTCAAGGATGGTTTGTTGTTGTATTTTTTTTTTTTTTTGGACAGAGTTTCCCTCTTGTTCCCCAGGCTGGAGTGCAATGGTGTCATCTTGGCTCACTGCAGCCTCCACCTCCCAGGTTCAAGTGATTCTCCTATGTCAGCCTCCCAAGTAGCTGGGATTACAGGCGCCTGCCAGCACCCCCACCTAATTGTGTATTTTTAGTAGAGGCAGGGCTTCACCATGTTGGTCAGGCTGGTCTCAAACTCCTTGACCTCAGGTGATCCGCCTGCCTAGACCTCCCAAAGTGCTGGGATTGCAGACGTGAGCCACCGTGCCTGGCCTTTTTTTTGTGGGTTTTTTTTTTTTTCGAGGCAGAGTTTTGTTCTTGTTGCCCAGGCTGAGTGCAATGGCACAATCTCGGCTCACCTCAACCTCCACCTCCCGGGTTCAAGCAATTCTCCCGCCTCAGCCTCTGGAGTAGCTGGAACTACAGGCACCTGCCACCACACCCAGCAACTTTTATATTTTTAGTAGAGTGTAGGGGTTTCTCCATGTTGTTCAGGCTGGTCTCGAACTCGTGACCTCAGGTGATCCACCCACCTCGGCCTCCCAAAGTGCTGGGATTACAGGCGTGAGCCACCGTGCCTAGTCTTTTTTTTTTATTATTATAATTTGAGTACATGTGCAGAACGTGCAGGTTTGTTACATAAGTATACATGTGCCATGTTGGTTTGCTGTCCCTGTCAACCGTCATCTACATTAGGTATTTCTCCTAATGCTATTCCTCCTCTAGCCCCCACCCCCTGACAGGCTTCAGTGTGTGATGTTCCCTCCCTGTGTCCATGTGTTCTCATCGTTCAACTCCC
>NW_016107600.1:1809439-1836120 GCF_001604975.1 Cebus imitator
GCTCACTGCAACCTTCACCTCCCAGACTCAAGCAATCCTCCCACCTCAGCCTCCCAAGTAGCTGGAACTACAGATGTGCACCACCACATTCAGCTAATTTTTACATTTTTTTGTAGAGACGGGTCTCACTCTATTGCCCAGACTGGTCTCGAACTCCTGAGCTCAAGTGATCCTCCCACCTCAGCTTCCCAAAGTACTGGGATTACAGGTGTGAGCCACCGCACCCCATTCCAGGATGCTCTTACAGTAGTTTGAAAAGAGCACTGAACTTTCAAGGAAATTTGGAGCTGGGGGTCTGGTACGTGCCAGCGGTGTGACCTTAGGAAGCTGATGACCTCTGTGAACCTTGGGCTAATCATTTTCGTTCCTCACCTGGAAAAGAGGATGACAATGCCTACTTCACAGAACACAGGATGCATTCTTGTCTTATCTGCTCTATCAGATAAGCTATGGGGATGTCTGTTCTCTCCACCTCTCTACCTTAAGGTTAAGCCTCTGCCTCTTTGACCCGCATTAATTCAGGTATGTAGCCCAGGAGTCCTACCACTCAGCTTCCTCACTGTCACTCAAGTGTGTTGATTTTCCCTTTTCCAGGAAGTCCAGGGGACCAGCCCACCTTGGTCCCACCACTCCCTTAACAAGTGAGATTTGAGTTCTCCCTCTGAAAATATGAATAATAAAGAAACAAGGCACTGGGCCCAGAACTGAATGCAAATGGGCCCCAATGCTCAATCCAAGAAAGAGAATGCTTGAGCTGTGGACCCAGAGAAATCCTATGCTCGTTTGCATGTCATTTGCATTATATTTACATGTGATCAATTTCATGTTCAAATGCACAATCCTCCCTCCCCAGTTTTCCTCCCCTAGAGTCCTGTCTGCCTCTGCCCGCATCATTCCCCACAGCCCCTGACCCTCCTCTCCTAGCCCCTGCCACAACCCTCCTCATCCTTCTTTCTTCCTGCCAGGGTCCCCAGGCCCCGGCTCCCCACCTCTACAGGCAAGAACCCACTTGCCCAACACCCAGAATGGTGTCCTGGGGTCTCACCCCTTGGTTCAGGAGGGACATCCCTGCCTGCCCCCTCCCACCCTGAGCCGAGCAGGCGCAGCAGACAGCAAGCGCGCCTCTCAGCAAATCCCAGCCCCATTCAGCGTGGTGATTAATGGCGCTGCCCTCCCCATGAACCTGCCTTTAATACTGAGGAAGTTATGAAACCGCTATACATCAGCAGCTCCGGCCCCACTGCCCCCGCCTGCCTCCTCCTCCTCCCTCTACCCCCCACCCTCCAGCTCCCTCTTCAAAATCTCATTTGGGCTCCTGCCTCCTGGGCCCACCCCTCCTCTGGCCTCTGCTGGGGGGAGGAGGGTGTCTGTCCCTGCTGCCGTCCATGCTAAGGACCACATCTCATTTCCCTTCCTCTCTCCCCCCTGCTCCGCCCTCTCTCCCTCTCCCCGCCATGGCTGCATCTCTGGACCCATTTAGAATTGCTGACATTTTATCTGCATTACATACATCACTCCGTCCCCAGCAGCCATCTCTCACGGATTGTGGGGGGTGGGGGGCGAGGGCGGGGTGGTCCTCAGCTTGGGAAGGTGAAGGGAAACAGGGTGGAGGCGCGGAGACAGCACTTCCTCCACACCCTTTTTCCCTCAGGGCCCAATCCCCAGCCAGCTGAGCTGCTGTGCAGGTGGGAGCCTGGGGTGGGGGGTGGCACAGGTTGTGCCACCCTTGCAAGTCACTGCCACCTTGCGACATCAAAAGCATTTTTCTCAGACCACACAAACTAAGGAGGGTCATGTTGTGGATCTTCTGCCATGGGACTCCTCCTCAGGGGGTTATGAATGGGGTTGTTTAACCTCTTAGCGGGCCTGCTGTAATATTTTCCACACCACCATCCTAGGAAGTCCCTGTGAATATCTAACCACTGTGCTCCATGCTGCAGTCATGATTGTCTTCTTGCTTTGTCCTTAGAAGGTTGAAGAGCATTATTGTTTCTCAAATGCATTAAACCCTTTGTTAGGATGTTGAGCAGCCATAAATACAGTCACTCTTCTTATGAGCCTGAGGCTCATGAACACGATAGGAGACAGAAGGTGGGGCCACCTTAGAGAGGAGGAAATTGAGACCCAAAATCAGGAGAAGGAAAAGAGGGAGCCCGTCCAAGACCAGGAGGCAAGGACACAGGGGCCCCACAATCCCAGTGGCCAGTTTGCCCTCCAGAGAGAGAGTGGACAGGCAGAGGGCAGTGACAGCCAGAGAGGTCTGGACCAACAGACAGACAGCAGAGGGGAAAGAAAGGGGGAACCAGGAGGGAGACAGGCAAACAAAGAGACAAACAAACAAAGAGCTAGACAGACAAAGGGACCGTCAGCCAGGGACAGGCGGACAGGCGAGAGAACGCTGACAGAGTCCCGGGCTGCGAACATGGGAAGGGCTCTCTCTGTCTGTCTCTGTCACTCAGGGTCTCTGCTGGAATGTGTCTCTCGGAGTCTCTGGGGTGCTTTTTGCTCGCTTGGTTTGCATCTCCCCACTTCCCTGGATATCTCTGTTTTTCTCGGACTTCTCAACACACTGTCCCTTACCCTCTGGTGTCCCCTGTCTCTGACCCCATCCCAGTGACTCCCTCTGTCTCAGGTCATCTTTCTGCTCTTCACTGTCCCTGTCAGAGAAATTCAGATGCTTCCTGCGGGCTTTGGGAAGCTTCCACATGAACCAAGCAAGTTCTCCAGGGAGGAACTGGAGGAGCAAGGGCTGCAGCAGGGGAGGCGTGGGGGAGGAATCGCTCTCAGGCCTGGAGAAGGGAAACAGCTGATAGTGCTGTGTCCCCAAAATCTTGTAGGCTTAGCCAGTAAGACAAGAGGCGCCCGGGCAGGGAAGGTGAAGGGTGCAGGACCCTCTGTCCTGTGGCTCAGACCCACACAAAACAGTCTTCAGACGGCAGCATGGGAGGCTGTGATTCACCTGCTGTTTGGATTCCATTTGCATGTTTCTGATTCCCAGTCATCCCCGCAGACCCTGTGTCTCCAATTCCAGGCTCCCAATTCAGTCTGGTCCCAAGAGGCTTGGAGGGTAGGAAGCAGATCCTGTGCTGGTACCCCTGCCTCTCACACACCTCCTGACAGCACAAGGCATGTCCTCTCCTCTCCTACCTTAGAGCCAGCCTGGACCCCAAGAGCCAGCTGGGCACGAGTGCTCCATGCATGCCCTGTACTGTCCTGTCTCCAACCCTGTCCGCATGGCCCCCCACCGGTCTTCCCCACGCCTCTTAATTTCACTCAATATTAGCCATCCTTTAAAGCCGGATACCAAGTCCTCCACTTCCACGAAGCCTTCCCTGGTCACACAAACCCCGAGTGCTCATAAACCTACAGCTCTCAAGGCTGAAAGGCACCTGAAGAAACCCGGTCTGTCTGACCCATCTTCAGGAAATAAGGCTTCACCATCCCCGTTTTAAAGGTGAGGCAAGCCAGGATCAGTTAATGTAGGTTTTCCACAGCAGAACAGCCAGCACGTAGGGAGGAGATGGGGGCCCAGGGCCCACTTCTCCACATCCCCAGCTCCCACCACTCCTCATCATTCATTTAGCAGGGAGCACTGCCCTGTTCTGGACCCGTCTCACATGGCTGGCGAGCTGACCATTGGGCATCATTGCTCCCGTTCTGGATTGGGATTTCAGCCTCCCACGAGCTCCCTGGCAGTTCCCTAATTCTCCTCGCCCTTTCTTTGCAACATGTCTTTGTCTATGGGGGCCCTCTGACAGGACTGCCTTTCTCTCCACCCACTCCTGCAGCTGGCAAACTCCAGCTCATCCCTCAAAACCCTTCTCAACTATCACCTCCTCTGTGAAACCTTTCCTGATGTCCTTCCTCAGATCCCAGTACCATATTTATTTATTTTTATTTATTTATTCTGAGATGTAGTCTCGCTCTGTCTCCAGGCTGGAGTGCAGTGGCATGATCTTGGCTCACTGCAACCTCCACCTCCCGGGTTCAGGCAATTCTTCTGCCTCAGCAGGTGAATCAGACTACAGGTGTATGCCACCATGCCAAGCTAATTTTTTTGTATTTTTAGTAGAGACAGAGTTTTACCACATTGGCCAGACTGGTCTCGAACTCCTGACCTCGTGATCTGCCCGCCTCAGCCTCACAGAGTGCTGGGATTACAGGCATGAGCCGCTGTGTCCAGCCCCCAGCACCATATTTAAATGTCTGAGGCAGCACTTGTCACGCTGCTGCTGACAGCCCAGCCTCCCTCCCTGGCCACAAGTCCTTCAAGGGCAGGGACCACCAAGTACCGTTCAGCTCTCTCCCCAGGATACATACAAATACAGGCACACATTTAATTGAACCGGATTTTATTACCACCTTCCTTCCCATCCCAGGCCCACAGAACAGAAGCATCAGCCTAGTGGGGAGGCCAGAAAGAAAGACTGAGAAGAAAACGCCTCCGGAGATGATGGGGGAACAGCAGGGGCGTTACTTAATGCTCCGGATCATCTCTTTCAACCACCTTAATGCTTAGTGAAGGAAGGAAGGGAGGGAGGGAAGTAAAGTAACAGAGGAAATAGAAAATAAAGCTGAAGGGGAAAAAAAAAAAAAAAAAAAAGGAAGAAAACAGGTGGGTGCAGAGTAGAAAGAAGAGCCAGAGAAGGACCTTGTGAGAACAGGGAGGGGAGGAACCAGGAGGAGCCATGGGGAGGTGGAGGCCAAACCTTTGACTCTGGAGCACGTGATCTGCCCGTGGCCTTAGTATTGTTCCTGCCTCCTCGTTCCAACCTGGGAAATGGACACATCTCCCTTCTCCAGCAACAAAGGAGGCTGGGCAAGGAGCACCTGCTGTACCGCCCCTGCCAAGACCCTTTCACATCCGCCATCTCCTGAAGCTCACCACAGCCTTGGGAAGCAGGAGTTCTTATTCCATCCTGCCCTTCAGATGCAGGGACTGAGACAGAGCTGTCCACCATGCAGCTCCATGAGGTAGGGTCTGACTGCAAAGGCCGGCTCTTCCCTGACCCCAGGGTCCCCTCAGCTTTGAAGACAGCCGGGAAAGAGGCAAATGGCACTTCACATCCCATTTGGAAAGTCAAGGTGCAGAAAATGGAGGGGACCAGACACCCTCACACCCTGCATAGGGTCATCACCTGCGGCAGGAAGTGCCCCACCTGCATGACTCAGTCTTTGCCCAGGAGGTTGATGACAACCTGAGAATCTGAAGCCCTCACAGGGGCTCCGAAAGCCCACTGAGGCAGATGCAGAAAACTGTTCCACCATGTCATCCTTCCCTCTGCCGGGGGTCGCCAGCCAAGGGAGGGAGTGGTTCACGCAGATCTCCTCCCCATTCCAGAAGCCCAAGGAGCCAGCAATATCCTTGGTTCCCTGAGGTTCCGAGACACAGTAGCAAACCTCTGTACCCCGGCCCCACTACCCCCCTCCAGGGATGTGTAACTGCAGGTATGGAGCACAGAGGACTTTTCCAGAGCCTCACCCTAGATGAATGAACAGGTAACTTTCCTTTGTTCCGCCTCCCTCAGATACCCAAATGCAGCAGCCCATGGCCTTCTCTGTCAGGAAGTCCTTCCTGATATCTAACTTACATCTTTCCTGATGCTGCTGTGTATCCAGCCCTTAGCAGTAACAGGAGAGCAATGTGAGCGCTAATGCTCAGGGAATGGGGACAAGAACAAGTACTTCCTTCCAGCATGGGGTAGGGGAGTGGTAATGCAAAGAAAGAAGAGTGGCTCACTCAGCCCCATCTCTTCCTGCCAGTAGCAGTAGAAATGGAGGGTAGACCACTGGGAGGACTTCCTAGCCAAGAGAAGGGAGGTACTTCTGGAATAGGATTAGAAAGTGCAAAGGCTGAGCCCTTTCTGGTAGCCTCCCAGTCTGGCAGAGACCCTTCAGTGGCAGCTTCAGGAGGATAACCGGCACTTCCAGAAAAGCTCAGGGTGCTGGGATTGCGGGGAACCCTTGCAGCTCCAGCAAAAAGAAAAACCTGGTCCCGGAGCCCCCTTGTGGCCACATGGAGGCAGGACAGGCAGTTCCGCCTCCCACCACCACACCCGTGGTCAGAGCTGGGGCCCAGGGTTGCCGATGCAGAGGACAGGCGACCCAGGGCCCCACCTTGCGTGAGAGACCCAGTAGGCAGCTCCAGCCCCGAGGACACCTGGTCAGGAGGGAGCAGGGCCCAGAAGAAGCACTGGAGGAGAAGACAGGCTAACCCCATTCAGTTCCTAACCTGCCACTCTCCAGCTAGTGACCCTGGGCACACCTCCCGGCAGAGCCTTGGTGACCTCATTCACTAAAAGGAAGAAAAGACCAGGCGGGTGCGGTGGTTCATGTCTGTAATCCCAGCACTTTGGGAGGCTGAGGCAGGTGGATCACCAGGTCAGGAGATTGAGACTATCCTGGCTAACTTGGTGAAACTCGTCTCTACTAAAATATAAAAAAATTAGCTGGACGTGGTGGCAGGCACCTATAGTCCCCGCTACTCAGGAGGCTGAGGCAAGAGAATCGCTTGAACCTGGGAGGAGGAGGTTGCCATAAGCCGAGATCGCACCACTGCACTCCAGCCTGGGTGACAAAGCGAGATTCCACCTCAAAAAAAAAAAGGAAGAAAAACTTCCCCTGACCCACCATTACCTTAAAGGAGTGTGGAAAGAACCAAGTGCAATGATAATGTTCTGTACGTGAACTTGAACCATTTTTAAAACTTCTTCAGGCCAGGCGTGGTGGCTCACACTGTAATTCCAGCACTCTAGGGGGCTGAGGTGGGACGATCACTTGAGGTCAGGAGTTTGAGACCAGGCTGGCCAACATGGTGAAACCTCGTCTCTACTAAAAAAACAAAAATTAGTCTGGCGTGGCGGCACACGCCTGTAATCTCAGCTACTTGGGAGGTTGAAGCAGGAGAGTTGCTTGAACCCAGGAGGCGGAGGTTGCAGTGAGCCGAGATTGTGCCACTGCACTCCAGCCTGGGCAATAGAGCAAGACTCCATCTCAAAAACAAACAAACTCTTCTTCAAATATGTGGGGAAAGTTGGACACAATGACTCTCACCTATATCTCTGCACTTTGGGAGACTGAAGCTGGAGGATCACTGGAGGCCAGGAGTTTAAGACAAGCCTGGGCAACAGATCAAGACCTCCATCTCTGCAAAAAATCAAAAATTAGCCAGGCATGATGGCAAACACATATCTGTAGTTCCAGCTACTTGGGAGGTTGAGGCCTAAGGATCACTTGAACCCAGAAGTTCGAGGCTGCAATGAGCACTCCAGCCTGGGCAGCAGAGTGACACCTTGTCTTAAAAAAAAATAGGGCCGGGTGCGGTGGCTCAAGCCTGTAATCCCAGCACTTTGGGAGGCTGAGGCGGGTGGATCACGAGGTCAAGAGATCGAGACCATCCTGGTCAACACGGTGAAACCCCATCTCTACTAAAACTATAAAAAATTAGCTGGGCATGGTGGCGCGTGCCTGTAATCCCAGCGACTCAGGAGGCTGGGGCAGGAGAATTGCCTGAACCCGGGAGGCGGAGATTGCCGTGAGCCGAGATCACGCCATTGCACTCCAGCCTGGGTAACAAGAGCGAAACTCCGTCCCAATAAATAAATAAATAAATAAATAAATAAATAAATAAAGGCTAGGCACAGTGGCTAACATCTGTAATCCCAACACTTTGGGAGGCCAGGGTGGGAAGATTGCTTGAGCCTCAGAGTTCAAGACCAGCTTGGGCAACAAGGTGAGACCTCCTCTCTACCAAAAAATAATAATAATGATGATAAGCTAGGCATGGTGGGTGCACCTGTGGTCCCAGCTACAAGGGAGGCCAAGGTAGGAGGATCGCTTGAGCAGGGTGAGGCTGCCATGAGTCGTAATCAAGCCACTGCACTCCAGTCTGATTGACAGAGCAAGACTCTGTCTCAAAAAATTGAATTAAAATAAAAAGAAAGATGTGGCAAGGGGTCGGTAACTGACGCAGTACAGGGTAATTCTAGACCTGCCATGGAGGGTGTAGCTGGGGCAGATGGGTTCTGCCCATCTCTAAACCCACCGCTCCAGAGCTCCCGGTGGGAGGCAGACCGGGAGCCCTTAGAAAGAAGAGCCAAAATGTCCCCAACACAGCCCTTCCCCATCCTCCACCATTGCCTACTTTCAGAAAGGTGGGCCTGGTTGGTAAGGGCCCATTTAGCCAAATGGTGGACAGCAGAGCTGGCCTGGGGCCCTAAGGCACTCAGTGCAACCTCAGGGAAGCCTCAGTTGTCGGTGTCCCCACCTCATAGTGTCAGTGACTCTCTCGGGCTTGTGCACTCACAATTCATCACACCTAGCAGCTGACCCCAGGGCCAGAGGCAGGACAGAGACCAGAGGGGACTTCTGGAGCTCTGGGGCAAGGGCTGAGGCAAAGGCACCCCGAGACCCCCAGGCATGCCTCCACCCCATGCACAGCCACAGGCACGGCTGGCTGCACAGATGTGCGCAGCTCACACTCAGATCTCCCGCACACAGACCCAGCTCCTCTCAGACCCCCCAAGAGTCCCATCCTGAGAAGATGAGAGATAGCTAGAGTGGGTGAGGGCCCAGGACAGGGACAATGGGTAAGGCCAGGGTGGGAGGGTGCCCCAGTCCATCCTTCAACATCAGTGGGACCCTGAGGAGCCCATGACCTCTGACCCCCTGGCAGCATTCATGAAGAGGTCGGGGATGGGCATCAAGTCACTCTAGCAGGGGTTTGGGGGCATATGAAAAGGGGGGACTAGGGATTAGAAGGTTGTAAACCTGGAGAGAGACCAGACTTTCCCCTTGGATCCACACGCTTTTTTTTTTGAGATGGAGTTTCGATTTTGTTGCCCAGGCTGGAGTGCAATGGTGCGATCTCGGCTCACTGCAACCTCTGCCTCCCACGTTCAAGGGATTCTCCTGCCTCAGCCTCCCAAGTATCCGGGATTACAGGCATTTGCCACTATGCCTGGCTAACTTTATATTTTTAGTAGAGATGGGATTTCTCCATGTTGGTCAGGCTGGTCTTGAACTCCTTACCTCAGGTGATCCGCCTGCCTCAGCCTCCCAAAGTGCTGGGATTACAGGCATGAGTCACCGCACCTGGCTGGGTCCACACCCTTATTCAGAACTACTCTCTTTGGCTATTTGGAAGTTTTTTCAGACATCTAGCCTCAATCCTTCCTGCTGGGATTGGAGAGGATTTCTCTGTGGGAATTAATTACTCTGGCCTTTTACCTCTGTTGCAAACCAAACAAAGAATTCTGAATTCCTGAAGAGGAAGGAAGGGCAAAAACTGGTGATGGATGAGAAGGAGGGAACAGGAGGCCAAGGGAGCCAGGAACAACGATGACAGTCAGAGGTAATGTCTGTGGCCCTCTCTCCCCCCATCTATGAGGTAAGACCAGGGAATATGGACTCTCCTTGGAGAAAAAACTTGGCAGATGACAGGGAGGACTTCTCAGAAAAGAGTTGATGAGGCCAGGTGCGGTGGCTCACACCTGTAATCCCAGCACTTTGGGAGGCCGAAGCAGGTGGCTCATGAGGTCAGGAGATCAAAACCATCCTGGTTAATATGATGAAACCCGTCTCTATGAAAAATACAAAAAAATTAGCCAGACATGGTGGCATGTGCCTACAGTCCCAGCTACTTAGGAGACTGAGGCATGAGAATCGCTTAAATCCAGGAGGCAGAGGTTGCAGTGAGCCAAGACCCCGCCACTGCCCTCCAGCCTGGGCAACAGAGCAAGACTCTGTCTAAAAAAAAAAAAAAAACAGCTGATGAGCAGCTTTTCTGGAGATTAGAAGAAGACATAGGTAAGAGGGAAGGAGATGGAAAAAGAAGAGAAACCAATGCAGAGAAAGTGGAGCAAAAAGCTATGGACCTGCAGTGGTAGGGAGCTAAGATTTAAAAAGCTCAGGATCAGCCAGGCGCAGTGGCTCATGACTGTAATCCCAGCACTTTTGGAGGCTGAGGAGGGTGGATCACCTGAGGTCAGGAGTTCGAGACCAGCCTGGACAACATAGGGAAACCCTGTCTCTACCAAGAATACCAAAATTAGCCGGGCGTGGTGGCGCATGCCTGTAATCTCAGCTACTCGGGAGGCTGAGGCAGGAGAATCGCTTCAACCTGGGAGGCAGAGGTTGCAGTGGGCCAAGATCGCGCCATTGCACTCCAGGCTAGGTGACAAGCATGAAACTCCGTCTCAAATAAATAAACAAACAAACAAATAAATATTTTAAAAATTAACTAAATAAAAAGCTCAGGGTTGTTCCACTTACCTTTCTGGGCTTCAGTTTCCTTCCCATGATTCAACATGGTGAAAACCCGCCTCTACTAAAAATACAAAAATTAGCCGGGCATGGTGCGGGATGCCTGTAATCCCAGCTACTCAGGAGGCTGAGGCAGAGGCTGCAGTTAGCTGAGATCGTGCCACTGCACTCCAGCCTGGGCGACAGAGCGAGATTCCATCTCAAAAAAATAAAAAGTAAAAAAAAATAATAAGCGCCTGTCTGGGTGTAAATGAATGCCACTCAGTGCCTGGTACCATAAAAACTAAGCACAGTGGCTTCCCCCAAACTGCAGCCTGGCAGAGCAGGAAGGGCCCTGAGTGCCCCCTTAGCCTTCAAGAGGGGTTGCAGGAGGTCCTCCAGCCTTCTGCCTCCACTACCCATCACCTGGCTGCCCAACAAAATCAGGCAGGGCTCAGGGGAACAAATGCTAGGTCCTGACCCCAGGTCCTCAGAGCACTTCAATCAGAATTGCAACTACAAATCAGGAATCAGAATTGTAATGCCCCTGGGTGCTTCTAAGTCATCTTCCCAGAACTCCTGGCTTAGCCTCATGCTGTCAAAATACAGAAATTAGGCCAGGAGAGGCAGAGAGAGCAACCTGCCCAGCTCACCATCCAAGGACCAGATGCCCCATGTGCAGAAGGGGTTAGTTAGAGAAGGCAGGGAGGCGTTTCACTCCTCCTCCATGCTGCCTCAGCTCCTGACTCCAGAAAAGGTCTCTGTGCTGCTGGGACCTCCCTCACACTCTCTGGCCCATGTAGAGAGCTCTCCTCCTTCAGTTACCAAGACCTGAGTTGGGCTCAAGCTCTGATGGCTGATGGTCATCAGACTACCTCACACATGGGCAATGCTCAGTAGGTATTTGTGGGATGAATAACTATCGGGCCTCCACCCAAGGGGCAGGAAAAGGCCAGGAAGAGAGCTGCTAGCTCCTGCTTTCTCCAGTCTGCATCCTGCAGGGAGCTGAGAGCTGGGATGCCTTCATTCCCAGTTTTCCTCAGCCACCTGAGTCCCCCCACCTGGAGCCAGGTGAGCCGCAGGACCCAGCTCTGCACGCTGGCTCTGTGGTGTAGTTACCCTGGAAAGCCATTTGATGTGCAGTGTCTCCAGTGGCTCACGCCTGTAATCCCAGCACTTTGGGAGGCTGAGCCAGGTAAATGTGAGGCCAGCAGACCTCCCAGGAGGACAGGTAGTGCCAGTGGCATGAAAAGATCAAGGGTTGTGAACTCTCCACCGCACTCCCAGCTGAAGCAGAAGAGAGATGGATCTGAATGCAGGGGGAGGTTCTAGAGGCCCCGATCCAGTCTGGCTCTACAGGAGGTCCATCCCCACAGCCTGGATGAGACCCACTTTCCTGCTCTAGGGCCTCTCAGACAGGGAGGTCCCCTCTGTCAGTCTCTGGGTGTTCTCTCCTACTTACAGAAAGCCAGGCACAGGTCATAGGAAGGTCAGATTGAGCTGGAGAAAGGGAGAGTGGAGCTGGCCATGCAAATTGCTCAATGGTCATTCAAAGTCACACCTGTGATTCTGAGTCCTGAGGGGCTGGGAACAGAGTCAACCAGAGAACAGAGATGAAATGCAATGCAGGGCTGGGAGAGTGGAGACAGCGGGAATCAGAGGAGGTGGGGAAGAAGGAGGGAGAACCCAGAAGAACAGGATGAGGCCAACGAAAGGAGTGCAGCCTGCCCTAGGTGCCTCAATTTCCCCTTTGAAGCTATTGCCCACGACAATGGTTTGTCATCCAGCCTCTCACTTCCCAGCATCTGCACCTCCCTGTGGATACCTGGAGCACCCAAGGCCCTTTCAGGAGGAATGCAGACCCTGACTGGGAGTCAGCAATCTGGGCTCCAGTTCTATACCTACTAATGAGCTTTGTGACTTGAAAAACCACTCCCACCAGGGCCTTGGTTTTTCCATCTGTTAGAAATTGGGAGCACACTTCAAAGTCTTTAAAATCACGTCTGCCCCCTCTACTCTAAGAGAACGTAATGCCAAGTGCTTGGAGATGGTCCAAAGTTGTTGGCAAGGGAACAGAGGGGATGGAACGAGGCTAAACTGAGAATCTGGGCTCCTGGGATCCTCTTGTTTTACAGATGGGGACACTGAAGTCCAGAGAAATCTCATTGTATGAGGACCAGAAGAAGCTATCCATTCGTAGTGATCAAACCAGGATCCGGGCACCAGCAGCATCAGCAGCACCTCCTGGAGGAGCTTACAGAAATGCAGTGTCTCCAGTGGCTCACGCCTGTAATCCCAGCACTTTGGGAGGCTGAGGCAGGTGGATCACAAGGTCATGAGTTCAAGACCAGTCTGGCCAAGATGGTGAAACCCTACCTCTACTAAAAATACAAAAAGTAGCTGGTTGTGGTGGTGCATGCCTGTAATCCCAGCTCCTTGGGAGGCTGAGGCAGGAGAAGCACTTGATCACCCAGGAGGTGGGGGTTGCAGTGAGCTGAGATCACGCCACTGCACTACAGCCTGAGTGGCAAAAGTGAGACTCTACTCCAAAAAAAAAAAAAAAAAAGATAGAAAAAAAGAAATGCAGCATCTCAGGCCCTGCCCCAGACCTACTGAGTCAGAATCTGCATTTTGACAAATCCCAAGGTGATGTAAAGTTTGAGAACACCAGACCAGTGGATGATTAAGTGCATGGGTTTAACATAGAGCCCCTGCCCAGAGCTCATATGGAAGCCTGGCCCTTCTGCTTACAAACTGAGCTTCTGTTCATTCATCTGCAAAGGGGAGATCAAACATATACCACAGGGTTATTGTGAGCAGCCAAGATCAAATGAGAAGTGCTGGGCGCATGCTGAGCATTCCACAAGCAGCCAGAGGGAGTTCCTGGGGCTGTGGCTAGAACCATTGCTTGGGATCCATCCTGCTTAGTACTTGTCACCGGGTTGGGACAGCCTGGTTGCCTGCTGGCTGTGCAGTATTGGGCAAGGCCCTCAACCTTTCTGTGCCTCATTTCCTCAAGTGTAGAAAGAGAATAGCCAGAGTGCCTCCCTGGAAAGACTGATGCGGGATTAAGCAATGAAATGATCCGTTGCGTGGCAATGGTCCTCCACAAAGGTTGGCCACGATAGTCATCACAGCAGCTTTCACTGTCCTTACAAGAGCCCCAACCTCCAGACACCTAGATTCTAGGGAGGGAGGTGAATATCCTTCATTCAGCTGGTCAGTTGGGCCACGAGGAAGAGGCTGGTGCAGAGAAACGGAAGACAGAGAAGGGGTGGACAAGGCCTCTTCCGGGAGTTAGCCCCGGCGGTGGGGGTGGGGAAGCAGGCCTGGGTTTCTGTAAGGCTCAGCTGACACACCTACTTCTCACCGACCCCCAGATGCACACCAGTAAGCGTGGTGCAGGAAGCATCTGAAAGCTCGACCACAAGCTCACCACGCAAGCCTGAACAAGCACATTGCTCCCCCGGGCCTCGGCCTCCCCAGCGGAAGACAAGGGGATCAGCCCGTTAGACAATCTCTGAGTCCTTTTGGGCCACAGGACGCTGATTTGGTGGCTCTGGTACATTCTAAAACACACAACTGACCCTGAACATGTCACAACATGGGTAAGAAGGCAAGACGCCCCTTCCCACCTCATCCTCACATACTGAGGCACAGGGGCAGGAGCGAGGCACCTGGAAATTAAGCTAGCCTGGCCACAGACACACAACCACTGGGCCCTCCCCGCCGCCCTCCTCAGCAGGGCCAGGTGAGCACACACCCCTTCCTGGAGGTCACAGTCCGGGCATCTGCTGCCCTCTGCTGGTCAGAGAAGGGATGGCAGCCTGGTCTGCAGAGCTAGACTTGGGGGCCTGGCCTGGTGGGAGGTGGGATGTCCAGCATTCATCTTGTCTTTAGAGTCGAGAGGCCACCCGCCGCCTTCTGGACCCAAGTGAAGGCTGTGACATGGAATAAGTAGCGAAAAGCCCACCGGCTGACCCAGATCCCTCTGCAGGGAAGAGAAACCAGAATAAACAGACACTGGTATTTATTACATTAACAGACAATTCGGCCGTATTTAATATGAGCCAGGCACTGTCCTAAGTGCTTTAGGGATCTTACCTCGTCTAGCCTCTGAGATAGGTGCCAGCATTATTCCCCATTTTACAGATGGGGGGAATGAGGCAGCGGAGTCCCAAAGTTACACAGCCAACAGATTCAAGTGGGCGCCACACCACCTCCCAGAGAGGAAGGGGCCGAGAGAGACCAAGTAGAGGTGGAGACACCTAGATACAGCTACGGAAACATGACAGAAGTCTCTAGAAGAGAGGAGGAGATGGGGGGAGAAGTGGGAGTGGGGGGGCAGCGTGGGAAGGAGAAAGGAGAGGGCAGCAGGATGGCTGGGAAGAGGGAGGGAAGGAAGGTGGGCTCCCTTTTGACCCCAGGCCCCAAAGATGCTATCAGGCCAGACCCACCGGAAAATCCTTCCTGGATCCCTCCACATTCCAGCTCTGCTGGGCTGGTTTTACAGCCTTATGGTGCGGCCGGACACTGTTTATGGCAGCCCCATTCTCTGGCCCTTGTCTCCAGGCCCCAAAGGCATCTGGCCAGGCTGGGGGAGGCTTGTGGAGTCAGGGCTCCCCCCGCCCAGCTTCCCAGCCCCTCCTTTGAACCCTGCTGGGTTTCGGAAGGAGGGGGCTTCGTGGGCGCCACCAGCGCCCCTTCCAGGCTCCTCACATCGAGCCTGGGAGGGAGGCAGCTGACTCCCCCAGGCATGGGCCACCTCGCAAGGACCACTGAATCCCACCTCTGCCAGTTCCTGGCTGTGTGATCTTAAGCACATGATTTAGCATAATTTGACCTTCCTGAGCCTCGGTTTACCCTTCTGTAAAATGGACATAATAGTTCCTCATGGTTATTTTGAGAATTTGACTTTTGTTTCGTTTTGTTTTTAACTTTATTTATAAAGATGGGGTTTCACCATGATGGCCAGGCTGGTTTTCAACTCCTGACCTCAGGTGATCCACCCACCTTGGCCTCCCAAAGTGCTAGGATTACAGGCGTGAGCCACCACGCCCGGCCTGTTTTGTTTTAAGACAGAGTCTTGCTCTGTCTCCCAGGCTGGAGTGCAATGGCTCGATCTCAGCTCACTGCAACCTCTGCCACCTGGGTTCAAGGGATTCTCCTGTGTCAGCCTCCTGAGTAGCTGGGATTATGGCACACACCACCACGCCAGCTAATTTTTGTATTTTTAGTAGAGACGGGGTTTCACCCTGTTGGCCAGGCTGGTCTCTAACGCCTGACCTCGTGATCCACTCGCCTCAGCCTTCCAAAGTGCTGGGATTATAGGCCACCTTGCCCAGCCGAGAATTTGACATATTATATATAAAGTGTCTACCTCAAAATTGTAGCTGATATTATCAGCTGTTACAGAGTTTGTAAATAAGGCAAAGAACTAGAGATTCCCACCCCACTTAATGTTCCTAGAAATTTTTCGCTAATCCTGCTCCCAAGGCAGTCCCTAGGCTACAAGTGTCCTCTGTCCCACCCCATCCCAGACCCCTCGACCTCCCACCCTTCTGCCTGAGTTTGTATGTGTGTTGCCCTCTGCTGGCAATGGGAAGAACTGCATGCACTTCTCCCCCCAGTAGCCTGGAAAGCTAAGGCTTTGGGAGCAGTGGAGAAGAGGTACCACTGTGAAATCCATAAAAGAACCATAGACCATGGGCCCCAGAAAGGTTTTGGAGTAAGAGTCAGGAACTAGAGTGCCTTTGTTCTGTTGTTGTTGCTGCTGTTTTGGAGGCGTAGTCTCACTCTGTCGCCAGGCTGGAGTGCAGTGGCAGGATCTCGGCTCACTACAACCTCTGCCTCCCGGGTTCAAGCAATTCTCCTGCCTCAGCCTCCGAGTAGCTGGGATTACAGGAGCGTGCTGCCATGCCAGGCTTATTTTTGTATTTTTAGTAGAGACGGGGTTTCGCCATGTTGGCCAGCCTAGTCTCGAATCCTGACCTCGGCCTCCCAAAGTGCTGGGATTGCAGGTGTGAGCCGCCGCGCGCACCCATAGAGTGCCTGTGCTCTACGGAAAGGGTGAATGGAAGAGGAGAGATGAAGGCTCCGGGAAGGGCTTGGCAGGGATCAGGGCAGGGTTAGCTCAGGGGAAAGGAGCAAGAGAAAATAGAAGACGCCTCCTCTCCAGAGGTGTCCTAGACTGAGAGGTGGTGGGCAGGGGAAGGACATGGAGATGCAGGAATATCTGTGAGGCTCCGAGAGACCTACGGGAAGGAGGCCCACCAGGGGTGGGAGGAAGATGCCCCTCACAGGCGCTGAGGGCGAGGGGAGGTTAATTGAGTGTCTGCAGGCAAGATACGGCCGGGGCAGAGCTGGAGGTAGCTCCCTGGTGTTCTAGATAACGCTCAGAGCCTGACTGAAGATGAACAACTCCCAGGGAGACTTTGGAGGGAAGAGCAAGAAATCTGGGCCTCCTCCCCTCCCGCTCCACCCTCCCTACTCCCTGATCCCTTACAGAGGGAGGCGGAGGTCTGAGGAGGGCAAGAGCTTGTGAGTGTGGCTGCCCCCCCTAAGGTACTGAGGATCCATAGCCCTTTCCATCCTCCGTCCCTCCCTCCCCAATGCCCATCAGGTGCTCACTCAGAGGTGCTGCCGGGCGATTTCATAAGAAGGTAAGTCCATCTCGAGGGACTTTGGATGCTAGCCCTTTCCTCAGAGCCATTGGCAACAAGTCCCTGAGCGACGCCAAGGGCTGCAGGGCTCTGGTCTCCTCTTTCAGCACCCACCGACCCTCCATGAGGTCTGCTTTCCTCCCCCCACTCACTGCCCACCAACCACTCCCTCCCCACTCCACCACCCTCCCCAACCACCAAGAATTCCAAACAAAACACTGGGTTCCAGGCCCCATGTTTATCTCACTGCAGGCTGTGTCATGTCAGGAGCTGGCCCTGAGTCTGACCCCCTGCCCTGCCCCCAGAGCTCTGCTGAGAGGACACACTGAACAGGGATGCCCAGTGGACAGGCCTTCCAAGGACTGGGGCCTGAGGAGCATGGAGGTTCCATATCCTCACAGCAGCCTGGGCCCCAGACAGGTGGGACCGGGCACGAGAGGGCCTCTTCCCTGGCCAATTTCTGAAAGTGCTTCTCAGGATCCAGGGACCACCTCCAGTTCCTTCCTCTTCCTAGTATCTTTCTGTTTCTCCACAGCCTCAACTTGACTGGTCATTTGCTATAAGACCCAGGAGATGGAGCCGCCCGGCCAGCCCTCAGCCCCCTCCTTAGCCCACCTGTCTCCTGAGCTGCAGGACCCAGGTTCTCAGATCCAGCCCTTCCCCTTCCCCTCCAGTGGGTTCTTGGGGAGGAGCCTGCAAAGGGGCACCAAGGGGAGGCATAAACAAACGGTGCATGGAGAGGAACTGGAGACCCAAAAATAAAACTGACCTCGAGCAGGTCATAAACAAAGCAGGACCCGCTGTAAATAAAGGGCGAAATATGCCATAAACAAAAAGTAAAAAGGGCTATGAGCAGAGGGCCTGGGGGTGAAAGCATGAGCAGGGGCACCTCCCCAAGTGAGCAGTGGAAGGAAGGGGATCTGGGAGCACCTGGCCCAGGGAAAAGGAGGCCTGGGGAAAGGGGCACCATGAGAGACAGGAGGTTACTGATATCCAAAAGGATACCACATAGGGAATGAGCTGATGGGATCTCTAAACAGCAGGGGGCGTGGCGGTGAGACCTGCAGAATGATTTCCGGGTGTCAAGGGCAAGTGTAACCTGCCATCACTTCACCATCTCTTTTCATCCTCACATCTCCCCTCCTTCCAACCCTACAGGGCAGCAGACAGAGTCCTGGGGAATAGTCCAAGGAGAAAGATTCTGAAGCTGGAGCCCACCCCAAATCTCAGGAGAGAGAACGTCCTGAGTGGGATGGGGAGTGTGGAAAAGAAGGCCCAGAAGGAAATCACCTATCCCAGGAAGACAAAAACATGAAGTTTCAGAACTGGCAGGCTCCAAATTCAAAGGTAAAGAGCCCATTCTACCTTTCTTCTTCTTCCTTCTCTCCTTCCTCCTTCTCCTCTCCTGTCTCACCTTGCACTTCCTCCTGTCCCTATTCTCAGCCTCCTGTATTTTTCCTTGCTTCTGGTGGCATCTATACCTCCCAGAACATCAGATTCAAAGACAAAATTGTTAGTGACTCCCAGCATGCTCTCATATCAAACGACCAGGCAAATTGCGGCTGTTGAGACATCCGGCACATTTAGGAATTGCGTGTGTCTCAGTCTCACTCTGGTACACACACTCACACCCACACTCACACTCAGACACTAACTCACATACACTCACTCTCACACGCACACACACAGTCACACTCACACATTCACATACACTCACACACACTCATACTCACAAGGGCAAGTTCTCTTCACTCTCGTCTCCATGTACATGTCCCCGCCTCCATGTCCTCCATCCTTCTGAACTCTGGAAGGCAAGAGGGGAGGGAGGACATTGGTGTCTGCCTTTGCAAAAGGATCCAGGTAGCTCCCATTCTGTTCCGGCTCTCTAAGCATGGGTGTGACGGTGAAGGAGGAGACGGAGCCCACAATTCCTCTCAAAACTTCCTGGGACCAAGAGAAGGTCCACACATTGCCAGACCTTAAAACCATAAATTGCTCCACCACTGTTCGTCCCCCCCCCTTCCCGCCACCACATAATTACTATTCATAGTGCACAACTGGGTGATTAATGACCTGATTAATAATTACTTAGGCTAATAAAATAATTAATTAATTTGGCAAGTCATTATTTATCTGTTCATCTTCAGCCTGAAACTACAACTAGGAGTTTGGGAATCTCCCCTCCAGGCTCTTTCAGAAATATGATCATTAACGTGGGCTGGGAATAGGCGGGGGCTGAGCTTCTCCATTCTGAGACCCTTCCAGAAACCTTGAGGGCTTTCTGAGAATATAGATTGGAAAAAATGAGACAAAATCACCAGGCAACCTCAAGCCCAGGAAAAGAGCTGACCAGGGAAGCCAGGGACATTGGGGAGCATAGCAGGGAGCTTGAGGGGGTACATCTGGGCTCCCAGGTTTGGAGAATTCTTAAATGTATTCTCTCCAGTAGATGATTGATGACACCATTTTCAACAAATGATCTTTATCTCGCCTCTCATCTCCCAAATTTATGATTTCGCCCCCAAGCCCCAGGCTAGACAAGCATAGACTAGGTAAATTCTGGGGTGGGGAGGCTGACTTGGGGGTGGGGTTCAAGAATCCGTGAGGAATCTTCAGGGCTCTGCAGAGGGGAGAAGCCTCCCCTAGCACTGGTTTCTGAGCTCTTAAGAAATAAACCTCTGGATCGGATGTAAATGTTGGTCCCCAGAACCCAGAGGGGCTAGAGTACCTGCCCCCTAGCAGGGTAGGGAGCAAATAGCAAGGAGAAAGAGGGGATGGCTGATTTCCTGGGAAGTGAGGAGAGAAGCAGAGGCTCACCCCAGGAGTGAGGGAATGAGATAACTGGCTCGCCCAGTCAGTTTTTGAACAGGCAGAGGCATCTCTGCCATGTTCCAGGCCCAGGGGCAGACATGAGACACCACTTCTCCCAGTCTGGGGCTGAGGTGCCAGTGGGTCCTTGGCTGAGCAGCCCTAGATTGGATTCTGAGCATGTACCAGGATGGATAAGAATCAGACTCGGACCTAGAGGTGCTCAAGTTCTAGTGGGGGGAAACAGAAAAGCCCCAGGATAAATGCCATAAAAAAAGAGGTGGGTACAACGTCATGGGAGCACAGAAACATACTTCCTGGGGTGTTAGAGAAAAGAATTCCCAGCAAGGGGACATTTGAACTAGGCCTTGAGGAATGAGTAGAAATTTACCAAATGAAGACCAAAGATGTGATTAGATGGGCACAGTGGCATGCGTCTGTAGTCCCAGCTACTGGGAAGGCCATCTAATCACATCCCGGATGTTCGTCTTCACTTGGTAAATTTCTGAATTTAAAGGTATTTCTGGATATAAAGATACCCTAAGCGTGACGCTGCTGGGGATTCTTCTCCTCACCCTTCCCTGTTCAGCTTGAGTGTGGAGCTGGGCAGGAAACCTGGTACTTGGGTTCACCTTCTGAAGGATGGAGAGGAGCTCCCTTGTGCACAGGGAGTTGAAGGGTGGAGGAGGCAGAGCCAGGTCTGGCTGGGGGTTCGGTCGTCCAGGATGGGTGAGGCTTCAGCAGGACAGGCGTGGCCAAGTGACCCTGAATAAGCAGAAGCCCGCCCATTTGGTGGCCACGGAGGACAGGCAGCGCGGCAGTGTCCCTGTTGGCCAGTAGAGGGGGCAACAGGAGGCGGGCCGCACCCAAAAAGGGCTGTAGCGCTGTGCCCGCGCCAGCCTGGGCGCCCTCTGCCGGGCAGCCCGACTCAGGACTCCCACAGCGGAGTCTCAGGTCCCGTGTTTCTGCGCCAGGGTCCCAGGCCCACTGGGCTGCACCCAGAATCCTCCAGGGAACTGGGATCCCGCCCTGGAGAATGTAATGCTGCCTCTAGGATAGCCAGTTCTGGAGACCACCCCTCGCAGTCTTGGGTTTCCTCTCTGGCATCTGACAGCTAGCTCTCCAGCTTTTGCTTGATTGCCTCTGGAGACGCGGACCTAGCGCCTCCAAGAGACTCAACCTGGGTGAATGTGGGTGTACTCACCCCTGTGCACATGGGTGTCTGCCTGGCTTGGACTCCCACAGCCTATATTTGCATAAAACAAAATGCTTTCCCTTTCGTTACTTCAGGCACACAGTCTTTTCAGTAGCCTAAGAAGGTCAGGTGCGGTGGCTCACGCCTGTAATCCCAGCACTTTGGGAGCTGGAGGCGAGCAGATCACCAGAGATCAGGAGTTCGAGACCAGCCTGGCCAATATGGTGAAACCCCGTCTCTACTAAAAATAAAAAAAATTAGCCAGGCGTGGTAGCAGACGCCTGTAATCCCAGCTACTTGAGAGGCTGAGGCAGGGGGATCGCTTAAACCCGGGAGGCAGAGGTTGCAGTGAGCTGAGATCGCACCACTACACTCCAGTTTGGGTGACAGAGTGACAGTCTCAAGAAAAAAAAAAAAGCTTTGGGTGGAGGCCTGGATTTAAATCTTGCAGTATCCCATGTGACCTTGGTTTGAAACCCCATGTCCTGATCTGTAAAACTGGTATCACTTCTTAGACTTTTTTTTTTTTTGATGGAGTTTTGGTCAGGCTGGTCTCGAACTCCTGACCTTGTGATCCGCCCGCCTCGGCCTCCCAAAGTGCTGGGATTGCAGGTGTGAGCCACCGCCCCGGGCCCAAAGCTTAATTTGGTGTCCTTACTATGTGCTATTCAAGGTGTGGTTCCTGCTCACCCAGAGAAAGTAGAGGAGCCATAGCATTTCCGGCCGGGCTGGCAAGAGCAGGGCAAGCTTCCCAGAGGAGCCTTTTCTAGGATTGCAGGGAGGACATTTCTGGAGCAGCCCTGAATGCGCCAAAGCTAGGGGATGGGACTGGCGAGTTGCCACAGGAGCCCGTGTGAGGGTTTTCGAGGAGGTCTACCACCCGGGTGCGGCTCGAGGCTACTGTTCATCCAAACACACTTCGCCCCATCCGGCTGGGAAAGGACTTCCTGCAAGCCATGGGTGGGGGTAGGTGGCGGGGCCACCCAGGTGTCCAAGTGGGCATTGAGAGTGAGAGCACCTGGTCAGGAACCGCCCACCTCTCCAGCCCTGCAGCCGCTTCTGTGGGGGAAGGGCAGCCAACTTCACCGAAGCTTCCACCCACTGCGTCTAACCCGTAACTGTATGTCGCTCCCCCACCACCCCTGATGGGTTCCCGTTATAACCGGGTTTCAGGTAACTCACCTTCCGCCGCCCCGGCAACGACGTCATCACCCGTTCACCCTCTGTCCCCAAGTCTAACGCCAACGGGGAAGTCCTTCCTGGTGTCTGACCGCCATTCCTCCTGCTGCAGCTTCAGCTAAACCTAACAAATTATGTCCCACAGGAGAAAGGGGTTGCCTTAACTTCCCTTCCTGAGCTAAACTATCCAACTCTCCAGCCCCTTTTCCACGCTCACATCCCATTTCCCCATCCTAACAAGGCTTCCCCTTAGGGGTCTGGATCTTCCATTTATCCCGCCTTCCGACATCAGAGCAATCCAAGAGTGCTTCCTGATTGGCAAACCTCTCCCTTCTAATTGCCCCTGTCACTTCAGGACTTCCCTCCCTGCATCAGTTTCCCTGGTAGGGAGTTGAGCTGCCTCTTCCTTTGGGAGGAGGGGTGTCCTGCTCACCTCACCCAAGTCATCTCGTCCCTCCCCATGTCTGATCAGGACACCGCCACATTGTCATTCAGCAGAAAAGCATTTATTGGGCGCCTACTATATGTAGGGCCCGAATTCTCTCTCGGCTCACAGCCCTTCGGTTGCTCCATAGGCATGGCGGAAGGAGCAGGAGATCTCGAAATGCCAATCTCCAGTCTGGAGCGTGGGGTAGGAGAGCTGAAGTCGTCTGCAACTGAGTGAAGCCACCAAGGAAGGGCGGGGAGGTGGGACGCCTGCAGGTCTGGGAGCTCGGGGACTGCAGAGAGAAAGGCTCGCTAGGCGCCCCAGCCTCCAAGCGCTCAAACCTAACGCCGGATTTCCCATTCTTAGCGCAAGGAAGACCCCTCGTGGCCATTGGAGGAAGAGTCCAATGGCAAGGGGAAAAAAAAAAAAAAGCCAGAGCCAGGAGATGACAACCGCACCCCCCGCCCCGCCCCTGACTCCCTTCCAGTTCTTGTCTAGGGTGGGGACTTAGTCCTTGGTCCTGAGGAGGAAGGGAATGGGAGCTGATGCCCAGACCCCACTCCCACACCCTCAGAACCCAACATTTGGGACTTTGGGAATAGAGTCTGCTCACTAAACCACCCGGAAAAATCAAACAGAAACAACAGCAAGTGTGACTGTAGTTAGACTTCTGCAGGGACTTCTCAAGATGCGAATGGGAGGCAGGAGGACGGGTCACAAGGCAGGGATGAAAGAAGTCAGGTCTTCCGATCCACCCCTTCCCTGGCTCTGGGGAGGAAGAATTCTGAGACCGGGACGGGCGTGGGATCATCTACCCCACCATGCGGCTCTTTTCCGCTCGCAGTGAAGGAAGGACGCTCAGATCACAGGGGCTTAGGTATTCTGGAAGCCAGGGCCCTTCCCCCTGCAAGCATCTTACGTAGGGTAGGGCTGAGGGTGTGGGGGCACAAGGTCATTGGGGACATGAAGGGAACCCACGTTTGTCCCAATGGTCACGGTCCTGAGGCGGGACGGTCAGGACGGGGAAGATGTACTTCCTCCCCCAGCATCCTCTCCCGCACCGCGTCTGAAGTCCTCTGGGAGCGGAAGGGCAGTAACAAAGCTGCGCCCCTTCCCCCACCCTTTGACTCCGCTCCCAACCTAGCCGAGGCCGGGGGGCGCGGATTTCCATATATTTGCATACCCAGCTGCGCACAGCTGCATTCGGTTTGGGGCCATAAATTCGTGGCGTGCGGCTCCAGGCGAGCAGGCCCCACGCGGGGCGAGCGTTCTCCCTGCGCGCCTCCGCCGCGGCTGTTCACGCCCCGGGTGCTGGCGCGTTCTCACGCCGCCCTGCCTAACCGCGGGAGCAGTCCTGCCCCGACCCGCCTCCCCGACTCGCGCCACCTTCTGGGCATGTCTGTCTCGCACTGGCGCAGGCCAACCCTGCAACCCCAGATTCTGGTTCCACCATTCTCTTGGACTCGACTTGGTCAGTGTCTCCTGAATGTGCTCATCGTTTCCTGACGCCTTGGCCCAGGGGCTTCGGGTGGGATTTTCCTCCCGGGACTGATGCATGGCCTCCTAGGTGGTAGTCCTGCCTCCGGGGTTACCTTGCTAAAAAAAAAAAAAGAAACTGGTCTAATGGGGGTCAACAGCTGAAAACTCTGGACTCCCAGGCTTGCAGAATGAAACTTATATTGTTCACCCTTGCCAAAGAAACCCCTCACATTCTGTTAGCATCCCCCTTCTCTTGCCTTATCTTGTGCATCATGGCCAGACTCAGGCACACAACAGCCGGCGCTTCAGTTTCACAAAACTGCGAGGGTCCCCAAGCTCTTCGTGAGCTCTCTCACTCTGCCTGGACTTACCTGCACCTTGCTTTCACCTGGACTTCTCTTCTGCCCTCTTATCTGCTTGACAGACACGTTCTTTGAAAATCAGTGCTCAGATGTTCTTTCCTTTGGAAAGACCTCCCTCGATTCCCCTCACCTGTGGCAATTGATAAAGACATCTACTAGCACTTACTGAAAAACATTTGGGCAGTTGCACTACCAAATTGTGAGCTCCCTCACTTAAGACAGAGAACAGGTCTGTTCTTTGCTGTATCCTACTTCTGGGCACAAAGTCTGAAGCCCAGGAGATATTCAAATACTGAATAAATGAGCGAGGCCTTGATTATTTCAGGCACACATAGATACCCAGGGCTCTGCTGGTCCCTAGCAGCCTTTACCTGGATGGCATCTGTGAGCCCATGGTGGGGGGCCCCTCCTCTTGATACTTTTTGGGTCCTTACGTCTTGGCCCAAGATTGAGAGGGGTGAGAAACTAGGGGGATTACGAGTGGAGAGCCAATGCCGTGGAAAAGCACTGGACTCCAAGCCAGAGGCACGGCATGACCTTGGAGAAGTAGCTGCCCCCCTCGGAGGCTGTTTCCTCACTGTAAAATGGCAATAGCAGTGACTACTGAAATAGTACATAAAATGCTTACTACACGTTTTGAGATTCCAGACAGATGACATGAGTTTCTATCTCACTTCCTCACTCCACAGGAAGGAGGGCACCTGCATTAACAATCCAGGCCAAGAGGCTTAAGGAATTTCACCAGTGTACACTCTGCAAGAAGGTATGAGGCAGCAAGAATTCATCCTGTAGGATGGGGTTCATACCGGTTCATCAGCTCAGCATGGTCCTCAGTGCTATTCCCACAGTGGCTACCAGGGGGCAGCACAAACCCCCCAAATCACCTCAGGCTGCCTAAAGGGGCTAGAAGCAAGGACGTTTCTGGACTTTCCTGAGTATTGAGCCCTAGTCTGAACATCCCTCCCTGTCCCCAGCATCTTCTCCCAGACAGATCTTGGTTTGCAAACCACCCCTCCCCCAGTGCTTCCTGTCTTCTGTGGTTTTGTATTCCCTTGGCCAATTCATAACAAACGTCCAGCAGGGCACGGTGGCTCACGCCTGTAATTCCAGCACTTTGGGAGGCCAAGGCAGGTGGATTGCTTGAGGTCAGGCATTTGAGATCAGCCTGGCCAACATGGTGAAACCCTGTCTCTACTAAAAATACAAACATTAATTGGGCATAGTTGCACACATCCGTAATCCCAGCTACTGGGGAGGCTGAGGCAGGAGAATCACTTGAACACAGGAGGCAGAGGTTGTAGTGAGGCAAGATTGTGCCACTGCATTCCAGCCTGGGCAGCAGAGCGAGACTCGATCTCAACACACACACACACAAACACACACACACACACACACACACACACACGCACGTCCAGGCCTCCGTTTAACTGTCCAGCCTGCTCTTAATTGTGGTCAATTATGCCCTAAGTGGGCATCCCAGGATTGGGAGGGGCACAGCCAAAGCTGCTGAGAACAGAACACAGTTGGGGGTCTCAGGAAGACAGACCTGGGTTCTAGGCCTAGGGACAACTGTGACATCTTGGGCTGGTCAGAGCCTTCTCCTGGGCTCCATCGCCTCTCAGAGTTGTGAGATATACACGCATTCATTGCATGGAAAGCTCCACTTTGCTCTCTGCTTGTTTGATCCAATGTTGTTCCCTCTCACTACGCCCAGGCTTCACCCTATCCCTGCTCAGGCCAGAGACTCCCTCATGCAAGCCCTATGTCCAGTCTCTTCTTAAATCCTTGAACTATGACAAAGATCGATCACCCTTAACCCTAACTTCCCTTGCCTACATGCACCAAGTCCTCCCACACCAAGAGATACAGTCTGGATCCAGCTTCAAATCACTCATGGTTGGGCCCAACACTGAGGGAACTGATATTAATATAAGGCTCCCACTCCCACCATGCATCTTTTCTGAGTGAAACAACTGAAAACTCAATCACCTTATGGGAGGCTACTGTGTGTGTGACATCCGAGACACTGGGCACCTTTGGAATCCCCAGCCTTCTCACTTCCCATCCCACAGACAGGAGGGCTTGGTGAATTTCCATGCTGAGACTCTTATCTCACCTTTCATTCACACTGTGGTGCCCAGGAGATGCCTGGACACACGCAGGTGGCTCCTCCTCACATAGCGCCTTTTCTGTCACTGCTTCCCATACCTGCCTTTGTACTGCCTTTTCTCTTCCTCTCCTTTTATGCACCCACCCTTTCTACTTACATTTTCTTTTTATTTATTTTTTATTTTTTTTATTTTATTTTACTTTATTTATTTTTTTTT
>NW_016107600.1:1837430-1869042 GCF_001604975.1 Cebus imitator
AGTAGAGACGGGGTTTCACCATGTTGACCAGGATGGTCTCGATCTCTTGACCTCGTGATCCACCCGCCTCGGCCTCCCAAAGTGCTGGGATTACAGGCTTAAGCCACCGCGCCTGGCTCCTTGGTGTCTCTCTAAATGTCACATCATGTCTGTCTTTTTTGGTGGAGCAGGGGGGCAGACAGACACCCAGTCTGGAGTGCAGTGGTGTGATCTGGGCTCACTACAGCCTCGACCTTTTGAGCTCAAGTGATCCTCTCGCCTCATTCTCCCAAGTAGCTAGGACCATAGGTGTGCACCACCACGACCGACTAATTTTTTAATTTTTTGTAAAGATGTCTTGCTATGTTGCCGAGGCTGATCTCAAACTCCTGACCTCAAGCAATCTTCCCACCCAGCCTCCCAAATTGCTGAGATGATAGGTAGGAGCCACCATACCTGGCCTCATGTCATTTTTTTACATAATTTTTACTTTCTTGTTCACTGTTCATCCTTCCGAAAGTCTATAATGACTATTTCCCAGCACAAGCTGTGTCTTAGACTATGAGCTCTGGAAGGCAGGATGACATGTGACTGCGTCAGGAGCTCTTGGCACACTATCCTCTGGGAACAGATGTTTAATAAAGGTTTTGTTTTTGGTTGCCATAAATGATGAGATGGTGTGGTCAATGGAGTGTATAATAGTGGCCATGAAGGGAATGTGACCATGACCAAGTTAATGGTGATAACAGGAAGGGTACTGATCAGTGGTGACAAAGACAGCATTGGTGAAAATGAAGCAAGTAGGAACCATGACTTGACCATTGAGTCATCCTATGAATGTTTCATAAGCATCTTCTATGTGCTACACGCTGAGCCAGGAATTGGAGATCCAGAGATGAAGGAGAAATGGACTCTGTCCACAGGAATTCAGTTCATTTTATAATACAGATGAGGCATAAGAGGTTGTGAAGGCACCAAAGAGGGTATGAATAATTTTGCTTAGAGGAACCCATGAAGGCATCAGGGAGGAAGAAGCCAAAACATGCAGAGTGGACTGTGGGGGCCAGAGCCATTGAAATCCAAGAGACCAGCCTGCTGGGCTTGGAGCATAGTTCTGTGCCATGCTGGGAGGGATAAAAACAGAAGTGGAGGAAAATGCAGTAAAGGCAGGCCTGGGGCAGGCTTTGAAGGGTCTGCATTTGAGGAGTTTCCAGGATTCTCAGGAGGTGGATAGAGAGAGAACAGCGATACAGTCGAGGCCCAGAGATGCCGGTTTGGGGTGTCGTAAGTCCATAAGTAATGGTTGAAATAATGAAAGTATATAAGCTATTCTAGAAGAAAGAAACAAAGTGGGATGAGAATGAGGACTGAGAATGGGATACGGGAACCACCATTTCAAAGGTATGAGACTAACATGAAGTGGCTAGGGGGCCTTCCAGACCATGGATTCTGGTAGAATCCATACACAGTACAATGATTTTTTTTTTTTTTTTTTGAGAGAGAGAGAGGGGGTCTCACTCTGTTCCCCAAGTTAGAGTGCAGTGGTATGACCAAGGCTTAGTACAGCGGTACCCAAACCTCCTGGGTTCAAGCGATTCTCCCACCTCAGCCCTCTGAGTAGCTGGGACTACAGGCAGGTGCCACCATATTCGGGTAAATGTTGTGTTCTTTGTAGAGACAGGGTCTCATTCTGTTGCCCAGGCTGGTCTCGAACTCCTGGGCTCAAACGATCCTCCTGCCTCAGCCTCCCAAAGCGTTGGGATTACAGGCATGAGGCACTATGCCCGACCCAGAACTGTTTTTTTATGTTAAGTGAAAAAAAATACAAAATAGGGACGGGCACGGTGGCTCATGCCTACAATCCCAACATTTTGGCCCAGGCAGGAGGATCTCTTGAGCTCAGGAGTTCCAGGCCAGCCTGGGCAACACAGGGAGGCCCCATCTCTTTGGGGGGGAAAAAAAAAAAGCCTGGCCTGGTGGCTCAAGCCCGTAATCCCAGCACTTTAGGAGGCCGAGGCGGGTGGATCATGAGGTCAAGAGATCGAGACCATCCTGGTCAGCATGGTGAAACCCCGTCTCTACTAAAAATACAAAACATTAGCTGGGCATGGTGGTGCGTGCCTGTAATCCCAGCTACTCAGGAGGCTGAGGCAGGAGAATTGCCTGAACCCAGGAGGCGGAGGTTGTGGTGAGCCAAGATCGCGCCATTGCACTCCAGCCTGGGTAACAAGAGTGAAACTCCGTCTCAAAAAAAAAAAAAAAGAAAAGAAAATGCTCATTTAAACAGGATGGCATGGCCGGGCGCGGTGGCTCACGCCTGTAATCCCAGCACTTTGGGAGGCCAAGGCGGGTGGATCACGAGGTCAAGAGATCGAGACCATTCTGGTCAACACGGTGAAACCCCGTCTCTACTAAAAATAAAAAAAAAAAGCAGGGCATGGGGGCGCGTGCCGGGAAGCCCAGCTACTCAGGAGGCTGAGGCAGGAGAATTGCCTGAACCCAGGAGGCAGAGGTTGCGGTGAGCCGAGATCGCGCCATTGCACTCCAGCCTGGGTAACAAGAGCAAAACTCCGTCTCAAAAAAAAAAAAAAAAAAAAAAAAAAAAAAAAAAAAAAAAAAAAAAAAAAAAAAAAAAAAAAAAAAAAAAAAAAAAAAAAAAAAAAGCAGGGCATGGCGGCACGTGGTCTGTAGTCCCAGCTACTTGGGAGGAAGAGGGAGGCTTAGCCCAGGGTGTGGAAAGATCGCTTGAGTCTGGGAGGTCGAGGCTGCAGTGAGCTGTGATCATGCCACTGCACTCCAGCCTGAGAGACAGAGACCCTCTCTCAGAAAATAATAATACAAAATGGTACACACACTATGTAAAAACGGGATTTTGTTTCATATGGACAAAAATCTGGTCAAGCACACAAATGTAAAAGCATGTTATATTAACATGATAGGATTATAGTTTTCCAGTGTTAGTTTTATCAGTGTTTTTGCTATGATTACAATAAAAAGATAAAATACTTTGTGAAAAACAAAATCATTATCCCATATTTGAACTGAGTCCCTTTAGGAAACTGATACCCAGAGAGGGGAATTAACGTAGCTAATATTACTCAGCCTGTGAATAACAAAGCCAGACTTAAATTCTTACCTGCGGATTTTGCCTGGTGCCTGGGCCATTCCAAGCTGGTACATTGGTTGCTTCAGGAGTGATGCAGTTGTGAGCTTGTTTCCCGGTTTCTCTCAATCCATACATAACTGCTGCTCTCTTTGTGCTCTCAGACTTCCAAGCTGCTTGTTGCTCTTCCAATAGCATGGGGTCTGTACAGCTATTCTGGGACAGGTCTAAGAGTAGCTTTTCATTTGTCTCCATTAATTTCTTCCTTTTGGCCCAGAGAAGTCCACAAAGCACCTTCCAAAGCCCCTTCCAAGCACCTTTCAATCATATTCATAAATGATTTGGGGATTATCTACTGCCTTGAATTATTTAGGCCATTACTTCCCTTCCATCAAAGTGACTCAACTTGGACTCAGTGAAATTTAGTATATTCAAATGATGACAAAAATGTATTCAGAGAGTTATATTCGAACGAATATAGCCTTCCAACTCATATACACACAGACCTGCCATTTCTTTGTGGAGTAAAGGGAGCTGTTTGTCCCATCTCTTCTTTGAAGACGGCAACACTTATTCAATTGAGATCTCTAATGAGGATTGGGGTATCCTTACCTGCAGCTACCTGCACTGTCAACCCCTCAACTTCCCTCTTTATACACACCCCCTTCTCATTCCCTTCCTGGAAACTCCCCATACTAGGTAAAAATGAAGTCATTCAGGATGCAGAAAGAATCCAAATATTTTTCAGATTTTCAGGAAGTTGATACAGTCCAGAGCAAAAATTGCTCTAACTCAGAACACATGAAAGTGGATGCTAAGTTGATTTATCGCCCAGAGCTCTTCAGAAGTGAAGCTCCAGCCATCCGTTTGTCTGAGTGAAGAAGAAGCTGCCTGGGGGCAGAGGACACACAGCCTCCGAGGGCCTCACTTGCCCCTTTCATGAGCTTCTACATTTGTAGCATCTGTGTTTTGGTGCATACATGTCCCCTGCACAGCATCTATTTTTGCCAACTCCCTCATCTCCACTCTTTTTTTTTTTGGAGACGGGGTCTTGCTTTTGTCGCCCAGGCCGAGGGCAGTGGTGCCATCATAGCTCAGTGTACTCTCCAACTCCTGGACACAAGCGATCCTCTTGCCTCTGCTTCCCAAAGTTCTGGGATTAGAGGCTTGAGCCACCACCCCTGGCTATTCTTCTTTATTTTACTCCGCAGGCTTCTAGTTTTTCACAGGCATGACCTTGTACCTCTCTCTCTTCCACCTCCTCTATCCAAGCTTATAGGTTGGGTCTCCAACCACCCCTCTTCTCTGTTTTGAGTGAAAGAAATATGGGGAAATGCAAAGGGTGGGGATGAGAGATCCAATCTCTGAGCCCAGGCACTGTTCTTCACCTCCCTCTACAGGCAGGCTGGGCCTGTCTTCTGCAGGGTTGGGCAGAGGGTGGTGGGGCTGGTGGGGAGAGGAATCAGGGAAATGGTTTCTACCTGCCCCATGATCCTTTAGGCTGATGAATGAGACAATAGGAGATCCCCAAAGAAAGTTCTCATTCCCATGCTAAATAAGGCAGCAAAAATTTCAGACAGAAATAAGGACCCAACTGGTTTAGTGAGACACTAGAGATCAGTAATTTCCAGTCTTGTTGCAACATCCAGATGCTCCAATCATGTCAAGGAGGGTTATAAAATTCTCAAAAGTGATTATCTTTAAATTTTTAACAGAAATATACCACACAGATAACTGTGTTCTCTCTCACAAATATGTAATCACAGGAAAAAAAAAAAAAGAAGAATTGAAACTATTTTTCAAGGTAATGAATCCCCGGTTTTAGACATCATTGCTGAGACAATCAGGAGTGCTGGGGATGGAGAGATGCTCCAGTCGTCAGGAGGAGAAAGATGGTAGTTCCCCCGCTTCCCCGCATATCCAAAGGAAATGAGGAAAACCATCTACACCTTTCTTTCTCAAACCTTTCTCTCAATGCCCCTTATTAGCTCTCTACTCTCTGAAACACAAAAATAAAAAATGGGACCCAGGTGCAGTGGCTCACGCCTGTAATCCCAGCACTTTGGGAGGCTGAGGTGGGCAGATCACAAGGTCAGGAGTTTGAGACCAGCCTGGCCAGCACGGTGAGAGCCCGTCTCTACTAAAAATACAAAAATTAGCTGGGCCTGGTGGTACATGCCTGCAATCCCAGCTGCTTGGGAGGCTGAGGCAGGAGAATTGCTTGAACCTGGGAGGCGGAGGTTGCAGTGAACCCATATCGCACCAGTGCACTCCAGTGGGGGTGACAACAGCGAGACTCCATCTCAAAAAAACAGGGAGAGGAAAATGGGGAAAGAAGAACTGAAAAGATGATAAAACAGAAAATACAGTAACTAGAAAGGACAAGGAACTATGAAAAGGTCAGGGAGAGGGAAATTAAAAGGACAGAAAAAACACGGAGGGAGAAAGCATCCTGTGACCTGCTCTAGAAGCAAAACATGTGGCTGCACCACACCCTTGAGCAGCAGGGAGCCCAGGCCTGCTTTCTCCTGGAAGCGCTGTGGCAGCCTCATCCTCTCTGTCTCCAGCTCCATGTGCAGCAGACAGGACTAGAAGGGTAAGGCAGGAACTAGAGCAAGGGGGGATGTGACAGACGACAGGCCCAGGTCTCTAGGAGCTGGGCTGTCCTGGCTCCTGCCAGGAATCGCTGAAACATACAGAAGCAGAGGATTTGAGTGTAGAGTGGAGTGGGGAGAAGCAAAGGGGAAACAGGCTGCATAAGTACGTGCTGCATGGTGTGGGAAACGGGCTGAAGGAATGGCCCATCCCATTCATTCCTACACAGCAAAGCAAGAGCCCTAGTTTACCTGCCCTCCTGCCCCATCCCCATCTCTACCCCCTATTCCTACCCCTACCCTTGCTGCAGATGTAGAAGCAGAATTTCTTTCTTTCTTTTTTTTTTTTTTGAGATGGAGTTTCACTCTTGTTGCCCAGGCTGGAGGGCAATAGCATGATCTCGGCTCACTGCAACCTCTGCCTCCCGGGTTCAAGCGATTCTCCTGCCTCAGCCTCCCGAGTAGCTAGGATTACAGGCATGCACCACCTCGTCCAGCTAATTTTGTAAGAAGCAGAATTTCAAAAGCTGCAGCAGCTGTGGTCAGTACCTCAGCTCCCCACCAGCTCCCTTCTCCAGAAGACAGCAGCAGCATAAAGAGGAATGAAAAGGAAAGGGTACCGTAATAACCCCAAACCTTTTCATCTCAGCAGCCCCCAAATATATCAGCAAGCTCAATTCTCAGCATCTCCTCCTCCCTCCTTGGCTCATAACCAAATGATCAAACAAGGCTTTGCTGAGAGGAGGCATAAGGCTATTGAGCCAGCATCACCTCTCCCCGTGTGGGAGGGGGTATCACATTATACACGTAAACGGAAGCACCTGTTTCCAGAGGCAGCATGGGGCAGAAAGAGCTCATAAAGAGTCCCAGGTTGTTATAAGAAAAATAATAATTTGATGGGGTTAAAATTCAATGTCCAAATTGAGGTTGCTTATGGAATTTAAAGGGGATGTTGAGAACACGAGGTGGTGAGACTAGGAAGGGAAGAAAAGAAGACAAAGAGAAAAATACACACAATATAGTAGACAAAGGGGAGAAACCATAAAAAATACAGCCTCACAAATAAAGGCAGAAGCTAAGAGAGAGGAGGAAGCCAGCACCTGGAAAGCAAGATGTTACAGCTGGGGAGGGGGAGGGGGAGGGGAAAGCAGGAGAGCAGCAGGAAGAGGAAAAAAGGCCAAGGAGCCAAAGAGCCAAGAATCAGAACCTTCCCTTCATCTGTCTTCACCTTGTCTGTGACTTCAAGCAGGTGAGTTGTTGGGGTATTCTCACAGTGGCTACTGCCTCATCTTGGCCTGAACAACGGAACCCCACAATGCCTGTGTGGCATGCCCACACACACCATTTGACCCCCAGCTTTCATCTTGTCTTCCTGTTCCCCAACACACATGCACAGGTCACTCTCAAGGCTTGGGGAGCACCTTGGTGTGTCCACAGGATAGAATGGGCTCTCACCCCCAGATCACACTTAATTCCAAAGAGCAGAGGCTGAGGGCCGCTGACTCTAACAGAGCAATTTAGAACTGTGTGCTCAGACCAGGTGCTGTCGCTAACGCCTGTAATCCCAGCACTTTGGGAGGCCAAGGCGGGCCAATCACTTGAGGTCAGGAGTTCCAGACCAGCCCGGACAACATAGTGAAACCTCATCTCTACTAAAAATTTAAAAATTAGGCCCGGCACAGTGGCTCATGCCTGTAATCCCAGCACTTTGGGAGGCCAAGGCAGGCATAAAAATATAAAAATTAGCTAGGTGTGGTGACAGGAGCCTGTATTCCTAGCTACTCAGGAGGCTGAGGCAGGAGAATCGACTGAACCTGGGAGGAGGAGGTTGCAGAGAGCAGGGATCGTGACATTGCACTCCAGCCTGGGAGACAAGAGCAAGACTCCGTCTCAAAACAAAAAAATTAGCCAGGTGTGGTGGTGGGCGCCTATAGTCCCAGCTACTCGGGAGGCTGAGGCAAGGAGAAACTCTTGAACGTGGGAGGCAGAGGTTGCAGTGAGTCCAGATCACACCACAGTGCTCCAGCCTGGGCCACAGAGCTAGACCCTGTCTCGAAAAAAACCAAAAACACACACAAAAAAACAGAACTGTGTGCTCAGTGATCCAGTGAAGGGGATTCCCACACAGTGTCCTCCATTTTCCCCAGGCTGCCAGTGCTGCATTGATTTCACAAGCTCTGATGCCCTTTAATGAAGACAAAAGGAGAGGCAAAATTGCCCAGTTCCTGACTTCTCCAGCACAACAAGGCAAGATTCCTGGGAGGAAAGTTATGAGCGATGATGAGCTCATCTGAATGAGTGCCATGCAGACACAGCCTGTCACTGAAGGGAAACAAAACCAAGACATAGTTGCTTAGGAAAAGGAGCATGGGTGTCAAAACCCAGGAGTTGTGCTTTCCAGTGGGCCTGAGACAGACAAAGTGACATGATGTTTAGAGAGCAAGAATGAGATGGAAAAGGAAGAGGGCAAGCAGTCTCAGGCTTCCATGGTAGGAAATAAATAATGTCCAGAAGGGTTGGCTCTGAAGTGGACCAAATGGCTCTCCTGTCCCATGTTTATGAGGTCATGGACCATTAAGCCAGCCAACCTACAGATGTCTTCATAAGACTTTACGAGATTAGACTGGGGAGACCCTATAACTCAACAAGAAAGGAAAACAAGAGGAGAGAATTGCAGATAAGAGACGGTAGAAACAAGTACTCAGCTCCAGAGGCGTCACATCTCAGAGGGAGGATGTCTGGTTTGGGGACCCTTTCATCTTCCTCACTTCTCTGTGAGTTTCTGCCTATCTCCATTAGATTCAGGACTACATCAGGCTTATATTACTCAATAAATTATTGATTATCCACATACTTTTTTCCCCCTAATCCAACTTCCAACTGACCTCACACCATGTTCCTGACCCGCAACCATTTGGTCCTCAGAGAATTTTCTTTGGTATTTGCCAAGTAAATCAGAAAGATAAAATACATTACATTTACAAATGCACATATTTTCAAACCTGATTTAGATTGTATTTACTTGATGTGATGTTCCATCAATTCTAATAGCCATGAGATGACTCTTCCAGGGATCCCTGGGTTGCTGAAGGCTAATATTTATTCTCTGAACCATTAGGAGCAGAGAGGAGCATGAAAACTGGGAAAGGTACACCTTAACCAGTTAAGGAAGAGTAGGAAATAGAATACGCATTTTGCATTATCTTATTTCCTCAGGCTTGCGCCACCCTGTGGTTATTTGTAGAAAGTCAGAGACCAGTAATCCTCAGAAAAGAAGCCCATGTTCTCCAAGTCTCGATGCTCTTTCAGAAATTGAGCTGACACTCCAGAGCCCAAATTAAGAAAGGGGTGTAAGACCCAGATCTTTGGGTTTTTTTGTTTTTGAGATGGAGTTTTGCTCTTGTTGCCCAGTCTGGACTGCAATGGGGCGATCGCTCGCTGCAACCTCCACCTCCCGGATTCAAGCGATTCTCCTGCCTCAGCCTTCCCGAGTAGCTGGGATTACAGACATGCACCACCTCGCCCAGCTAATTTTGTATTTTTAGTAGAGATGGGGTTTCTCTGTGTTGGTCAGGCTGGTCTCCAACTCCTAACCTCTGGTGATCCGCCCACCTCAGCCTCCCAAAGTGCTGCAATTACAGGCGTGAGCCACCGCACCCGGCTAGACCCAGATCTTTATTTAAACCACCACTCAGAATCCATATTTGAAAAGCAACCATTTATTAGAACCAATACAAGAGTATGAAAAGAGGGAAAAGAGGAGGGTAGAAGAGGGGGAGAGAATGAGGTCTGCATCAGATGTCAGTTATAGAAACACATAAATGCCTACTTTTAAACATTTACATTTAAAAGGTGAACATATATATAGACCACTTACACTTTAAAAAAAAAATCAAAAGCAGACATGTTTGGCTGAAATAAAACCAAGAAACACAACCAAAACTCCCCCATAAACCTAAAAGTCCATAGAGAATTCAATTTCTCATTTTCATTCGGGAATCTGGTTACAAAGTGATGTTTGCTACTCAGGACGGTACAGAGTGCTGAAAGAAACCCAGTTCTTGAGTCTCTTAGATTCCATCCTGTAGGAAGTGGTGGGAAAGCCAGCGGGCCATGGGCAAGTCAACTCCTGGCTGCTTGGCAGGGTGTCAGACTGTGCTCTCTCCATTTTCCACATAACTGTTTGGTACTGCCAGTGCTGGGTGAACAGTGAGAGCAGAGTCCACAAAACACAGAGAACCAGAATGTGACTTCAAGGAGCCAGGACCTTGTGCTTTTTCATGGATTACAAATCTAGGGCCAAGGAGAGGGAAAGGAGAAAGAGCCCTATTGGGAAGAGGAGCTGGCTGCACCCCTAAACTGAGATGGAAAGAGTAAGGCTCTTGAGCCCACACCTGGGCAAGTAGAAATAGTGTCCAAAGTTTTCTCAAACCAAAGGGAAAAAAGGTCAAGGTTAAGTTCAGACTGCAGACACTGAGAAAGAGATGACAGATGCTGAATACAGTGAATTGGATGAAGCTTTAAGGATCAATGCCCAATTCTGAGTGTTATACATATTTCTAGGAAAAATAATTCCAATGTAGCTTTTTTGCGGGGTGGAAACAAGGTTGTCACATTATTGAATCAGCTGATCCCTATGAGAAAGGAGAGGCTCGGGTACAGATACCACAAAGGGGTGCAGTGACCCAGCTATCTTGGGATCAGTTTGGGGAGTGGTAAGCAATGATATAATCAAAACCACTGAGGGTTGCCTTGATCCTGAGACAGTCTGAGTCTGCTTCAAACCCATGGGGAATGGAACTTTAATCCCCAACCTGCAGAGAGAAATAAGCAGTAGCATCCCTGCCTCACAATTCCCTAATCCAATGCTCTTGAATCTGAAATGGCCTCCCTCTGTGAATGCAAGACATAGAAAATCTTAAGTGCCTTCCCCCACAACATCCTAAGTAAGTTTGGACTAGTAAGATTCCAACATTCATGAAAACACTGTCAACATCTGAACTAGCAGCTTTGATGAGGGGTGGGGGGCAGAGAATTTGCCGAGTCACTTAGTTCCAGCCTTGGAGACAGCTCAGTGAGGACTAAAGCGTGTGTGTCAGGCTTAAACTCCAGCTCAAGGTATCCTCCACAGAGGACCCTGAAGTATTCTATTAACTTTGATTTGCAATGCCTCACAACACCCCTGTGAGGTAGGTCAGTATTATTACCCCCATTTGACAGATGGGGAACTGAGGCATTGAAAGACGTGACTTGCCCAAGGTCAGCCATTATGAATCAGTTGAGGAGGTGGGCACACAGAGTCAGCATCCACTCAATTCTTGCTCCATTTCCCAGAGCATTTTACTTCTCAGAGTGCACTTGGGAGCAGAGGGAAGCTGGCAGGTACACCTCACTCTGCAAACTAGATTAATCCAATCAACCCAAGAGTATTAACCGAGGGCCTATTATTTATCTAGTATAATGTGAGGAATCTTGGAAAAATGAACTGCTTTCTGAAAGTCATGTTACGGATGTTTTGAAAATAAAATTACATCTTTAACATAAGGACATGAATTCTTTTGTAAAGAAATATTCACTTTATCTTAGGAGGTAAAATAAAGTCACACTGATTTCTCAAAGTTTTATATTGAGTAACCTGAATTCCTAAAATCCGGAAAGCAAGATCACATTCCAACAGAAACAATGAATAAGAACCAGTCCCCAGTGGTGGTTCTTGGTAGTGCTCTTACACAGCTGCAAGGTTGCTAGTGTGGGACTCCTAGCACCACAAAACACCCTCCTACCACATCAGTTCCCTCAATACGCAGACGGCAGCATATTCCCAATCTTTCTGCCTCAGCTCAACTTCAAGAGTTGCAGCATCTTCAAAAACACCTCAAGGGTAAGGATACAAATGGTGACTCCTGCTTTTCTATTCAGGGAGAGGGGATGAAATAGTCTCTGTAACTAATCATATAGACTCTTGTATTCCTTCCTCCTGCCAGAAACGTAACTCTTTAACAACAACAACAATAAAGATAAAAGAAGAAACAGTTGATGTCTTTTGTCCTCCTTTGGATTCTGGTAGAAATCATTATGTCTCTTATCTTAAAACTGAGGAGGTGGGTGGTGAGGGGGACACAAAACAGACACCAAACCCACCACCAGCCCTGGTTTAGAATGTAATCCTAAAGCTACTGGAAACCAGAAAACACTGACTTGAGCTTTAAGAGTGTTGTAACATGATTAAACTGCTTTTTCAGGTGTTCTCAAAGAACTTCTAGGCAGAAGCCTCTCCTTTCTTCCATACCTCTTCACAGCAGCCATTGTAGCAGGTCCCCACTACAACAGAAACTCAGAAGATGACTCATCAACTCACACAGTAAAATGTTCACTAGGGGTGGGGTGCGGTGGCTCACGTCTGTAATCCCAGCACTTTGGGAGGCTGAGGTGGGTGATCAATCACTCGAGCCCAGGAGTTGGAGACCAGCCTGGGCAACACAAGGAGACTCTGTCTCTACAACACCCCTATCTCAAAAAAAAAAGAAAAAAGAAAAAAAAAGGTTCACTAAGGATACTCTAGGTACAGGAACCATTCCAAGACCTAAATAGATTTTTTTTTTCTTACTGATAGCCGATCACATTAAACAGGGACAGGTGCTAAGAAAGTTCAAGACTGATCTTTTGGCAATCACAGTTTAGGTTAAGTCTGTTTGGAATTCCTAATAAAAAGAAATCCCTTTTAAAAAAAGGTTGACAAACTGTCCACTTGGCCTTGAATTGACTGTTAGGGTCACACCTGCCAATGCCAGGGGACATCACAAAAAAAATAGAGAACGGCAAGATAAAAAGTTCATTGCATTCAATTTGGCCTAATTTCTTGATAATAGTTTCCTATTAGATTTTCCGATTAATACTGATGGCTCTTACCTAGGCTGTGATAATTAGGTTTTGATCTATTGTGACATTAATGATCACAATCAGTTGACTTTGAAATTGTCTTAATTAATGGCTCTTTCCTTGTCAGCTTTTGCCTCCAGTGCAGGATTCATCCCTTCCCCCACTGCCTTGTTTTAACTCCTTCTCTTACTGACCACAGAGACAAATAGCATTGGAGGATCACTTTCTTCCTATAACACAAGACTTTAAACTATTTTAAAACATTTCTCTGACAGAGGAGCGATATGAGATGATGTAAGATGAAATGAGGATCAGAATAAAAAGGCAAGAGAACGAGCTGTCAATGAACAGGAAAAATTCCATCTTAGAAAACAACCAAAGTCAAGCACAATGTTAAAGTCACAGGTGAGGAATTCTAAAAAGACAAGATGAGGTAGCTTAAAATCCAAGAAATTCAGCACAAGCAAAAATAAGCCAGAACTGTTTTCATGAAACTATCTAAAAAACCTCATGCTTTAGCTTTCCAGAACAGTTACTCTAATTCCTGGGAAATCTGACTTCCAAAGTTAGTCAACTTTCAATTATCCAGTCAGAACTCAGTATCTTTTTCTTGTGGTCACATGGGTCAGAATCAAGAACATACTTATGATCAGACCATTTCTTAACCTAGGTAAGCTTTAATAATTAAATCTGAGATTCAGATTTAATACACAAGGTACATGTATTTCTGGGAAAAGTTTCCACATAAGTGACACAATTCTCTGCTTAGAAATCATCCTCTCTTGCAGTATTGAATAAAACTGCACTGCTCCGAGTAGATGCTCAGGTATTCACAGATGTGCTCCAAACCTTCTTTTTAGCAAATCTCTTGTCATTGGAAAGCATGTCCCTGGTTTTAGGCTGAAAGGCAGCCTCATGTTCATTCCTCCAAAATGAGAAATTGAAAAAGGTGTAAGCAACTCTGATAAAATGTCCATGAGGAATATGTTGTTATAGAACCCACAATAACGTAACACAACTGAATCTGCAATATAGCTAATGCTTTCCACAAGCTAAGATTAACTCTACCACTACTTTGGCCAAGAGTCTAAACCAGGGATGAAAATCAGTTCTCAATCCCAACTCACCTGTTTTTTCTCTATCAGTAATAACACTATTTCCAACCCCCAGCTATATTTATTTCCTGGAGTAAAACAAGCCCTTGTGTTCTATGGCCAGCTGGCTCACTTCACGCAAGGTTATAGGTCTTTTCCACATAAAAACCAAAATTAATGTCAACTTCTTTCTCTAGGGCTACAAACTATACATCAGCCAGTCTGTCTCTGCCCTCAAGTCAGAAATGTGTATTGATTTGTAGCTTTTATTAAGCCAAGCTATTTTTTTAAACAGAAACACAGCTTGTAAGCACTTAACTATTAATGGTCAGTTCATCACACACCAGTACCAAAGTTGAGGGCAGGGATGGCCTCTTTTTGAACTTTGTATCCTCAGGCCAAAAAATGTCTGTTGAATAAAACCAACATTGATGTACAGCAATGTGGCTGAAATTTAGAAAGCTTAATAAAAATTGGGTGAGAGGGGCATCTAATTCAGAGCATGTTTTTGGGTGTAAGGCTAGTAACACCTATTTTTGAAAACATAATTTTTATTAGTAGGTAAAGGTAGCATGAAACTATGATATACTGGCTCCAGACCTGTTCTCACTCTGCCTTGCCACAGGCATGCTTGGTGGTCTGATTATAAAAGCATAGATCTCAACCAAAAGGATGGGTTAAAGGATTAGGTGCAAAGTGAGTTTTCCCTTTATGAGGAAATGAGGAAACTGTGAGACATGATTTCCTCATTTTAAATCTAATGGGGTTCTCATGACATTGCAGAGTAGCATTTTATGCCCTCAAAATTGAACCTTTAAGGTAGAGACAGTTGCTCCCCAAGCCTAACACAGATCCCTCTAACTCTTCATTACACCTTAGGAAAGCTAGGGTAAACTACAGATTCAATAAAATCTCAATATGAAAATCCCAGAAACCTTCCCCAATGCCCTGTGATTTGGCCTGAACATAGGGAAAATGGACTGCAGGGTGGCTACATAACAGGAACAAAGAGTTAAGAATAATAACTGCCTAAGTTACCAGGATAGGACCAACCCTTCATTAACGACACAAAGTAGAATTACAAAGCAGTATACAGTGTGGCTGGGGGACAGTCAAGGACCATCTAGACTTTTAAGTGTTAGGAGCACCACAGGTCCAAATGCTCCCCAGAGCAGACTAAAACTGGATTGTTGTCCATGGCAACACTGTTTTCCACTATTCTGTCTATAATGAGAATATATCAATAGCAGGAAAACTGCTTTCACACATGGCAAACCTCAAAGCAAAACAAGGATAACCTCGGACCACTGTTACTTGCTGTAAGTGGGGAAAACAAAACAGCAAATGGATTTTTAGTAAAGAGAAAAGCAAATATAAATGCAGTTGATAAACTAGAAAGCAATCATCAACTAATTGCAGACTATAAAGAAGAAAAGATACCCCAAAATCCTTCTCCAAATAGCAACTCAGTGGATGGGAGTTAATCAAGCTTTCCAGCAACCAGTTATTGATGATTCATGGCCTACATCAAATGAAGACTTCGATTTTTATACCAATGATGTCCCCAAACCAAGCTTACCAGAGCTAATGACTGCTTCTCAGCAATTCAGGAAAAATTTAGAAGCAAATACGGCATTGTGAGAACAAAAAACAGAACCTTGTTTTGAGGACAGGAATTCTGATAGTGTGAAGATGTGGTTGAAAGCCTTCTCAAACAGACAAGTCCAAGGCTTTTCTCATCCTGCCTTTCCATCACCTGACCCTCTTCTGAAACCATCCCTCACGTCTTTAGCAATGTCTGGTCTTACAAAGGAGGGAGCAACAAAGCTGGCAACTGGAATAAAAAAGATTTTATTACTGAAAGTGCGCCATGACAGCAAACAAATTATGACAATTTTATTTTTGTGCTCAAAAATCAAGAGGTGGCCGGGTGTGGTGGGTCACGCCTGTAATCCCATCACTTTGGGAGGCCGAGGCGGGTGGATCACGAAGTCAGGAGATCGAGACCATCCTGGTCAACATGGTGAAACCCCCCATCTCTACCAAAAATACAAAAATTAGCTGGGTGTGGTGGTATGCACCTATAGTCCCAGCTACTTGGGAGGCTAAGGCAGGAAAATCACTTCAACCTGGGAGGCAGAGGGTGCAGTGACCTGAGATTGCGCCACTGTACTCCAGCCTGGTGACAGAGCGAGATTCTGTCTCAGAAAAAAAAAAAAAAATTAATAGAGGTGATGTCTGCATTAGGATCAAGACTAGAGGAAGATAGAGAATAACATTGGGATTCTGAGAGTACCTCGAAGAATCAACCACAGAAAGATGTCAGCCATTTAACTGGGGCTACACATCAAAAAGGAAAAAATACAGTAAATGGACACAGTAAATGGACATGTCCCCAAGAGTCTCCTGAGAAATATCCTTATTTGAAGAGGCAGCAGGAGTTGATAAAAAACATAACTAAAAAAGTAGAAGACAACACTGTTACATTTGAATCTGGATCCTATATAGCTTCTCCTGTAGGATCTACTGAGGAGTGAAATATAAATCAAGATTTAGCTTAGAAAGCATGAAGATATAAGGCTGGGCGCTGTGACTCACACCTGTAATCCCAGAACTTTGGGAGGCCAAGGCGGGCAGATCACAAAGTCAGGAGTTTGAGACCAGTCTGACCAACATGGTGAAACCCCCTTTCTACTAAAAATAGAAAAATTAGCCAGGTGTGGTGGCGTGCACCTGTAATCCCAGCTATTCAGGAGGCTGAGGCAGGAGAATTGCTTGAACCCCTGGGAGGCAGAGATCACGCCACTGCACTCCAGCCTGGGCAACAGAGTGAGACTCTGTCTCAAAGAAAAAAAAAAAAGGGGCATGAAGATAGTATGTTCCAATTTTAAATGAAAATTATATTGTCTGAAAGACAATAAAATTTTACTACTGAGTAGGAAACTGAATTGTTATCTAAAGAAGAAAACATTATCGTTCTCTCCAGGTTTAAAATGGGTGCTCCCATCTAGGCTGCTTTTCCCAGCATTTGATCTTAACTTGAAGGCCATCTGCCCGGCCCAGGGATCAAAGAGCTGCTAAGCTGTTCGTTGGTAGACGCTACTGGGCAAAGCTATGCTATAAACTCTGAAGAAAGGGAGATCTTTTAATGTTGATTACTGAAAGGATTAGAAAGACGTCTTGAAAGAGGACTAAACACAGGAAAAATATACCTTTAGCATGTGAGACCTAGGTGTTTGAGTGCTTAGCTCTTAACTCTTCTGAGGGGAGAAAGTTCCACAAAACAGGTTTCTGTTTGAGGCTGTAATTCTCCTAGGGCAAGAATATCTACTAAACACTAACAAATGCTGGAAGCAGGCATTTGACTTCCTTTGTGCTAAGGACTGAAATCAGTACTAGCCTCTGGCTCCCTACATTCCTACAGAACCAGCTGCAGGTAGGCAAGAAGAGGTTGTTTCGGCTGCACTCAGTACATAAACCAAAGACAAAAAGAGTGAAGTCTATTAAAGAGATAAGTAGCAGATGATACTGGGGACATTTTGGTAAAAGAGTATCAGATCTGTATGAATGTCTTAAATATTACCTATAACCGCAGCAGCCATGTGCCCCACGTTTCTCAGAACCAATCTCAGCACCAAATATTGTCATGTTCTTTGTCCACATACTAGATTTTTAGTTTTAAAAACATAGTTGCTGCAGTTTACATGCCCACTACTCCTGCGAGGCATACACTGGGCCACGTGGATAGGCTGTCATTTTCTGCAAATCGAGAGACCCAAATCACCTCCTCAGAAGCTCTGGCCTATTTTTGTCCTATTCCTGTCTACCCTAATTGATATCCTTGGCTACATTTACGATAAATCTGTTTTCTGACCATCCTTTCCTTCTTTCAGATGCTGATGAAATTAAGTACAAACAATTGTCAATTATCCAGCACTTGATCTCGGCCTTTAATTCCTTCAGAGAGTGAAGGAATATAGAGATAAAACTCCCACCCACTTGAGGTATGGTTTATGAGCTCTTGCCCAATCACATTACCATTCAGAAGGATTTTCCTGGCTGACTTAAACCAAAAGCTTCATTGTTCCAGTCTGTCATGTCACTGCAGCAACAGCTGTCATCTCAATTGTGCAGTATAATTTTTGACATAATTTATATAAGCACATAGAATTCAATCAGCAGCTGAGCAGGGAAGCAATGTTAACAAATGCCATGAATGGGTATATGATTTGCATATTATTTGGTTCATCTGTGGACTGAAGCTATCCATCCATTTCCCTCATTACTCTGAATAATCCAGAAATGGTGGATGCTCCTGGCCAGACAGCTGTATGTTTTAAAAATCAAAAGCAACAAGAAAAGCAGCCTCATGGCTGGTGAACTCTAGAATTAAGGCTATTTTAAGCATTTATTCTTATTTCCTCAGCTTTGGGGCTGGGACAAGGATCCTCAAAACCCTGCTATTTCCCTACTTTTACTTGTGATTCTCTAGTCCTCCTCAACTATAAGAAGAAAAGGATAAAGTAGGGCACTTCTTGGGGGACAAAGGCAGAAGAATATGATCAGAAAAATTTCTCAATATAACAGCAACACAGGAAGAAACCAAAGGGAAATATTTCACTGAGTAAAGAGAGAAGATTGCATCGACATGCTAATGCCACAGCCTGTCACTTTCCAAGGTGATAGTCTTTCATGAACATGCCATTATTTTTATTTATTTATATTTTTTAGAGACAGGGGTCTCACTACATTGCCCAGGCTGGTCTCAAACTCCTGCTTCAAGCAATTGTCCTGCCTCAGCCTGCCAAAGTGCTGGGATTACAGGTGGGAGCCACTGTGCCTGGCCATGAAAATGCATTTAAAAAAATAAGATACAACTGTAAGTTTGAGAAAAAGGGAAGAGCATTAACATTTTGTGGACTCTTGGTGGTAAATCCAGCAGCCAAGAAAGTAGGAGACTTATAACTGCTATGAATATTTAAAACTGATATTGCAGCCAACAGCTCACCTCCAAAACTTCCCCACTGAAAATAATGGCATAGAAGGGAAACTCAGGTCCACTGAGAAGTGAGGGTCAGGTTTGAAGCCTCTTTGGTAACGAGAATGCTTTGGGAGGCCACAAAAGTTGGCAGGGTTGGAGGGTGCCTAGCACCTTGGCACAAGCAAGCACCAGGCAATCACTCACACCTACATAAATATACAGTCTAAATATGAGGAATGGAAAGAAATAATACATACATACCATGTGTGATAATGAAGACAATTGTACCCTACCCCATCATCCTCATGTACTATAGCTAAAAATCTCCACAGTTAATAATCTTGTCATTTTTTCACAAATTGACATCACTTTACAGAAGCAGAAGCGGGGTGTGCTAAAGGCAAGACCGAAAGTCCTGGGGCTAAAAAGAGTGCCTTGACAAATTTCAGTGTAAAATTTCAAATCTTCCAAAGGATGGAGTAACTCTGGGAGCATAAGTGAGGATGAACAACAGAGGGTGGCCCAGAAGACCACACCAGAAACCCTGTATTCTCCTGGGTAGAGCTGAACAAGGTTGGGAAAAGCCCCAACAGGTAGGCAGTTGCTATTGGCTTTTTAAAAGATGGGCAACATCCTTTCCATCTCAACATGTCAAAACAAAGGCCAGCTAGTCAGCAACATGTTCTAAGAACCAAAGCAAGAAAGAAACCAAAATTCAACATTATTGTAACAAAATCCCCCAACCTAAAAAGCAACCAACCCTGAAAAGATCAAGACTCTAAGGTGATAAAAAGTTAAACTCATCTTGAGGTCGCAGGGGAGCAGAAGGAAGAGATCAGGGCAAAGGAAAAAAAAATTGTGGGTATTACACACAGTATGTAAATGCCTGGTCTTCACAGAGAGACACTTATCATTAATCAGACCATCAGTTATGTTACAAGAAAACCAATACCAACATTTCTCCTGTGGAGCACAGTGATAAGCACATTTTTTATGGATGTGTTTAGGATAGAAAGGGGTGGGTAGAAGGGAGAGGAGGCAGGAAGGTGAATGTATTATGTACAAAGAGAAATGACAGAGACCACCCCCTCCTTTAGCTCTTTGCCGTTTCTTTCTCTTTGTTTTCCGCATCCTCAGGATATGCGTGCCATGTCAGTCTCTCTTCATAAAATGCTATCACAATTTGTGGACATTTCACATTAGCTTCTTTTGCAAGAACCAGGTCAGCTTCATCTGTGTCTTTCCTGGAAAGAAAGAATATGCTACTTAAAAGGACAGGAAGTAAGAATGAAAGAATCTGTCCAGACATAAGTTTATGTCATTATACGGACTTAGGTGTCTTGATTTCCTCCTCACTTTGACTTCAAGGTGAAAAGGACCCTTTCAATATTTTCAAGAAGAAATTTATGTAAATGGATTAATATATTAATCCTATTATACAGAAACAGATGTCTGCAAGTAGAATTTAGATGTAAAGTAGGCTCAGTTTAAAAAGCTGAATAATAAATGATATTAATCTGCTTCCATAATTTTTATTTGTTAATAGGAGCATGTGAGTGAACCCAATCAAACCTACATTCAACTGTATTGATTACACGTAAGTCAATTATGCACAGGTTGGTCAATCCAGTTTCCAGATCATCTAAGTGAAGAGGTCTTAACCCTCCTCACTTTGTGGCCTTTTAAATACTCATTACCCCTCTGGTCAGAACCATAGATTGGAACAAGCAAATAAAACTTTAGCTACAAATTTCAATTATCTCAGTTACAGCCTTTACTACCAAGTATAACAAAAAAAATCTAGCCACATGGTTCCTTAGGCATGATTACAAATCAAGAAAAACATTAAATTATCCTGAGAAGGCCAGGTGCAGTAGTTCATGCCTGTAATCCCAACATATTGGGAGGCTGAGGCAAGTGGATCGCTTGAGCCCAGGAGTTCAAGACAAGCCCGGGCAACATGGCGAAACCCATCTCTACAAAACATACAAAAATCAGCTAGGCATGGTAGTGCATGCTTGTGGTCCCAGCTGCTTGGGAGGCTGAAGTGGGAGGATCACTTGGGCTTGGGAGGTGGAGGTTGCAGTGAGCTGAGATTGAACCACTGAACTCCAGCCTGGGCAACAGGGCAAGACCCAGTCTCAAAATAAATAAATAAATAATAATAAATAAAATTAAATTATCCTGATACGAGGACCAGGGAAATTACCACCTTGTTGGAGCAGATACTCAAATTTGGACTATGGTGGAAAAAGCCAATTAATGATATGTAAATCATAAGTAACACATATGGCTGAGTAAGAAAAAGCAGTCCAGTCTAGACACAGTGCCTCATACCTATAATCCCAGCACTCTGGGAGGCTGAGGTGGGAGAAACACTTGAGCCCAGGGCAACAAAGGAAGACCTAGTGTCTTCAAAAATTTTTTCAAAAAATTAGCAGGCCATGGTGGCATGCACCTGTATTCCCAGCTACTCAGGAGACTGGAGTAGGAGGATAACTTGAATTCCGGAAGTCAAGGGTGCAGTGAGCTGTGATCACACCACTGTACTCCAGCCTGGGTGACAGAGTGAGACCCTGTCTAAAATAAAATTTTTAAAAAGCAGTCCAGGCCTGTAATCCCAGCACTTTGGGATGCCGAGGCAGGAGGACTGCTTGAGGTCAGGAGCTCGAGACCAGCCTGGCCAATATGGTAAAACCCCATCTCTACTAAAAATACAAAAATTAGCCAGATGTCGTGGCACATGTCTATAATCAGCTACTTGGGTGGCTGAGGGATGAGAACCACTTGAACACCTGGGAGGCGAAGGCTGTAGTGAGCCGAGATGGTGCCACTGCAATCCAGCCTAAGTCATAAAGCAAGACTGTCTCAAAAACAAAACAAAACAAGCAGTCCATACAGCTCCTTATTTCTGACAGAATATAGCAATTCTTCAAACATAGGCTTCTGGGTAATTTACCAACAGCACTCTCATCAGATAAATAATAAGCCTTTGATTATACAGCTTTTTTTTTTTTTAAGTGCAGTGGCGCCATCTCAGCTCACTGCAATCCTCGCCTCCTGGATTCAAGCAATTCTCCTGTCTCCGCCTCCCGAGTAGCTGGAACTACAGGCACCCACCACCATGCCAAGCTAATTTTTGTATTTTTAGTAGAGACAGAGTTTCACAATATTGGTCAGCCTGGTCTAGAACTCCTGACCTCAGGTGATCTGCCTGCCTCGGCTTCCCAAAGTGCTGGGATTATAGGTGTGAGCCACTGCACCCACCCAATTATACAACTTTTAAGGTAACATATTTCTTTAGTGGCAATGCAGCACAAACCTTCTATGTATCACAAACCCAGAATACTTGGAAACAGTGAGGGCCATACCATAAATCACTCTGTTTTTAAGAAATCAAATTGAGCGTCTTTAAGTAATCAAATTGAGGGCTCAGTGCAGTGGCTCACGTCTGTAATCTTAGCATTTTGGGAGGCCGGGGCGGGCAGACTGCTTAAGGTCAGGAGTTCGAGAACAGCCTGACCAACATGGCAAAACCCCATCTTTACTAAAAATATAAAAAGTAGCCAGGCATAGTGGCAGGCACCTGTAATCCCAGATACTTGGGAGGTTGAGGCAGGACAATCACTTGAACCTGGAAGGAGGAAGTTGCAGTGAGCCAAGATCATGCCACTACACTCCAGACAACAGAGTGAGATTCCGCCTCAAAAAAAAGAAAAAAAGAAATCAAATTGAGAGGAACTACTTCCCTTTCATTTAAGAGCCATTCGGTCTCTACTGGATGAAATAACTTGTGCTTTGGCCAGTATTAGCCTTAAGGCTTTTTGTTGAGATTATTTTTCTCTTTTAGACATTATTCAGTAGGTTTGGCCCTCAGTGATGGCAGAAAGTCTCATTTTGATTCCTAGTCCAGGGTCACAGGCCCATGATCTTACAGTAAATAATTCAGAACTGTGTAAACAAATGGTTATGTCATGTTGATGTTTTCTTTCTTTGAGATGGAGTCTCACTCTGTGCCCATGTGGGAGTGTAGTGGCTCGATCTCAGCTCACTGCAACCTCTGCCTCCCAGGTTCAAGCAATTCTCCTTCCTCAGCCTCCCAAGTAGCGGGGACTACAGGCATGCGCCACCACGCCCAGCTAATTTTTTGTATTTTTATTAGAAATGGGGGTTCACCATGTTGGCCAGGCTGGCCTTAAACTCCTGACCTCAAGTGATCTGCCTGCCTTGGCCCCCAAAGTGTTGGGATTACAGGCATAAGCCACTTTGCCCGGCCCTTATATATTTTCTACCTCAAATTTACCTTTTTTCTGATAGTAGGCTACTATAATTTGGCTTAATGACAAAGCTTGAGAATGTCTTAAATCCATTCTGAACCATAATTCCCATTTAATACCAATAATTGGTTAAGGATATCTGACATCCAAAATTCATGGTCTGGGAATACGCAGTCTTGCCACTTAATCTTCCACACAAATTCAAGTGACTGGCAAAGAAACACAATTGTAAAGTGAAGCCAAACCTTTCTCACCATTTCATTAGGAACATTAAATCACCACAGGAATCTGTCGCCCCAATGATCTTTTCTGGTTCCAGTCCTCTCTCAAAGCCCCGAGCAATATCATTGCTCTGCTATAAATAGAAGATGAAGAAAGGTTACAGCTTGTGGAAAGAGAAAAGAAACTCCCTATTTCTAGGCTCAACAAAACACAATATAGTTAATATCACCTGATACCATTTCTGTCGCCAATTCGGAAAAATTTTTAGAACTTAATAACAGTACTAAGTACTGACAGTGACAATGAAGTGACAGTGATGCCAAGAGATATTTTTGTAAGATGTTATCTTTCCTGGAATTCCTTCAGAAGATTGGAGGTGAACCCTAAAAGTCTCTAATGTTCCGTAAGATACTCTGAAGTCAACATCTAGGAACTCCTCTAATCCCACTCACTCAGAATATCCTTAATATTGTTAAATAAGCTCCTGAAATGATAAAGACTATGTTTACCCTAACTAAACCTTTTCATTTTGCAAACTTCAAATATTCTACCTCTCTCAATCTTTATTTTTTTAGACTTTTAGTTTACCTTAACACTAACCAATAATTTTAATATATTTCACAGTCACCTATATTTATCAAAGAACAGAGGTACGAATTATGCAAAGCCAATACTACTAAATGGCAAATTCAGAGATCACAAACATCAATGCCTATGTGCTTGGTTAGAGAGAAGGCCCTGGTCAGTGCCTATCCCCTCTAGATGTAGATGACTGTTAGCATTAGAGGGCAGAACTGGACTGTAATCAAAAACAAAAACAAACAAAAAAAAACAAAAAGAAAAAACTGCCCTCGTACAGTGCCTCAGGCCTGTAATCCCAGCACTTTGGGAGGCTGAGGTAGGAGGATTGCTTGAGACTAGGAGTTGGAGACCAGCATGGACAACTGTCTCTACAAAAAAAAATTGTAAAAATTAGCTGGGCACAGTGGTGCACACCTGAAGTGTGCTACCTCTATTTAAGAGGCTGAAGTGGGAGGATCCCCTGAGTCCAGGAGTTCAAGGCTGCAGTGAGCTACATCATGTCACTATGCTTCATGGTGGGCAACATAGTGAGAGCCTGTCTCTTAAAGTAAGAAAGAAAAAAAAAAAATCTTTATTTATTATTATTTTTTTTTGAGACGGAGTCTCACTCTGTCGCCAAGGCTGGGGTATACAATGGCGCAATCTCAGCTCACAGCAACCTTTGCCTCCTGGGTTCAAGTGGTTCTCCTGCCTCAGCCTCCCAAGTAGCTGGGATTATAAGCATGTGCCACCACACCCAGCTAATTTTTGTAGTTTTAGCAGAGACAGGGTTTCACCATGTTGGGCAGGATGGTCTTGATCTCTTGACCTCGTGATCTGCCTGCCTTGGCCTCCCAAAGTGCTGGGATTATAAGCATGAGCCACGGTGCCCAGCCAGAAAAAAAATCTGATAATTCATGAGATGAGTATTGAAACTTGGTCTAAATTCAGTAATACAGTCTAGACAAGGAGCACAGGTTCTAATCCAGATGTAGTAACACTGATGAGAGCTAAAAAGCAAAATTTTATGCAAGCCAGGTAATTTTTTTTTTTTTGAGGCAGAGTCTCCCTCTGTTGTCCAGGCTGGAGTGCAATGGCACAATCACAGCTCACTGCAACCTCCACCTCCTAGATTAAAGTGATTCTCCTTCCTCAGCCTCCCAAGTAGCTGGAATTACAGGCACGCGCTATTGCACCTGGCTAGTTATTGCATCTTTAGTAAAGACAGGGTCTCACCATGTTGGCCAGCCTGGTCTCAAACTCCTGGCCTCAGGTGATCTGCCTGCCTTGGTCTCCTAAAGTGCTGAAATTACAGGTGTGAGCCACTGCACCTGGCCATGCCTGGATAATTTTTATTATTTTTAGCAGAGACAGGGTTTCACCATGTTGACTAGGCTAGTCTCAAACTCCTGGCCTCAAATGATCCACCCACCTTTGCCTCCCACAGTGCTGGGATTACAGGTGTGAGCCACCGTACCCAGCCCAAGCTAGGTAATTTTTAAAAACTTTATTATGGAAGATAATGTTAGCCTCTCCAATGGCAACAAAAAAAAAGATTTAGAGATGCCCAAATGAGCTAAATCTCTAGTGATGATTCTTATAGTAAAATCTTTTTGATCTGATGATGTTCACCTTGCTTTCCTCTGAGACACAGAAAGCATTTGGGGTCTGGGTGGTCCCCAAAGATACCAAAATCCACAATAGGAAGGAAATTCCATGCATGAATCATTGAAATATACTGACTTTTAAAAACATAGCCTCTTTGGGGGCGCTTAAGGGGAAGAAGTTCCCAGATGTGCACACAGCTGCTCACAGCTGGAATGCTGGCACATGGACTAAGTTGTAAATCATAGCTGACAGCTGAAAACAGTTTGCTATATAGGGAGGGAAACGGGGGGCAAATGGAAGAAAAATGTTCAAACTGCTGAAAAGGCGCCTCAGCGAAGAAAATGCTAAAATCATTATACAGGCAGTAATCTTAAATCAGGCATAATGCAGACTAAATTTCTTCTGCAGTGGTCTTAAGAAAGAAACGCAATCTCCTCCTGTACCTTTAAAACATACAATCACCTATCTTCCCAACTGTCTACCTGACAGCAACCAGTACTGCTAGAATGCTCTCAGGGGCCCCAGATGAACATTATGATCTAAGGGAAATGTGGGGGTTGTTTTCAAGGTCGGCAGCTTCAGAACCTGGCCTAGGAACAAAACTCTGCACTGGCCAGTGACTCTAAGCCAGATAATTCGAGCTGCTCATTTTTAAAAAGGACAGAGGTTGGTCACGATGGCTCACTCCTGTAATCCCAGCACTCTGGGAGGCCAAGGCAGGCAGATCACAAGGTCAGGAGATCAAGACCATCCTGGCTAACATGGGGAAATCCCATCTCTACTAAAAATACAAAAAATTAGCCGGGCATGGTGGCTGGCACATGTTTGTAGTCCCCACTACTTGGGAGGCTGAGGCAGGAGAATCGCTTGAACCCAGGAGGTGGAGGCTGCAGTGAGCTGAGATCACACCACTGCACTCCAGCCTGGGCGACAAAGCGAGACTCTGTCTCAAAATAAATAAATTAATTAATTAATTTAGTTTGATTGTAATTTTACTGGGTCTGGGGTACATCTTAGGCAGTGGATAATTTTTTTTTTTTTTAAAGCACCGTCCAGGTGAGTATAATGTATAGCCAGGGTTGAGAACTAATACTCTAGAAAGTTAGATATGTAAGTAGAATGAAGATAAATAGGGATGCTTGTGGCAGAGATGCTGGAAGATTCAGAAGTAGACTTATGCTTTTATTAATCGTAAAGTTTATGATACAGGCCTCACCACAAAACGCTTCATAACCTTGAAATAAATAAAAGGAATAGAAGCTGGGTGGGGGGGCAGGAGGAGGTGGTAGAGTGTGTATATTTATGCGCCCACACACAGTTGAAAAAAGAGACAGACAATTACAGTGCTAATAATGCCAGTTGCTTGAGAGCTAAAGAGCAGAAGGATTAAAGCAACTAAATCAAACCAAAATGTCATAAATATACTTCCCAAACTGAAGAAGATTCAAAAGACAAAAATTAATTTTAACTCCAAGTATGTAGAAATAATAGATCAAGAGAATATAAATGCTATTGAACTGTTCACTTTAAAATTATTAATTGAGCCAGATGCATTGGCTCAAACCTGTTAATCCCAGCACTTTGGGAGGCTCAGGTGGGAGGATCACCTGAGGTTGGGAGTTTGAGATCACCCTGACCAACATGGAGAAACCCCATCTCTACTAAAAATACAAAATTAGCCAGGCATGATGGGACATGCCTATAATCCCAGCCTCTCAGGAAGACTGAGGCAGGAGAATTGCTTAAAGCCAGGAGGCAGAGGTTGTGGTGAGCTGAGATCGCGTCATTGCACCCCAGCCAGGGCAACGAGAGTGAAATTCCATCTCAAATAAATAAAGAATAAAAATACAAATACAAAAATTAGCTGGGTGTGGTGGCACACCCCTGTAATCTCAACTACTCAGAAGGCTGAGACAAGAGAATCATTTGAACCCAGGAGGTGGAGGTTGCAGTAAGCCATGATTGCGCCATTGCACTCCAGCCTGAATGACAGACTCCATCTCAAAAAATAAATAAATAAAATCAGCCAGGCGTGGTGACTCACGCCTATAATCCCAGCACTTTGGAAGGCCCAGGCAGGAGATCAAGACCATTCTGGCTGACATGATAATAGCCCGTCTCTACTAAAAATACAAACAAAGGCCGGGCGCGGTGGCTAAGGCCTGTAATTCCAGCACTTTGGGAGGCCGAGGCGGGTGGATCACGAGGTCAAGAGATCGAGACCATCCTGGTCAACGTGGTGAAACCGCGTCTCTACTAAAAATACAAAAAATCAGCTTGGCATGGTGGCGCGTGCCTGTAATCCCAGCTACTCAGGAGGCTGAGGCAGGAGAACTACCTGAACCCAGGAGGCGGAGGTTGCAGTGAGCCGAGATCGCGCCATTGCACTCCAGCCTGGGTAACAAGAGCGAAACTCCTCTCAAAAAACCAAACAAACAAACAAACAAACAAAGGGCGGGCACGGTGGCTCAAGCCTGTAATCCTAGCACTTTGGGAGGCCGAGGCAGGAGGATCACGAGGTCAAGAGATCGAGACCATCCTGGCCAACATGGTGAAACCCTGTCTCTACTAAAAATACAAAAAAAAAAATTAGCTGGGCATGGTGGCATGCGCCTGTAGTCCCAGCTACCCGGGAGGCTGAGGCAGGAGAATTGCTTGAACCCGAGAGGTGGAGGTTGCAGTGAGTAGAGATCACACCACTACCCTCTAGCCTGGGTGACAGACTGAGACTCTGTCTCAAAATAAATAAATAAAATCATTAATAGTACATTATGATTTTCACTGCAAAAAAAGATTATCAAGGATTAAAAACAAGGACTATTGGAACATGAAAAAAGAAAGTGACAAACACTTCAAAGCCCCTTTCTAGTCTTAAAAAACTCACCAATGATACTTCTTCTTTAAGATGACCAAGTCTTCTATTTATGGAGAAGGCAGAAGAGTGATTTAATGTTTTACAAATATTTAATTTTACCAACTTAATACAATTCAGTGGCCACAAACTACATTTCTCACTCAGCCAGGAGAGGGAGCTATAATCAACATACCTCCCTGAAGCTCTTTTGTTCAACAATTTACCTTATAGGTCCATCCTTACAACAGAAATAACCAAAATATGATATTTTTATTTATTATTATTTTGGTGACAAAAGGATAGTTTGTGGGGAAAACGGGAAAGGAAGCTTACCTCTCTCTTTTTTTTAGATTTGATATCATCAGCACTGTTTGAGAAATTGGATTTCCTTTTGTTACTTTCTGACTTCTCCCTGGGTTTGTTATTTTCACCCTCCTTCATCTTCTTATACTTTTTCATAAACTCAGAAATTAGCTCAGGGCAATCCAAGTTTTTCTCAGGTTCCCAAGTATTGTGCTCCCTGGGCAAGAAAAATGGGAAAATAAAAAAAGGGGTAAAGAATGAGGAAAAAAATCCAATGTCTTATTTCAAAGAGGACATTCAGACAAAAAGGAGAGAGAAACCTTATGCTTTAAAGAAGCTAACAAATTTGATCCTAGATTTCTAGAAAAATTTTTTTAAAAATGCCCACACAGACTTATACACAATCGTTTACAGCAGCTTTTTAATAGCCAAAAACAGAAAACAATCGTTTACAGCAGCTTTTTAATAGCCAAAAACAGAAAACAAATTCAAATATTCAGCAACAGATGGTGACATGGAAAAACAAAATGTGGTATATCCATACAAAGGAATATTATTGAACAAAAAAACAAAATACTTAAAACATGCTACAACTTGGAAGAACCCCAAAAACATTATACTAAGTGAAAGAAAAAAGACACAGACACCATATATCGTCTAATTCCATTTATATGAAATGTCTGGGAAAGAAATTTAGAGAGATAGAAAGCAGATTAGCCAAGCATGGTGGCTCATGCCTATAATCTCAACACTCTGAGAGGCGGAGGCAGGCAGATCACTTGAGGTCAGGAGTTCGAGACCAGCCTGGCCAACACAAAGAAACCTCATCTGTACTAAAAATACAAAAATTAGCTGGGTGTGGTGGTGCATAGCTGTAGTCCCAGCTACTCAGGATCCTGAGGCAGGAGAATCGCTTGAGCTTGGGAAGGGAAGGTTGCAGTGAACCAAGATTGTACCACTGCACTCCAGCCTGGGTGAAAAAGCCAGGCTCTGCCTCAAAAAAAATAAAAAATAAAAAATAAATAGCAGATCATTGATTGCCTGGGGCTGAGGGTGGGAGTTGTAATTCCCAAAAAACAAGAATCAAGAGAATTTTGGGGATCATGAGAATGTTCTAAAACTCGATCACAGTGATGGCTGCACAGCTCTATAAATTTACTAAAAATTATTTAATTGGGGCCAGGCACAGTGGCTAATGCCTGTAATCCCAGCACTTTGGGAGGCGCTCTGGAGTTTGAGACCAGCGTGGTCTCCACTAAAAATACAAAAATTAGCTGGGCTTGGTGGCACACGCCTGTAGTCTGAGCTACTTGGGAGCTAGGGCATTCTGAAAACTGCTTGAACCTGGGAGGCTGAGATTGGTCGTAGTGAGCCAAGATTACGGCATTGCATTCCAGTCTGGGCAACAGAGACAGACTCCACCTAAAAAAAAAAAAAAAAAAATCATTTAATTGAGCTGGGCACAGTGGCTCACGCCTGTAATCTCAGCACTTTGGGAGGCCAAGGTGAACAGATCATTTGAGTGTACAAATTCAAGACCAGCCTAAGCAACATAGCAAGACTCCGTCTCCACAAAAAATTTTAAAATTACCCAGGTGTGGTGGCTTACACCTGTAGTCCCAGCTACTTGGGAGGCTAAAATGAGAAGATCTCTTGAGCCCAGGAGGTTGAGGCTGCAGTGAACTTTATCGTACCACTGTACTCCTGGTAACAGAGAGAGACACTGCCTCAAAAAAAAAAAAAAAAAAAAAAGAAACGAAACTGAATTGTACAATTTTTTTGTTTTTGAGACGGTCTCACTCTGTCGCCAGGCTGGAGTGCAGTGGCATGATATTGGCTCACTACAACCTCCGTCTCCAGGGTTCAAGCGATTCTTCGGTCTCAGCCTCCCCAGTAATTGGGATTGCAGGCATGTGCCACCAATTTTTGTATTTTTAGTAGAGACGGGGTTTTACCTTATTGACCAGGCTGGTCTCGAACTCCTGACCTCAAGTGATTTGCCTGCCTCAGCCACCCAACGTGCTGGGATTACAGGTGTGAGCCAATACACCCAGCTTGAACTGTACAATTTCAGTGGGTGAATTTTAAGGTGTTTAAATTAAACCTCAAATAAGCTGTTTAAAAACTCAAATTTCAGCTGGACACAGTGGCTCATGCCTGTAATCCCAGCACTTTGGAAGGCTGAAGCAGGTGAATCACCTGAGGTCATGAGTTCCGGACCAACCTGGCCAACCTGATGAACCCTGTCTCTACTAAAAATACCAAAATTATCTAGGTGTGGTGGTGCACGCCTGTAATCCCAGCTAGGCTATCTGGGATATCTCAACCAGATAGGCTGAGGCAGGAGAATCGCTTGAACCTGGGAGGCAGAGGATGTAATGAACTGAGACTGCACCACTGCACTCCAGTCCGGGTGACAGAGCAAGACTTCGTCTCAAAACAAAACAAACCAAAACAAAACAAATTTGCTGGCTAGGCAAGGTGGCTCATGCCTATAATCCCAGCACTTTGGGAGACCAAGGTGGGCAGTTCACCTGAGGTCAGGAGTTTGAGACCAGCCTGGCTAACGTAATGAAACCCCATTTCTACTAAAAATACAAAAATTAGCCAGGACTGGTGGTGCGCACCTGTAGTCCCAGCTACTCAGGAGGCTGAGGCAGGAGGCTCACTTGAACCCAAGAGGCAGAGGTTGCAGTGAGCTGAGATCACACCAGCACTCCATCCTGGGCAACAAAGCAAGACTCCGTCTCAAAAAATATAAAAAGGGCAGGCATCGTGGCTCACACCTGTAATCCCAGCACTTTGGGAGGCCAAGATGGGCAGATCACAAGATCAGGAAATGGAGACCATCCTGGCTAACATGGTGAAACCCCATCTCTACTAAAAATATAAAAAATTAGCAGGGGGGGGCCGGGCGCGGTGGCTCAAGCCTGTAATCCCAGCACTTTGGGAGGCCGAGGCGGGTGGATCACGAGGTCAAGAGATCGAGACCATCCTGGTCAACATGATGAAACCCCGTCTCTACTAAAACTACAAAAAAATTAGCTGGGCATGGTGGCACGTGCCTGTAATCCCAGCTACTCAGGAGGCTGAGGCAGGAGAATTGCCTGAACCCAGGAGGCGGAGGTTGCGGTGAGCCGAGATCGCGCCATTGCAC
>NW_016107600.1:1869712-1899464 GCF_001604975.1 Cebus imitator
AAAAAAAAAAAAATTGAATTCTGGTTTCGAAGTAGCAAAAACTGCATGATATCACACATAAAATCATTTGTGCAAATCCTGAAAAGAACAATTTAATAATAAATTATGGACCCCCAGTTTATATTATCTTAAATATGTCACTCTTTTTTTTGAAACAGGGTCTCACCTTGTCACCCAGTCTGGAATGCAGGGGCATGATCATGACTCACTGCAGCCTTGACCTCCCAGGCTCAAGTGATCCTCCTGCCTCAGCCTCCCAAGTAGCTGGGACGGCAGGAGTGCACCACCACACCTGGCTACTTTTTTTTTTGTAGAGATGGATCTCACTATGTTGTCTAGGCTGATCTCGAACTCCTGGGCTCAGGCGATCCTCTTGCCTTGGCCTCCCAAAGTGCTGGTGTTACAGGAATGAGCTACCACACCCATCCCGTCTTGGGAATTTTATTTATTTATTTATTTATTTAGAGACAGAGCTTTGCTCTTGCTGCCCAGGCTTGAGTGCAATGGTGTGATTTTGGCTTACTGCAACCTCCACCTCCTGGGTTCAACTGATCCTCCTGCCTCAGCCTCCTGGGTAGCTGGGATTACAGGCACCTGCCACCACCGCCCAGCTGATTTTTGTACTTTTACTAGAGATGGGGTTTCGCCATATTGGCCAGGCTGGTCTCGAACTCCTGACCTCAAGTGATCCGCCCACCTCAGCCTTCTGAATTGCTGGGATTACAGATGTGAGCCACCGCGCCCAGCCTTTGTTTGTTTTAAATAAGGTTTCTTTAGATGGAAATGATCTGAACACATCCCATAATAACCTGACTCAAACAGGAAGCAGAATAATAGAAAAATCTGAGCTATTTACTCTTGACCTAAACAACTTTCTACAAAAGGAATATTGAGACAAAATTTATTTCTAAATCATTTGAGCTAATATGGGAAAGCTTCTCCTTTATATCCCTTCTCTCAGCAGAAAATATAATTCCTCATCTTACTCCTCTCATCCCAGCACTTGGGGAGGTAGAGGCAGCTGGATCACTTAAGGTCAGGAGTTCAAGACCAGCCTGGCCAAAGGGGTGAAACCCCACCTCTACTAAAAATACAAAAATTAGACAGGTGTGGTGGTGGGCACCTGTAATCCCATCTACTCCAGAGGCTGAGGTAGGAGAATCGTTTGAACCCGGGAGGGAGGAGGTTGCAGTGAGCCGAGATTTTGCCACTGCACACCAACCTGGCCAACAAGAGCAAAACCCTTGTCTCAAAAAAAGAAAAAGAGGCACGGTGGCTCATGCCTGTAATCCCAGCACTTTGGGAGGCCAAGGCAGGTGGGTCACGAGGTCAGGCATTCAAGACCAGCCTGGCCAGTATGGTGAAATCCCGTCTCTACTAAAAATACAAAAATTAGCTGGGCATGGTGGTGGACGCCTGTCATCCCCGCTACTTGGGAGGCTGAGGCAGGAGAATTGCTTGAACCCAAGAGGCAGAGGTTGCAGTGAGTCGAGATCACACTACTGCACTCTAGCCTGGGCAACAGAGCAAGGCTCCGTCTCAAAAAAAAAAAAAAAGGAAAAAAAAAGAAAAAATTCTTCACACAGTAACCTTCCCCCAAAACCCACAGACCATACAGTTTACCATCCCAGAGGAAATTAACATAGCAGTATCAAAAGGTGTACCAAGACTATTATACAAGCCAAACAGACTTTGAGGTTGGGAAGAGTCTGTTTGTTACAGTATATATAGGACACTGGAGAGACCAATGGGGTTAAACAGGAGGATTTTATTACAGTGGCTACTGGATTAGAGGATTAGTATTTTAAGTTTGAGCCCCAGAGAAAGAAAATGGGGTATTTTTATACATTTAGGATGACATAGCAGCTAACAGATTTACACATGTTAGAACAAAGAACAGTTAATTTGCAACATGTTTTGTGATGTACGTTACATTTGAAAACAGCATTTTGAGAAACTCACTGTACATTTTTGGGGTTATCTTGCCCTGTGACCTTGCAGCTGGCCAGCAGGAGAAATAAGAGTTTTGGGATGCCTGAGAACTTTGCTGAGAATGTGGGGAGAATAGATAAGGTAGGTTTTATAGAGAGTTAGTTAATTTTAAGCAGAACTGGGGTTAGGTTTTATATTAAACAGCACACAACACAGCAAAATTCATTATATGGCAACTACAAATTATAAGGTTTTGTTTTTACTATTATTGCTATTATTTAATTTCCTATGTTGATAGCAAGGAAAGCCAGTTCTATAATGGGATTATCCCTTTTCCTAACACTTTGGTACTGCTGCTTCTACTTCAACCAGTTTCACCCAGAAGACAACATGGTATTTAAAAAGGGCCTGGGTTGGCCAGTCATGATGATTGATGCTTATAATCGCAGCACTTCGAGAGGCTGAGGCAGGCCTTGAGCCCAAGAGTCCGAGACCAGCCTGGGTAACACAGTGAGACCCCATCTCTATTTTAAAAATAAAAATGTAGGCCGGGTGTGGTGGCTCACGCCTGTAATCCCAGCACTTTGGGAGGCTGAGGTGGGTGGATCATCTGAGGTCAGGAGTTCGAGACCAGCCTGACTAATATGGTGAAACCCCGTCCTTAAAAAAAAGAAAAAGAAAAATGGGTGATAAATTTAAAAAATAATTACAGTTTTTGAAGAGGCAAAGTCTTGCTATGTTAACCAGGCTGGAGTGCAGTGGCTATTCACAGGCATGATCCCACTAATGGTTAGGAGTTTTGACCTGCTCTGGTTCACCCCTCCTTAGGCAACCTGGTGGTTCCTCACTCCTGGGAGGTCACTATATTGATGCCAAACTTAATGCAGACACCTGATCGATTTAGTGTACCACAGCCCAGAACTCCTGGACTCAAGCAATCCTCCCACCTCAACCTCCCTAGTAGCTGGGACTACAGGTATACACCACCATGCCTGACTCTGAATGCTTTTATGAGAATCAAAGAGAACACAAGAGGTAGAATCTGATCACTGTCTAGCACATTTAGTTACAGACAATGCCGATTTGTTCCAGTCTTTTATGAAATCAAGGGCATTTCTGAAAAAGTAAGGACCAATGTTAACTTGTCTACTCCAAACCTTGTCTTTCCTCCTTTTATCTATGGTAAGGTACCAGTAGCTCAATGGCAGAGAAAGAGTTTCAAGTATCTTTCAAACATCCAAGTATTTCCAGTGGTGATTCAATAGGCCCAATAAACATCTTCAAAATCTTCAGGTGTTACTTTAGTTCCTATCTATTAGTGCTCTAGAGGTCTCTCAAACTCAACAGTTCTCATCTCTAGTGGAAGCTGTGATACCACTCCTCTCTAGAAACAAGGAGGGCATCTTCTGATTGTTGTGCTACCCATACTTGCATTCTGGGTGCTAGAGACGCTAAGGATCCTGCAATGCATGAACGATCCCACCTACAATACCATTAATTCTCCAGATAAGAAGCCTTTATTCATGTAATAAAATAACCTCCAGTATGTTTCAAAGGTTCCTGACAAATAACCTTTATCCAAAAGTATTGGTAAACCACTGTATCATTTAGTGTATTTAGTTCCTATATGGCAGAACTGTGCCATTCAATATGGTAACCACTAGCCACATGTGCCTATTTGAAATGCAGCTAGTTTGAATGGAGATGCACTGTAAAGTGTAAAATATATCCCAGATTTTCAAGTGTTAGCGCGCGCATGTGCGCGCGCGCACACACACACACACACCTCATTAATAACTTTTGTATTAATGCTGAAATAGTATTTTCACGGCTAGGTGCGGTGGCTCACACCTGTAATCTCAGCACTTTGGGAGGCCGAGAGGCAGGTGGCTCGCTTGAGCCTGGAAGTTCAAGACCAGCCTGGGCAACATGGTGACACCCTGCCTCTACTAAAAACAGTCACCCAGGCTGGAGTGCAGTGGTGCAATCTTGGCTCACTGGAACCTCCACCTCCTGGGTTCAAGCCATTCTCCTGCCTCAGCCTAGCTCATTTTTTGTATTTTTAGTTAGATGGGGTTTTGCTATGTTGACCAAGCTGTTCTCGAACTCCTAACCTCAGGTGATCCCCCCGGCTCAATCTCCCAAAGTGCTGGGATTAGAGCGTGAGCCACCGCATCTGGCCTTATACAGCTAGTGCTCGACTTACGACCACGATTGGTTCCGACAGACCGGTCGTAACACGATTTGGTCGTTAAGTTGAGTAGGCTATGTGCACGCAGAGATGGTAGTGCTGCCAGAAGCTGGTCCGCACTGTTGTACACCCAGCTGGGCAATGTTTGTGCTGCCAGACGCGGAGCAGTTGTGGCTAGTGATTGTGGTCGTAAAGTGGAATGGTCGTAAGTTGCATAGGTCGTAAGTCGATCAATACCTGTAAGCATTACTACTTGTCTTTAATTCACTGAGGAGATAAAATGATTAAGGAAATTAGCCAAGGCTATCCAGTTTGTATCATAAGTAGTGGAGTTAGAATCTAGACCCAGGCAATCTGGCTCCTGAATCTGTGCTTCTAACCAATTCATTATACTGCCTTTCAAAAGCAGTATCATTAGAACAGAAGCTCCACAAGGGGGGAGATTTTGTTTTGTTTATTGCTGTGTCTTCTAACTCAGGAAGAGTGCAGGAGGGGGAAGAAAAAAACAAAGATAGTTGTGATTCCTAAGGAAGTAAACCAAAAGGTGTCTGTCTCTTTTTTTCCCAAAGCCTGGGGAAAAAAAAAGGAACTTACTCAGAAAAGCCTTTCCACTTCAGTAGATATTCCACTTGTCCCTTAACCACGCGTCTGTCTAGCACCTTCTCCACAACATACTCCTCCTCATCCTCTGAAGAAGAACTGTCAGCTGTCCGCTTGGTTTTCTTTCCCATGTCGCACACCGTTCCACCTGAAAGACTAAGGCCACCGGGCTCCTGCAAAGGCAAAGGACAAAATGGTTAGAATCCATGTGAGGAGTTAAAAACTTTCTGTCTCTTCCTGATGGGATGAAAAGGGGATAACACCAAGTTGCCATGTGCCCTGCTCTTGAGTCTCAAATCATTCTACAGATGAGTCCTAAGAATTTAATTTAGAAATCAATCAGTCTTCACCTCCTCAATGACTAAAGAGACCAAAATTATTAGAAGGCATAACTGTCTAACTCTTTTATTTCAGATTCCAAAAGACAAGTAGTGTGGTATGTTATTCCTGGCCAGGAACTTAAACAGAAATGTGGACAATCTTCACTTAAATGAAGCAAGATAGAACTAAACCTTCCCCTCCAAGATGAATAAGGGTCTTTATAAAAGTGAAAAAAACGAAAGCCACTAAAATATAAGTTTTCTGTGCTCTGAGCATCTTGCCCAGTCTCTCAGAAGCACAAAAAAAGGCTTGCTTAGACATCTTTCACCACATTTTCAGTGACTCGGTACATTTCCCTTAAACAAATTGAGCTTGTCCCTTCAGAGCATCCATCAGCTCATAAAAGCAAGGCTGACATCTCAAACACACTAAGCTTCCTTTTTAGCAAGCTAGTTTGGGGATGGGAGGGAGGCAGGGAGGAGAGAAAAATTTTTAGTCCTAAAATTCAAAATTACTCACTAGATTGTTCAGTAATTCCCAAGATGTAACTAACCCAAATAGTTAAGAAGGTACCTCTCCTCCTAACTGAAGTTGACTCAGGGCCAAAGAAGAGGAGGAGGAAAAAGAAGTCTGGCCCCAGACTCAGCATCAACATGGAGCCTCCTCAAAATACAGAGAAACCATTCATAGGCCCAAGGAAAGCTGAAGCAAGAAAACACAAATGGAAATTGAGTTAAGCTCAGAAATATGCACACCAGGGGGTACTCAACAGAGAATCTAGTTTTAAAAATTCTCATGTTGTTGTTCCATAATCATTTTTAAGAATTTTTCTTTAACCATGTTAAATGGTGCCTACAGTCCGGATTATAGAGTAGCAGAAACTGTTTCCTTAGCTGAACTCCATTATTTTGCTGTAATCTTTAAAGATGTTTTTCAGCACCCTCTAAATATTTCCACCCTGACCAGAAAACCACTTCTAGAGACGGCCCACTACTCATCTCAGAATTATGTTCAAGTCACATAAAAAGTGGCAATTATCAATTCACTTCAAATTATTAAAAATTTTTACAAGAATACATAGTTGGAAACCCTATTTCCAGAACTTATTAGCAATAGGTCTGCCCATCTAAAAACTGCCTATACCCATTACTGCCCTATCATTGAACTAAGTTTTTATTAAAATATTCTATTTGAAAGAGGAAGTAGTAAGAAAATGTAGGTGGGGGAATAAAATAATTTTTCCATGAATTTGGAAGAATCCTAAGCTTCAAGAAAATATCTGATTTGGTTTATTTAAAATAAAACAGGCTCCGACCTCACCAGAGACAGGAAATGTCATATTCCAGGGAGAGTACCCCACCCCCACCCCCACTCACCTTGGAATTTCCGGGAGCTGAGCAGTTTAGGTCAGAGCGCTGGGGTTAAAACCAGCCCCATGTTAGATGCATGCAGTTAAGCATTGTGGCTATGGCCTCCCCTGCCTCACCAGGAAAAACAAGGATTTACATGTGTTCTTCATTTTGAGGGAGAGAAAAGGAAAATCTCCCTTTATACCTTCATGCAGAAGAGGAGCCCCAAAGGTAGAAGATGAATGGGGGTTCCCTCCTTTACCTACCGGATCGCCCCAGTTCTTTCTTCCCCTCTGGGCTAACAGGAGGGGCCTCCCCTCCCAGGTCTGGGTCTTGGCGGGCTGGCAGCTCCCCCGCCCCCACCCAGCTGCCTGGGCGCCACTGCGCAGCTGTCCCAGTCCGTTGCCATAGCAACTGGCAGCAGTACTACACTAAAGGGGAGAGGCAAATGGAAAAGTTAAAAAGGCTTAACTTTCCTTTTCAGTGAAGACTGGGTGGAGAAGTTGGAAGGTACCTCCCTTGGCCTCAAGGCTAAGGCATCCAGAACTCTAGGGAATTACTCCTTAGGTTTGAAACCCAGATTTTATGCTTACTTCTCTAAGAGCGCTGTAAATTAATCAATAGCATTTTAAAATCATCTAACAAGATTACAGCTCAACTGAAGGGGGGAGGGAGAAGGCTGGATCCTTCTACAACAGGATCAGTACAAACCACCCATCCCCTAATCCAGCCCACCAGAAGCACTTCGGGCAATACCATTTTACCATCTGTCACTGAACAGTTAATTAAAATTGCTTGAGGGGAAAAATAACAGGAAACGGGGGAGGGGAAGTATTTTAAAGACACTATAATAACTTTCCTTCTTTGGGAGGATTACTAGAGACACAATCCAAAGACTTGAAACACTAAAAATAAATAAATAAATAAACCCTTTTAATTAAAATTACAAGTGGAGGGCTGGGCACAGTGGCTCCTGCCTGTAAATCCCAGAACTTTGGGAGGCTGAGACAGGCAGATCATTTGAGGCCAGGAGTCCGAAACCAGCCTGATAAATATGGTGAAATCCTGTCTCTACTAAAAATACAAAAAAATTAGCCAGGTGTGGTGGCAGGTGCAGACAGTCCCACCTACTCTGGAGGCAAACGCGGGAGAATCGTTTGAAACTGGGAGGCAGAAGTTGCAGTGAGCCGAGGTCGTGCCACTGCACTCCAGCCTGGATGACAGAATGAGACTGTCTCAAAAAAATAAAATACATAACAGGTGAGAAAAAAATTCCTAAGAAGTTAAAAAAAAAGAGGACAGCAGTTCTACCAACCTAATGGTTGTTAAAACCACTTCTAGGTTGTTCTATAATGTTATGAAACAGATTTGTTTATAACTATTCATCACCTGATACATTATTAATGTACAACTCTGTACCAGTATGTCCCAATACTTGAGGAGTACTGGGATAAATAAAAAAGATATTTAGAGAATTGAAATTCCGTAAGTTTTCCATTCTTCTGGCTCTAAAGAACATTTTAGAGAGCTCCAAACTATACTCTGCTGTATATATATGTGAGCTTCAAAGTTGGAAGTGGCTGCCATAGGAGAGTAAGAAAAAGGGACAATCAAAAGCAAAGAACTCACTTGAGAAGAAGCAGAGAATGGTGACTATTTTGGCTGTCAAACAAAAGAAACCATAGGGTGTAAGAGCAAAGTAGAAAATTTTTAATTACAAAAGATTTTCTCAAATTTGAAAGGCTCACCAGCAAACCTCCAATTAAAAACTGTGTTTTTCAATTCTTCTTACCTTTTTTTTAAGCATTTCATAATTAAGGGATATGAAAACAATGCCAAACATTTAAATAGGATCCTGACTCTGATTAACTTGCCATGTATTGATCTTTAGTAAATAAATTTCCCATCTAACCCCAACATCATTTAAACGAGTCAAATAAATCCCCACTACCCACCTCCTAGGGAAAAAGTGAGTTTATGTTGAAACCAAAGATTTATTAAGTCCCCCAAAGAGAACCTTGTGTAAAAATATGTCAGGGCCGAATACAACAGCAGAAGAAAACATGTGACCTTCCAAATTCCTAAACTAGTAAACCCTATCACATGTAGTAACTCCTGCAGCTCAACACGTTAGTAGATAGCAAGAAAAAGAGAATACTGTGTTTGTCAACTAGGCACTAGACAACTAATAAACCTTCAGAGAACAGGGTAGGTATGTTCTCTCTCAAAGAGTAAAATACTTATTCCTTAAAACTCAGAAAAATGCCACGTGCGGTGGCCCATGCCTGTAATCCAGCACTTTAGGAGGCCAGGGCAGGCAGATCACGAGGTCAAGAGATCCAGACCATCTTGGCCAACATGGTGAAACCCTGTCTCTACTAAAAATACAATAATTAGCTGGACGTGGTGGCCCATACCTGTAGTCCCAGCTACTCAGGAGGCTGAGGCAGGAGAATCGCTTGAACCTGGGAGGTGGGGGTTGCAGTGAGCCAAGATTATGCCATTGTACTGCCGCTTGGGTGACAGAGCAAGACTCCGTCTCAAAAAAGAAACAAAAAAGCAAGAAAGAAAGAGAGAGAGGGATATGAAAGAAAGAAAAAAAAAAAAAAAAAAAAAAACACTCTGAAAATGGCAGAATGAAAAGACTAATAGTAACTCTGTAAAGGAATAAGGAACAGGAAAGAATGACAGCAATACTAACATTTTGGTGAAACCTTTCAGAGAAAGAAAAGTGAATTTAATGAAGAAAGAGACAAAAATATTCTGGTATCCACCCCTCCCCACAAAACATCAGGAAATAAAGATTGAGATCGATTCCCTCCTTTCCACCTTTAAGAAGTACTTAAAGGGCACATGGGCTGAGGTCCCTTTCTTTTAGGGAAATGGGTTTTTTAACCGCTGACAAATCGAATTGGGCCTGATGCCAGGAGTCAGAGTCCAACCATAATATTCTTTAAAGAATGGCATGCAATTGTCTTGTAAATCTCCTGGACAGTCACAGATCAGAAGCTGGCAAGGATGACGACATAGTTCTGATGGAATGTGTCTTATCTTAACCTTGAAGTTACAGATCTGCTCAGGAGCAGCAGTAAGAAATGAGAAATGCACTCAGACATCGGAGGGGACATAATTCTCTTTTAGACAGTGCGACCCAGAGTATTAGGGTCAAATGAAACACAAAGCCACTTGAACAATTTAAGAGCTAGAGCCTGGACCAGATAAAGCATCAAGACTGGTGGTTCACGGTGAGCTTAGGAAGAGGGAGCGCCTTCCAGCATGAGAAATGAGACATGGCAGGCAGGATGATGGAGTGATTAAGGTAGAATCCCAATACCATGACAGAGGAAAAGAGGATGAGCCTCTGAACACAACCTTATCCTTGTGAAAATCTCCAAGGGAAAGGGTGAGCAGCTTCTCAAATTTCCAGAGTCTTTCAGGCATAAAAGCTCTCAGCACTCTCTCTTAAATTTAGAGGAACTCTCTGGTAAAGCTACCAATAACTATAGATAGATTAAAGTAACTAAGCTGCACAAAGAGATGAGAAAAGAGCAGACTCTAACAACCCTCCATATCAACAACACAAGGCAAATTTATCATATAGGCCTCTGGTTGCTGGGGGAAGGCACCCAAACCAGGGATCTGGTGAGAAGTCACCCTTGGAAAACCATCAAAGAACTTTATAGTCGCTCTTGTTGCCCAGGCTAGAGTGCAATGATGGTACAATCTCGGCTCACCGCAACCTCCACCTTCTAGGTTCAAATGATTCTACTGCCTCAGCCTCCTGAGTAGCTGGGATTATAAGAATGCACCACCACGCCCAGCTAATTTTGTATTTTAGCCACTGTGCCTAGCCAGGAGACTCTTCTTTTTTGGAAGATCCATATCTTCCAAAAAGTGCATACAGGGGAAGAGATGAGGAGGTAAAGCAGAAAGAAGGGGATGGGATTAAAAAAAAATAGAAAGAGAAGAAAAAAATCCTTACATTAAAAGTTAAAGTATCAGTCCCTTGCAATTACAGAGAGACCATCACAAGCAAGCTAGGGCTGCCCAGAAAAACAAGGGGTAGGCCAGGCCTGGTGGCTCACGCCTGTAATTCCAGCACTTGGGAGGCTGAGGCAGGCAGATCATGAAGTCAGGAGTTTGAGATCAGCCTGGCCAACATAGTGAAACCCCATCTCTACTAAAAATACAAAAAAAAAAAAAAAAATAGTCTGGTGTGGTGACGCACGCCTATAATCCCAGCTACACAGGAAACTGAGGCAGAAGAATCACTTGAATCCGGGAGGCAGAGACTTCAGTCAGCCCAGATGGCATCATTGCAGTCCAGTCTGGGCGACAGGGCAAGACTCCATCTCAAAAACAAAAACAAAATAAGAGGTAATGGTTAGCCCTTGGAATTGACCATTTAATCCTGGAACAACCCACATAGGGACCCTGTTATCTGTCTGCTTTGTCCAGTTCAGGCTCTACTCTCGTCCCTCCAGTCATTACTTTTCTTTTGAGACAGAGTCTTGTTCTCTTGCTCAGGCTGTGGTGCAGTGGCTCAATGACAGTTCACTGCAGCCTCAAACTCCTTGGCTCAAGCAATCCTCCCACCTCAGCTTCCTGAGTAGCTGGGACCACAGGGGCACGACACCATGCCTAGCTACATTTTTTTTATTTTTTGGTGAGATGCAGTATCACTGTGTTGCCAAGCTGGTCTCAACCTCCTGGCCTGAAAGAATCCTCCTGCCTCAACCCCACAAAGCAGTCACTACTTCTCAATGCCAACCATTCTGGTGGCTTTTCTTAGATCTTGGTATAGCCATTTTATTTTCATCACCACTTATGAGCAAAAGTACACATAATTCTAGATCTTTGTCTAAGGTTTCTTTCTACTAAGAATGAAAGCCAACTGGTAAGCTGCCTCACTGAACTACCTACTGAATTATTTAAAGGTGGTAATCAGACGAAATGTCAACATGCATAATCAATAAGCTCTCTATTTTAGAGTTTCAGAATAAATTCTATAAGCCCCCTAACTAGGCAAAATCCTTTAGGAAGTAAGCCAGGGTTAAGGAGCAGAGGAGAGTGCATATGCAAAGCTCCCTATCACATGGATTAATTAAATATGCCATTGATGAGTGGTTGCAGTTGGCCCAGACTTGCAAAATTCCCATTTTTCCTTTAGGCCCTTAGGGAGAGATAGTGGCTTACATGAAGATTAAATTGTCAGCTACAGCACTGTCTTCAAGGCATCCTCTATATAGCCTTATGGCAGCAAATAAAACAGAGGAAAACAAACTGAACTTACAGAAACATTTTAATCTGTTCTATGTTCCTTGCTCTTTATGGAGTTCGAAGTACTGATGGTCTTAGATATGTAACACAGCATAAAACTAAAATATCCTCTATAAAGATGTTTTCTTGCAGTGGATTTATGATTTCTAAAGTATTAGCCATGTGGCATTTTAACAAAAACACAGCATAGAGATGCACATTACAGCTGTCCTGGCTGTCTCAGGTTTTGTTTAATGGGCTGATAGCTATCACTCCACCTCCACCAAAAGCCCATGAGCAGGGAATTCAAGAGGAGTTAAAAGGTTTCTAAATGTCTGTTTAAGAGACTAGATTAGGAAAGAGTTGAAGAGGAAGATTAACTGTGGTCGTTAACACCCCTATCATTAACAAGCCACATATAGACAACACAAACTTTATTAATAGAAGAGAGTGTGGAAGAAAGAAATGTTCTCCCATTGGCTAGCACAGCTCTACTTCACGATCCTTTAAAAATCAGGCCAAGAGGCTGGGCATGACAGCTCACAGCTGTAATCCCAGCACTTTGGGAGGCTGAGGCAGGCAGATCACATGAGGTCAGGAGTTCGAGACCAATGTGGCCAACATTGTGAAACCCCATCTCTACTAAAAATACAAAAATTCCCCAGATATGACGATGCAAACTAGTAATCCCAGCTACTACGGAGGCTTAGGCAGGAGAATCGCTTGAACCTAGGAGGTGGAGGTTGCAGTGAGCCAAGATGATGCCACTGCATTCCAGCCTGGGCAACACAGACAGACTCTGTCTTGAAACACACACACAGACACACACACACACAATCAGGTCAAGCCTCCTGCTACAGTGAGCATGGGAGTAAATGGCCTTTTGTTCTTTCAGATAAACACAGCCGGCCCAGTGGCTCACACCTGTAATCCCAACACTTTGGGGAGGCAGAGGCAGGTGGATCACCTGAGGTCAGGACTTCAAGACCAGCCTGGCCAACATGGCAAAACCACATCTCTACTAAAAATACAAAAATTAGCCAGGCATGGTAGCGGGCACCTGTAATCCCAGCTTTTCAGGACGCTGAGGCAAGAGAATGACTTCGACCTGGGAGGCAGAGGTTGCAGTGAGCCACTATCACACCACTGCACACCAGCCTGGGCAACAGAGCAAGACTCCATTTCAAAAATAAAAAAAGATAAAAACATACTTGGCTGGGTGCTATGGCTCATGCCTATACTCCCAACAATTTGGGCAGGAATATGGCTAAAGCCCAGAGTTCAAGACCAGCATGAACAAACATAGTGAGACCTCATCTATATTTAAAATAATAATTACATTCCATTTGGTATATGTCCCCCAAGCTCTGACTACCATTATATTATAAATGAATGTGGGCTACCAGACTCAATTTTCTTGAAGGTATCAGACTGGTAAACTGGTGTATTTAGCAGTAACACAAAAATTCTTGCTTTATATCTCATTGTTTTATATTGGATTTTCTTTTTTTTCACCCTCATTAAAATCTACTGAATTTCTTCTCTCAACTATCAGTTTTCGGAAACACTCATTTTATGTTGCCCAATCAAAAAAAAAAAAAAAAAGTGTGTTTTCTTTAAATTTACTCAGCGTACACCTAAACCCACCACTGGGTAAGAGGTTAAATATCCGATCGTTTCAAGATTTATGAGAAAGCAGAACTTGGCACCACCATGGGAAAATGCCTTCCAGATGGTGTTTTCCAACAACTCTATCCTTGGAAATGTACTGAACTCATCTCAAGGCACTACACTCTCAGGTGGGTGTTAATCTCACATCCACTCCTCTCGAGTGTAATGAAACATGAATTTGTAGACCTTGTCACCTTTCACAAAGAACCTGGAAATTCCATCATGAATTAATCTTAAGAAAAATGGATAACAGCAATATTTGAGTAGATTACCATGAATCTCAGATTTATACATATCACTTTGGCAGATCATGTTCACAAAATATGGATGGATTAAAAGAGAACTGAAAATGCTCATTCCCCCCTCCCAAATAAAATTATGGTCATAAAGCATTTTCCAAACATCAGACATAAAATTAAGATTCAGTCCTTATCATGGCATCATCTAGCTTGCAGATTTTAGACACCAGTAGCTTAAGGGTTACAAAGGCTCCTTCAGGTCATTTCAACAAATCATCTATTTTAACAAAGATCCTGTGCTAATTTGGCCGGGCATGATGGCTCACATCTGTAATCCCAGCACTTCGGGAGGCCAAGGTGGGCGGATCACCTGAGGTGTCAGGACTTCGGAGTACAGTAGTGTGATCTGGGTCCACTGCAACTTCTGCCTCCCAGGTTCAAGCAATTCTCCTGCCTCAGCCTCCCCAGTAGCTGGGATCACACGCATGTGCCACCACACTTAGTAATTTTTGTATTTTTAGTAGAGATGGGGTTTCACCATGTTGGCAGGTTGATTTCAAACTCCTGACTTCAAGCGATCCGCCTGCCTCAGCCCCCCAAAGTACTGGGATCACACTCGTGAGCCATCGCCCTCAGCCAAAAATACAAATCAGTATACTAAAATCTGATTAATACATGCTGACAAAAAAGAAATTTTTATATAATTGTAATAAGAAATACCTTTGACTGAAAACTTCATGGAGCAAAAGAAATTCCTTCAACATACGGTATAATTTTGTGCTCTACTTGTGCCTGATACATACACAACATGAATTATATGGAAATCATAATCTATAATTTAGATAAATTTTTAAAAAATAAACTTTTATATAATTGTAATAAGAAGTATCTTAGACTGAAAACTTCATGGAGCAAAAGAAATTCCTTCAACATATGGTATAATTTTGTGCTCTGACTCTGCCTGATATATATGCAACATGAATTATATGTAAGTCACAGTCCATAATTTAGATAAATAAAATCAAGTCAGTATTGAATTTTTTCCATCCCATACAAGGGTATTGCTGGGTGCAGTGGCTCACACCTGTAATCCCAACACTTTGGGAGGGCAAGGTGGGCAGATGGCTTAAGGCCAGGAGTTTGGGACCAGCCTGGCCAACATGGCAAAACTCTGTCTCTACTAAAAATACAAAAATTAGCCAGTCATGGTGGTGGGAGCTTATAATTCCGGCTATTCAGCAGGCTGAGGCAGGAGAATGGCTTGAACCAGGGAGGCAGAGGTTGCAGAGAGCCAAGATGGTGCTATTGCACTCCAGCCTGGGCAACAGAGTGAGACTTTGTCTCAAAAAAACAATAAATAAATAAATAAAAATACAAGGGTATCCTTGGCAGCTCCTGGGCCACGTATTATGATCTTGACCAATTTCTCTCTGCGGCAATTTAAAAGCTGTAAAAAAAAAAAAAAAAATACGTAACAGGTGATGACAGCAGAAACAAACCCATACCAGAAGTTATTGAACCTTGCAAGTCTTTTCAAGTCTCTATTGACATTTAAGTTGAGTTACTATGGCACAGTATCATAAAAGTGTGCTCTACGCTTCAGCTATATTGATAGTTAAATGCAAAGAAAGGCATCAGATAAATGGCTAAAGGGATGAGCAATCTCAGACCACCCAGCTCTTCAAGTGAGTGTTTTGATGTGTTACGTACAATTTTTCTGACTTTTCCAGTTTTGTACATTCCCATTTCAAATCCTATGCCAAATACATGATTAATAATAGTAATTCTGATCCTTATTCTAAAATTGGTTGATTATGGGATATTTATTGAGGGCCTAAAAAGTGTCAAGCATTACTTGGGCACAGAGTCTATTCCAGTTTTCAATTTTAAGGCTGAGGATTTTTGAAGCTTCTCCTCGGTCAAGTTAGCACCTTCTCCAAAGGTTGTTATAAAAAAGCTAAAATTTGTCAATAGTGGAAAGATCAGGACAGGAATAAGTACATGTGGGTCTTAACCCAACTAGATCATTAAAAGGTCAAATTGGAAAAGTTCACTGACTCTCATGGGTGTTACTTATTAGCCCTACTTAAACATCTCCTGTGGGAAAAACAAGAAAATACTCTGAAAAATATAAAGCAAACGGAAGTTAAATGTGACAGTAGACGAAGTTAAAATAAGTGTTTTGATAAGTATTCCTGCTTGTTTTCTGGAAGTCTGTATAAAATTGGTATCTCTTCCTAAAAGGTTTGGTAAAATTCTTGAGTGAAGCCATCTGGGCTTGGAGTTTTTCTTTTGAGACAGTCTCACTCTGTTGCCCAGGCTGTAGTGCAGTGGCGCAATCTCAGCTAACTGCACCCTCTGCCTCCCAGTTCAAGCGCTTCTCCTGCCTCAGCCTCCTGAGTAGCTAGGAGTACAGAAGCCCGCCACCACGAGGGCCAGGCTGGTCTCAAACTCCTGACCTCGTGGTCTGCCCGCCTCAGCCTCCCGAAGTGCTGAGATTACAGGCATGAGCCACTGCGCCATGCCTAGGCCTGGAGTTTTCTTTGTGGGATGATTTCTAACTACAAATTCTTTTGCCTTAATAGAGATAGTGCAAGTAAGGTTCTGAAGTTTTGTTCTTGTTTTTTGTCTGTAGAGAAGTCTCATGTTTCCTAGGCTAATCTGTAACTTGTGGCCTCCCAAAATGTTGACATTACAGGTGTAAGCCTCCATGCCCACCCAAGGTTCTGTATTTAAGCAAGTTTTGGTAGTCTTTTTTTTTCCCCACCTAGATTTCAGAGGTAGTCTTTCAAAGAAGTTACTAACTTCAACTAAGACATGGAATGTATTCATGTTTTCTGTAATGTACTCTTACTACTTTTCTTGTATATGTAGGATCAGTAGTGATATCCCTTATTTCCTAATACGGGTAATTGGTGTATTTTTTCCTGTTTTATCAATGTTATTGATTTTTCTCTATTGTTCTATACCCCATTAATTGCTGCTCTTATAATTACTATTTTCTTCTGTTTATTTTGGATTTAATTTGTTCTTTCTCTAGGTTCACAGGGGCAAACCTGTCACTGACCTGCTTTTAAGTATTTACTGCTATAAATTGCCCTTTAAGCATTGTCTTTTTTTTTTTTTTTTTTTTTTGGGACGGAGTTTCGCTCTTGTTACCCAGGCTGGAATGCAATGGCGCGATCTCGGCTCACCACAACCTCCACCTCCTGGGTTCAGGCAATTCTCCTGCCTCAGCCTCCTGAGTAGCTGGGACTACAGGCACGCGTCACCATGCCCAGCTAATTTTTTGTATTTTTAGTAGAGACGGTTTCACCGTGTTGACCAGGATGGTCTCGATCTCTTGACCTCGCGATCCACCTGCCTCGGCCTCCCAAAGTGCTGGGATTACAGGCTTGAGCCACCACGCCCGGCCCTTAAGCACTGTCTTAACTGCATCCCACAAGTTTTGTTTTGTTTTGTTGAGATAGGATCTCTGTCACTCAGGCTCAAGTGCAGTGGCAGGATCACAGCGCACTGCAGCGTTGATCTCCCAGGCTCCAGTGAGCTTCCCACCTCAGCCTCCCAAGTAGCTGGGACTACTCTGGTGAGCCACCACTCCTGTATACTTTTTTTTTTTCTAGAGACTAGGTCTCACTATGTTGCCCAGGCTGGTCTTGAATTCCTGGGCTCAAGTGATCCTTTCACCTCAGTTTCCCAAAGTGTTGGGTTTACAGGAATCAGTCACAGCACCCAGCCTCATCTTAGAAGTTTTGATATATCATGTTTTCACTTTCATTCAGTTCCAAGTATTTTTTAATTTTCTTTGCAATTTCCTCTCTGTAGGTGGCTTACTTTGAAGTGTGTAGTTTAAAAATATTTAGGGATTTTTCTTGATGTCTGTTACTGATTTTTTAACTGCACTATGGACAGGAAAGAAACATACCGTGGCCAAGCACGTGTCTCATGTCTGTAATCCCAGTACTTTGGGAAGCTGAGATGAGAGGATCACTTGAGCCCAGGAGTTTGAGACCAACCTGGGCAACATAATGAGACCCCGTCCCTACAAAAAAAAAAAAAAAAAAAAAAAGGAAGGGGGTCTGAGCATGGTGGCACATGCCAGTAGTCCCTGTTTTTCAAAAGGCTGAGGCAGGAGGATCACTTGAGCCTAGGAGTTGGAGGCTGCATTGAGTTATGATTGTGCTACTGTTCTCTGGCTTAGATGACAGAGCAAGACCCTGTTCAAATTTAAAAAAAAAAAAAAACTTTTATGATTGAATCCTTTTGAGACTTATTGACCCCGAAGATAAACTGTCTGTACAAATGTTCCATATGCACTTGAAAAGCATGTGTATTCTGTTGTTGCCTGTACTATTCTATAAATGTCAATCATATTTGGTAGTGTTGTTCAAGTCTTCTGTTTCCTTACAGATTTCATCTACCTGTTTTATCAATTACTGAGGGGCACTGAAATTTAAATATAATTGCAGATTTACATATTTAAATGTAATACAAATATAATTGCTGATGTCTGTTATTTCATTTTTCTTTTCTTTTTTTTGGAGACAGTCTTGCTCTGTCACCCAGGCTGGAGTGCAGTGGAGTGATCTCGGCTCACTACAACCTCCGCCTCCTGGGTTCAAAGTGATTCTTCTGCCTCAGTCTCCCAAGTAGCTGGGATTACAGGTGCAGGCCACAACGCCCAGCTAACTTTTGTATTTTCAGTAGAGACAGGGTTTTACCATGTTGACCAGGCTGGTCTCGAACTCCTGACCTCAAGTGATCTACCCGCCTCAGCTTCCCAAAGTGCTGGGATTACAGGCGTGAGCCACCGCACCTGGCCTGGTATTTAATTTGTTTTCCTTTGTATATATTGAAGCTTTATTAGCTTTTAGGACATTTAGGATTGTTATATCCATTTCACGGATTTATTCATTACATAACCTGGTGTTATTTGCCCTTCCTATCTCATAAGTCTATTATGGAAAAATAACAGCAAAATACTTTGAAAAATATATAGGAAACAGAAGGTAAAATGATAATTAAGGAAGTAAAAAAAACTTTAATGAATTGTATTATCTGTAAGTCTCATCTATGCTTGTCTCTAACTACTTATATAAATGAGGTTTGCTATGTTTTTATCAGATCTTAAGCATAATTTATTGTTGTGAAATACTGAACAAATTAGCAGTATATTACCCTCCACAACTCCCTGTGAGGTGAGTTGTACAGATTTAGGCATGAGAAACAAGGCACACAGAGTTCAAGGATTTGCCTTAGAAACAAAACTTAAGATTTCCCAGCCTGTTAGTTGACCTCTTGAGTACAGGGCATTTTATTCCGACATAATTATATTTTATTCTGACATAATTATGCCCTCTGGCTCAGTATGAACTTGCTTTATTCTAAGAAACATAGATTACAATCAGAAAAATACTTGAATTCAATTTGGTTCATCCTTTCCACAGAAGAAATAAATAATGAGTGTGTTATAAAACTTGATCTTGAAACAGTCCTTTTAAGTACACCATCTTAAGCTCATGGCTTTATCTAGTGTCCCTCCTAGCAACGAAGCAGGCTAGAATAGGCATTCAGTGAGTCTGAAGAATAAGGCTGCATACGAAAATTTTCCTTCTGTCCATGACCTAGTTTCAGGTAGAAAAAAATCTGTCAGTGTTTAATTTTGATGAACTACTACTACTGGAAAGAAAATCCAGGCTACACAGTTTATAGCCTCACTAGAAATACAGTGAAAATGTCCCAGCTAGTCTATTACATCCCTTGTAGAAAATATTTTCTTCTTGGACTAAATCAAGGTTCTGTAGCTAGTGAAAATAAAGAAGAAAATCTTTCCTTCAAAAAGGTTTAAGCACACAGCTAACAAATGCAGGTCAGTTATCCTGTGTTAATACCTCAAGGAGTTGACACCCAAGAGCTCAGTCTTCCATCCTTCAAGTCCTGGGCAAGAACGGGACTACACTCAATGTTAGAATTTGTAATGTTTGATTCACATTTAAAATTACTGACTTAAAAAACAAACTCCAAGATGACTTCAGAGTCAGTTCATAAAGTCTTACGTCTAGGCTTGTTAACTATGACTTATCCAACTCCATCCCTGTAAGATGAAGACACTAAGGGCAAATGGTTCACCCATGGCTACACCACTAGATAAGGGCAGACGCAGGACAAGAACCCAGGTTTCTGAGCCTTTTATTTTTCACTTGCCTCTCTTTCTTTAAAAATAACCTTTTCTTTTCTGAACTAGGTCACATCTATTTGGGTAGAGGTTAGGAAACCAATGTGTAATGGTCTGAATGGTGGCCTTCCCCCAAAGAGATTCACATCTTAATCCCCTGAACCTGTAAATGTTACCTTATATAACAAAAGATGTGATTAAAAGATGAATCTGGGCCAGGTGTGGTGGCTCACACCTGTAATCCCAGCACTTTGGGAGGCCAAAGTGGGCAGATCATGAGGTCGAGAGCTCGAGACCATCCTGGCCAACATGGTGAAACCCCGTCTCTACTAAAAAACACAAAAATTAGCTGGGCATGGTGGCACGTGCCTGTAGTCCCAGCTACTCGGGAGGCTGAAGCAGGAGAACTGCTTGAATCCAGGAGGTGGAGACTGCAGTGAGCCGAGACTGTGCCACTGCACTCCAGCCTGGTGCCTGGCAACAGAAGGGACTCTGTCTCAAAAAAAAAAAAAAAAAAAAAAAGATGAATCTGGCTTGGCACAGTGACTCATGCCTACAATCCCAGGGTTTTGGGAGGCTGAGGCGGGTGGATCATCTGAGGTCAGGAGTTCGAGACCAGCCTGGCCAAAATGGTGAAATTCCATCTCTCCTAAAAATATAAAACTTAGCTGGGCATGGTGGCGAGCGCCTGTAATCCCAGCTACTCAGGAGGCTGAGGCAGGAGAACAGCTTGAACCTAAGAGGCAGAGAGGTTGCAGTGAGCCAAGACCTCACCAATGCACTCCAGCCTGGGCAAGAAAGTAAGATTCTGCCCCTCCACCCAAAAAAAAGAGAGATGAATCTACATATTTTTTTCAGGGTCCTGCCACTTTAGGAATATATTTTAAATCTGCTGTCAGGTTGAATTAAAAGATATGACACAAATGTATCCTGGTTCATCCAAGTGGATCTTAATTGCAATCATATGTATCCTTATAATACAGAGGCAGAGGGAGAGTTCTGAGACAAATACTGAAAAGAGAAGACAATGTGAAAACAGAGCAGAGAGATATGCCAAGGACTGCTGACCACCATCGGAAGCTAGAAGAGGTAAAGAACGGTCTCTCTCTCTCCTAGAGCCCCCAGAGGGGGCTCAATATCTTGATTGCAGACTTCCGGGCTCCAGAATTGTGAGAAGAATAAATTCCTCTTGTTTTAAACCACCAAGTCTGTGGTAATTTGTTATAGCAGCCACAGGAAACTAGTACACAGGGGAAATAAAAGTTTAAAAATCATAAAGTGGACATATATAAACACTACTGACCCAAAAAGAATTTTGCTTCAAGTAACCCAAAGGATGTCTATAACCTTTAATCCCTCATTTCCAAGGGTAAATTGAGGCAACTGCAGGATACAATTTGCCCAAAAGAAACTGGCAGATCTGAGAAGACAAACTCAGAAAGATCTAATATTTACATAGCTGCTAACAAGAACAGTGTAGGTTTTTTTGCAAACATGCTAGTTGGTAGAGCTCCTGGACAGACTAAACATAGGCAGCAGTTGTCACTGTGGGTGTTCTTCCAGCACAAGTGTAAAGCTGTCATCAGAAATGAATATGTGGCTTCAAGTGGCTTACAGAAATCCAACAAATCTGCATCTTGGACTCTGGACAAGCGAACTCTTCTCGGGATGACCTGGACTCCTTCCTATTAGTACAATGATCAGTTAAAATCATTCTCTATAAGCAAGGAAGAGAAATAAAAGTTTACGTCAGGAGAAAAAGATGATTGCCCAGAGTCCAAGTTCACAAACAATAGATATGTAAACAGCCATACTAAGTCAAGTGGTATCTCGCGTTGTAATTTATTACTTTTACAATCAATATCCATAACACAGCTTTAGGCCCAGTGTCATGTAATGTGAATGGAAATAAAAATAATCTAAGTAAAAGGACAAAATAAAGGCTAGAAAGGCTTAACCAGGAGAGTTATTAATTAAATGGGCTATACCAATAAGAGAAATCATGCTATGTGGTTACATAAAAGACCTCAATAGAAGCAAAAAAAGACTTGGTCTTCCTCAAAAATCATTGTACCCTGATACCAAACCTTTCTCTTTTCCAGACTATAGTTAAGGTCTCCGACAATCTCCAGAATTTCCTTAGCCATATACAAATCCATCTGCTTCAAATGTATGCTCGCTCTTTCACTCTTTCTGTCCCCAACTATCATCCTCCTTAGCTACTACCCAAATAGAAGCTTTCCACTTAGTTTTCAGACAGACCAGTGAACATACATTTTCCCCTTTAGTAAACACCCCTTTTAGATTTGCTTACAATAATATGCATGTCTCTAAGTTCTGAGCACAAGTGCTATAACCTTTATAATTGAAGGCCCAACATGTATCACACTGGAAGTTAGGATTTCCAATGTGATAGTCCTAGAATTTCAACGAAAAATTACGCACTAAAATTTCCCCACCAGAGAGAAAGTCCATCATATCTATTAACTATCACATTGGAGGCTGGGCGCAGTGGCTCACGCCCAGCAACACTTTAGGAGGCCGAGGCAGGCGATCACCTGAGGTCAGGAGTTTGAGACCAGCCTTACCAGTGTGGGGAAACCCCATCACTACTAAAAATACAAAATTAGCCAGGCGTGGTGGTGCATGCCTGTAATCCCAGCTATTCGGTAAGCTGAGGCAGGAGAATTGCTTGAACTCAGGAAGCGGAGGTTGCAGTGAGCTGAAATCATGCATACCACTGCACTCCAGACTGGGCAACAAAAGCGAAACTCCATCTCAAAAAACAAAACAAAACAAAACAAACAAACAAACAAAAAAAACACTATCATGTTGGAAGGGACTTCTTCACAATATTTTTGTTTTCCCTCTTTAAGCATTGAGAGGCTTCACAATAAAACAAGCAATTTTTACTTGCATACCACAGTAAACTAGAAAGTCTCAGTTTAGCTCCTATAATCTTTCAAAGTAAAACACAGGAGTAAAAACACCAAATAAATGGTTACTGCTTAATCTGTTTACATAGATACTCCTTGACTTATGATGGGGTTATGTCCAAACCCATCGTAGGCTGAAAATATTAAAAACTGAAAATCCATTTCCTACACCTAATCTACTAAACATCAGTTTAGCCTAGCCTACCTTAAATGTGTTCAGAACACTTACATTAGCCTACAGTTGAATAAAGTCACCTAACACAAAGCCTATTTTATAATAAAGTGTTGAATATCTCATGTAATTAGTTTATTACTGTACCAAAAGTGAAAAACAGAATAGTGATGTGGATACTTGAAGTATGGTTTCTACTGAATGCAAATTGCTTTCTACATCATTGTAAAGGTGAACAATCTTAAGTTGAAATATCACAAGTCAAAGACTATCTACAAGAGGCTGGTGCTTGAGATGGAACTGACTCAGAGAGTAATCAAAGGTGGCATGATTTGGTGACCTATTGTTCAGATCAGAAGTCTTTTTATCCCCCCAAAACTTTAGGTGTATTAACAGCTGTGAAATCAGTTCAGTGGAAATTGATCTGCTTTCTTGAGACAATGAAAGAGTACACTGCAGACAAGAAAATATCAGAGTACTCTGCACATTTATTTTTTTAGTGAAATCTGTTTCAATATGTATACAGGGTTAGTGTAAAATATATTTCTTACTGAGCTCAAAAAGTCTTGAGACATGGTTCCAACAGAATACCAGGAAAGAGGCTAGAATCAAGTGAAAAAGAAGCATATGAGGTAAAGTCTACCTTCTTCAAAAACATATTTGCCATTATTTTAGGAAGCCAAAGAAGCACAAGATACAATCAATCATATGTTTAAATTGCAAGAAGTGGTAAAAACTTTCATTTATTTTTTTTGAGACAAGGTCTCACTGTCACCCAGGCTGGAATGCAGTGGCACCATCTCAGCTCACTGCAACCTCTGCCTCCCAGGTTGAAGCCATTCTTCTGTCTCAGCCTCCTGAGTAGCTGGGATCACAGGCACTTACCACCAAGCCTAATTTGTATATTTTTAACAGAGATAGGTTTCACCATGTTGTCCAGGCTGGTCCCAAACTCCTGGCCTCAAATGATCTACCCACCTCAGCCTCCCAAAGTGGCAGGATTAGAGACGTGAGCCACTGGAGCCAGGCCAAGAAGTGGTAAAAATTTTAAAGAAATTTTCCTTTTATCAAATGGAACAATGATCGATTCTATGTCTTAAGGAGATAAACATCAGGATTTAGTCATCCATTTACCAAAAGCCACTCCCTAAACACTTCAACCATTCACAGGGTGTGGTGGTTCACATCTATAATCCCAGAACTTTGGGAGGCTGAGGTGGGGGGACCACCTGAGGTGTTCGAAACCAGCCTGACCAACATGGAGAAACCCCATCTCTACTAAAATACAAAATTAGCCAGGCGTGGTAGTGCATGCCTGTAATCCCAGCTACTCTACTCGGGAGGCTGAGGCAGGAGAATCACTTGAACCTGTGAGGTGGAGGTTGCAGTGAGCCGAGTTCATGACACTGCACTGCAGCCTGGGCAACAAAAGCAAAACTTGGTCTTAAAAAAAAAAAAAAAACACTTCAACCATCTTCTCCCACCTCTACCTACTTTTCAATTGCTAAAATAATGGATTTTGAAAAGATAATAAACCCTAACATTTTATTTTTATGTTTTAGCAATAGGGCGTTGCTGTACTGCCCAGACTGGAGTGTAGCGGCTATTTACAGGCATAATCATCTCACACTGCAGCCTTGACTTCCTGAGCTCAAGCCTCCTGCCTCAGTGTCAGCTTCCAGAGTAGCTGGGACTACAGTAACACGAAACTGTGCCCCGCATACTCCCGTATGTTAGATCAACGGTTCTCAACTGAGGGAGATTTTACCCTCGCCCCTACCTCCCCGGACATTTGGCAATGTCTGGAGACATTCTGATTGTCACAAATGGGGATGTGGCGAGAGGGGTGATGCTACTAGAACACAGTGGGTGGAGACCAGGGATGCTGCTAAATATTTCACTATGCACAGGACACCCTGAGCCTCCTCAACAAATAATTGTCTGTCTCAAAATATCAACAGTGCTAAGACTGAGAAACCTTGCTGTAAGTCAAAGCTGTATTACTTTCAAACCTAAATAAACCCAGGACAGACACCCTTAACCTGTATCACTTTAGTTAGTTGTCAGCTCAGCAACTCCATTACTAGCATACCTACACACAGGTTTAAAGCCAGATATAAATTATAAATATGTCCTTTTGCTAGTGCCAGAGAACATGGAAATCTCTCCACAATGTTCATAAACTTCACTAAAATTGTTTGTCTTTGGTAAAGTCAGAAAGGTCTCTAATCATAAGTGTATTTCATAGGTAGCTGATTTTCAGTATTTAAATATTTTCCCTTGATCCTGAATAAATCAGTGAATAAAACAGTAAGACTCTGATACAGCCAATGTTATGAAAATTTATTTATTTCTCCAAAAGATCCTGGAATAAGCAGAGTGGGTATTACGAAAAGGAGATGGACTGCATGCAAAATACACTTGGAAGGAAATCTAATAAAAAGGCAAGGAATAATCCAGGTGATGGATGAGTCTTCTTTCCCTAGAACCCTAAATATTACCTCCTTTAAGCAGTTTCCTTTTTATTTCAAAGTCAGATATTCTCAAAGTAACAGCAAAAAGAAGGGCTTTAGGATATCTTTAATGGTCTAAAGAAAGGGGAAACATATGAGCGGGAAAGTTCCCGGGAGGAAGAGACTAAAATAAAAGTACTGGGTACATGGATTACATAAAACAGAAAAGGGGTGGTAAGTATGTGATTATGACTAGAAACACAAAACAACTGACTTCATTTTTTATTTAATTTTAATCACAAACCATTAATCCTGCAAAGTTTTAAACGTTAACTTGCCTCGATCCTACTGTGTCCCTAGGATTGACACACTTTAGTGTGTAGCTTTCTGAAACTTTTTTATGGACCCACAACATATTTGTTCAGAAATCTACATTAGGAAGGAAATATTTCTCGAACGCCTTTCCATGACAGTATATTGAGATTTTTCCTATTCGTTCTAACATTTTAACAGTCTTCCTAAAGAAGTGACTTCTCAAAGTATTATTTAACAACAACAACAACAAAACTCTCCCCTGTTCTCCAAACCTCAAGTGGTGAGGAGGTGGGGGGAAAAATGCCAAGTCGAGGCAGACAGGCGCAAACTTACGCTTTCAAGGAGGTTTATGGGACTGAGGCCTAAAGGCTTCGTTAGAGAAGTCACTGTGGATAATTCACCCTCACACGCCATTACAAGCACCGACTCCCCTTCCTCACAACCCCAAATCGAAGACCTCCCTCTTTTGGAGAGCCGATTGGACGACTGGTCCGAGCACTTTCCTTAGGCTGTCCGTCTACTGGCTCCAGATTCAGTCCATCAGTTTAACCGCCCGACTCCCGCTTTCCCCATTGGAGTCAAACCGCTGCCTCCTGGAGAAGCCCAACCTACCGCGCGCTTCGCGCTCACTGGCTCAGTGAGACGCAGCTCAGGAGGGAAACCCGTCTCCCACATTCCGATGGCCCAAGGGCCCATCAGTCGGCAGCTCAAGGCAGACACAATTGGCCTAGACGCAAGCCAGTCAAAGTCTTCGGCTGCACCGCTCCAAAGAACCTACAGGAATTAAAACATCCCGCCCCCTGTTCTTCTATTGGTTGGCCCGACCCACCGCTGCCCCTTCACTATCCCCCACCCCGCGGTCCATTCATTTCACACAATAACGGGCCCAAATGGAGTCAGTTCAAGACCTACTATGGGTAGAGAAGACTGTCTGCCACTTACCCGGGACTGAGAGTGATCACTCACGCTAACGTCTGCCCTGTTCCTGTATGGTGAGGCCGCAACGAAAGCCACCACCGCCGCTACCTTCTGCGCAACGCCAACCGCCCGCCAAAACGGATCCTTCCCTGCGCCTGCGCAACCAATCTGCGAGCGGACCATTTCTCCGCCCACCACGCATGCGCAAAGCTGGAACCAACTCCCGCCAATACGCAGGCGCCATAGGGTCACTGCCTAGTACTGCCCGCCATTTCACGTGTTCCCAGAGGCAGATGGAAGTTCTTAATGCGGCTGCGCAAAACTCGCCATTTTGCTACACGTGCGCTCAACAAGCAGTCAAAATTTTGACCTGCTGGCTAACTGCTTTTCTAACACATAGTGTTAATCATGCTTTGCCAAGCGTAATATTTGCGCGGGGAAGATTAAAAAGGCCTTAAACACCCAAGGCGGATTCAAATATGAATGATTGATCGGCTGGCCAATCAGACTGGTTAAGAAGAATATTACTCGGGAACCAATGAACTCCAAGGGGTGGAGACGGCGTAGAACGCCCAAAGGGATGACGTTACACAGCAGTGTGGCACCACAGGCCAATAGTAGGGGGAAGCGATTTCACACATCCAATCAGAACTGTTCAAGGGCGGAGTGTACCAATGCCGAAAGGGAGGAGGCGGGGTAAAAAAGAAAGGCTGAAGGTAGGCTGGCAGATACGTTCGTCAGTTTGCTCCTTTTTGCCCGTGGACGCCGCCGAAGAAGCATCGTTACAGTCTCTCTTCTCCCTGCGATCATGTCTAAGTCAGAGGTGAGTTACGCGCTCTTTCCAACTTGAATTTCTTCCTGTTCCTTTCGTGAATTGGTAAGACGAGGCTTGGTTTCGTTCCTTGCACCAGCCCATTCTACAGCTCTTTCGGTCGCTGCCACGGCCTACCCCTCCCAAAGTTCAAGTCGCCATTTTGTCCTGTTGATCGCCATGAGGCCGCTCACGCCAATCATGAGTTATTATGCAGGACTCGGTAGTCTAAGCAAAATTCTTAGGCACGAATCTTTGTCTTTCCTAAACCTTGCTTTGGTGAGCGAGTTTTTAAAGAGCGATTAGTCCCATTCTGGCGATGCACCCCTCCCGCCTAAGCCTTTGTTGCGCGTGCGTCGGAAGGCGACTAGGGACGCATGCGCTTTGGATTTCCCAGCACTCCCAACCCCCAACATACCTTTTCCCCTGTTAGGAAGAAGCACATGGCTTGTTGCAATCTGAACGAACAATAAGTGCTACATACAGTTTTCTAGTTTTTCTTTTCGTCGATGGAAATTGTTTACTGTTGCAGCTCATTTAACACTTCTTCTCTCCCTACTCTAGTCTCCTAAAGAGCCGGAACAGCTGAGGAAGCTCTTCATTGGAGGGTTGAGCTTTGAAACAACCGATGAGAGCCTGAGGAGCCATTTTGAGCAATGGGGAACGCTCACAGACTGTGTGGTGAGAATTGGAAGGGACCAAACAGTAAAATAGTGGATTTCTTTGCTTTATCTTGGTGCAGTTCTCTCTGAATGCTTATGAAGGTTGTTAGTAGCATTATAGTTAGAGCTTTGTTGACAAAGGAAAGTCCTGTTTATTTGATTTCTAAGAGTGACCTCTTAAACCTAGGATAGTGGGAAACTGGAGGGGTTTTTTATAAAGGGCTGGTATAAAGTTTCTTATTCCCCTATTCAAAATTAAAATGACAAAAGCTTTTGGGGTCAGACTTTGTTACATGAATCAACACTGTTCTCAGGTAATGAGAGATCCAAACACCAAGCGCTCCAGGGGCTTTGGGTTCGTCACGTATGCAACTGTGGAGGAAGTGGATGCAGCCATGAACGCAAGGCCACACAAAGTGGATGGAAGAGTTGTGGAACCAAAGAGAGCTGTCTCAAGAGAAGTGAGTGGTGTTTTTACCCTTCCCTTCAACTCATTTGGCGATGTGCTGCTAGTGGATTTGGATTCAGGATTTTTATTTGGGTGTAGGTTTTGCTAATTTAAACCTGTGGTTTTCCTCCTATTAGGATTCTCAAAGACCAGGTGCCCACTTAACTGTGAAAAAAATATTCGTTGGTGGCATTAAAGAAGACACTGAAGAACATCACCTAAGAGATTATTTTGAACAGTATGGAAAAATTGAAGTGATTGAAATCATGACTGACAGAGGCAGTGGCAAGAAAAGGGGCTTTGCTTTTGTAACCTTTGATGACCATGACTCCGTGGATAAGATTGTCAGTAAGTACCAAATAGTGAGTGGTATTTAGTAAGGGTCCCACAATCCATATGGCATTCTTAACCCTGAGACTGTGTTGTATCTGTCTTTTCTTTTTTTTTTTTTTTTTNTTCAGAAATACCATACGGTGAATGGCCACAACTGTGAAGTTAGGAAAGCCCTGTCAAAGCAAGAGATGGCTAGTGCTTCATCCAGCCAAAGAGGTATGCTTATGCTTCGTTAAACCTTAAAGGCAACTTTCGGTTACTCCAGTATGAATGAGTTAACGCTTACACTTAATCTCTTTAGGTCGAAGTGGTTCTGGAAACTTTGGTGGTGGTCGTGGAGGTGGTTTCGGTGGGAATGACAACTTTGGTCGTGGAGGAAACTTCAGTGGTCGTGGTAGGTATGGTTTATTTACATGTAGTTCTGACTTCTTACTGTCTTTGCTATGCAGATTTTACAGTACAGGAAGTGCATCCAGAATGTCACTTAATGTGCAGATCATGCCTAAAACTTGAAACTTTGTTTTCTTCCAGGTGGTTTTGGTGGCAGCCGTGGTGGTGGTGGATATGGTGGCAGTGGGGATGGCTATAATGGATTTGGTAATGATGGTAAGTTTTTTAGGAATAAGTAGATAAAAATTCCTGGCAATGCCTATCTTTAGAATAGGTTAGTAAAGACTAAAATTCTAGTGCATGACAAGCTCAACTTTTCCCATAACACGCATGCTGTGAGCAGGCCTTCAGCCATGACACTTTCACAAGTTTTCATTGTCAAATACTTATGTCTTATTGAGAAGAATTGTATTCTTGTAGGTGGTTATGGAGGAGGCGGCCCTGGTTACTCTGGAGGAAGCAGAGGCTATGGAAGTGGTGGACAGGGTTATGGAAACCAGGGCAGTGGCTATGGCGGGAGTGGCAGCTATGACAGCTATAACAACGGAGGCGGAGGCGGCTTTGGCGGTGGTAGTGG
>NW_016107600.1:1901064-1908731 GCF_001604975.1 Cebus imitator
GGAGGCAATTTTGGAGGTGGCGGAAGCTACAATGATTTTGGCAGTTACAACAATCAGTCTTCAAATTTTGGACCCATGAAGGGAGGAAACTTTGGAGGCAGAAGCTCTGGCCCCTATGGTGGTGGCGGCCAATACTTTGCCAAACCACGAAACCAAGGTATGGTATCTATGTAATTTGGGATAATATCAAAAGAGTTGTGTGTGTGTAGCTACTGCTGGGAAGGAAGCCCTTTAACTGGTGTCTGCAGTAATACATTGACAGTTTACAACCTTCAGAAAGTGATGATTTGATCACAAATTAGAAAAATCATGGGACCTTTTACCACCTCTCTTGTAGCAGGGGCCATTTTTAAATGATCAAACACTTGAAATTATTATTTACAGTGAATGTGAAAACATTACTATTACTGTTAGCACTTTGAAACGTTAAAAGAAAAATTATACTCCTCAGGTGGCTATGGTGGTTCCAGTAGCAGCAGTAGCTATGGCAGTGGCAGAAGATTTTAATTAGGTAAGTAAGCACCTTTTTGTGTGTTAACATAATTTTTTAAATTGCTGATGAACCCAATAACCCTAATGTAGCTGAGCAGTGCAACATAGTTAACATTATAATTGCAGTAAATTGTGGATATAAAGTTAATATTCAGATCAGCAAAATTTGTGGGAAACAAACTTGATATTGGATTGTAGCCTTGAGTCTTAATATGTTTAGATTAACAACTTTATTCCATATTGTTCAACAGGAAACAAAGCTTAGCAGGAGAGGAGAGCCAGAGAAGTGACAGGGAAGCTACAGGTTACAACAGATTTGTGAACTCAGCCAAGCACAGTGGTGGCAGGGCCTAGCTGCTACAAAGAAGACATGATTTAGACAAATACTCATGTGTATGGGCAAAAAACTCGAGGACTGTATTTGTGACTAATTGTATAACAGGTTATTTTAGTTTCTGTTCTGTGGAAAGTGTAAAGCATTCCAACAAGGGGTTTTAATGTAGATTTTTTTTCTTTTTCTTTTTCTTTTTCTTTTTTTTTTTTGCACCCATGCTGTTGATTGCTAAATGTAATAGTCTGATCGTGACGCTGAATAAATGTCTTTTTTTTTAATGTGCTGTGTAAAGTTAGTCTACTCTGAAGCCATCTTGGTAAATTTCCCCAACAGTGTGAAGTTAGAATTCCTTCAGGGTGATGCCAGCTTCTATTTGGAATTTATATACAACCTGCTTGGGTGGAGAAGCCATTGTCTTCAGAAACCTTGGTGTAGTTGAACTAATAGTTACTGTTGTGACCTGAAGTTCACGATTAAAAGGGATTATTACCCAAGCAAAATCATGGAATTACTGGTTATAAAGACGATTGTTGGCACATCCTATGCAATATATCTAAATTGAATAATGGTACCAGATAAAATTATAGATGGGAATGAAGCTTGTGTATCATCCATTATCATGTGTAATCAATAAACGATTTAATTCTCTTGAATGAAATGACAACTGTATGGATTTGGGACTGGCAGAGATTTGGACTTTTCCCTACCCACTGCCCCTGATAATGTTGAATGCCTCTATCATTCAAGTTCAAAGCTCTGCCAGGGAATAGAAACTAGCTGCTGGCTAATGCCGCTCCATAAATCCACAGATTTGAAGTGTTTGGGAGGCCTTTTAAAAATGACCAATATCAGAAATCATTTTAATGAACATAAAGATAGGCTTACATTAAAGGAAAACTGCAGTTTGTCTGGGTTCTGGTTGGGTGGGTCTTCAGAGGTTTTATAGGTCAACTATGTTAATTTGAAGATTAAAACAATAGTAATAGAAACTAAATATTCCTACATAATTTCATGTTAACTGCAGTTTCCCTTTATATGGCACAAGATCACACAACCTTCCTAAAATGTTAATTGTATAGAAAATGATTCTCAACCTTAACAGTTAATATCCAATAATGTGTTATTTGTACGTAGATTATTTTGAGCCTTTGGTGCTCTCAATTTCAGTGCTATTGTATCTAGTAGCATAGAGATTTGTTTATCAATAGGACTGTATATTCCATCCCATGGGTGTGTTGGAAATTTTGGGGAGGAGGGTGGAGGGAGGTGGGTGGGAGGTGGTGGTGGGTGGGAAAGCATGGGTGATAGTTCCATGATACTGGCTGAGTTTGCAATAGCAGGTGGAACCCTAACTATTGAGGGAGTTTGCAGATACCTCAGGATTCGTGACAATGCCTTTAAAGATCCAGGAGAGATGTTCAGCTACTAGGAACTGCTAGCAAGTATAGCGCGAATGGCTTCGAGCTCAGACACTCTACAGCTGAGAGTAGACACTTGTGGTATGTGGAGTACAGATAAGCCAGGGGCAGGCCACGGCACGCTCCATGAAAGCTAGGAGGGAGTGAAATTTCAGTGATCATCGCAAGGAAGGAGGCAGACAAGAGTAAGGCACACCTGACTCTTAGGACTAGCAGTCAGAACCAGGAGGAAAGGTTTTATTGCTATGCTGGTAGGTAAGAACAGATTTTACTTACATCCGTATAGTTACTTAAAGTCCAGTTTTCTGTTAAATATTTTTCTTAATATATTGAGCCAAAACTAGTCCAGTTAAGCTGAACTAGGTTTTTCTGGAGATGAATTGTTTTAAATTCACACCCTACCATTGGTGGCTCCCAGTTGAAGGAAGTGAGCACATTATTTCTACTGTGAATATAAATTTTTGCCCTTTTATTTATCTTCCTTTGACCCATTTCCTTAAAATAATGGCTCAAAGTAATAGACTCTTCCCCAAATGGTGGGAGGATGGGTGGGCTATTAATGGGAGGTATGGGGGGTTTAGCTTGAGCTGGGACTTGGTCTTCGAGCTAGTTCTAAAGGTTGTTTACTTTTCTAGGGGAGGAGTCTGCTACTAGTCTTATCAGCTCTTAAAAACAGAAACTCATCTGTCCAAGTTCATGGCAGAAAGGTAAGTTTTTACAAATTAGTGGTCAGCAGAAGAATGCCCTGCCTTCCCAATAGTAAAAACAGAATGACAAGCTGTACCTCAAACCAAAACATTTTATAATCTCTGATTGCAAAAATAGTTATTAGCACAACCAGATATTCCTATTAGTTACTGTGTAGTCATTCACCTCTGCTTATATAAATACTTTATCACTTCTTTTGCCTTTTGCAGGAACGTCCTTGTGAAGACCTTTATCTGAGCCACTGTACTTCATTGTCACTGCCATGCAGTTAACATGAGTTGTTCTGCAGCTCAAATTCCATTTTGTGAATGGGTTGTTTTGTTTTGTTTTTTTAATAAACTGTATTTAACTTAGTTCTGCTTGTTTTGTCCTCCATGATATGTATGGTAACATGTTAAAATTCAGGTTAGAGAGGATTCGGTTGTATATGCTTGGTTTTAATGTGAATTGCTATATTTATATTCATTCCATTCAGCTTCATGGTTTAATGAAAATAGCAGAGGGTTCTCACTGCAGGGGTAATTATTGGCTCAGTATAAGTAAACTTTGCTATTGATCCAATTGAGCATGTCCTTTTTCTAGCTCCCCTGGCAAGGGAAAATGAAGTTGTAGCACTGCCATTGAGCTCAGTAGGTCTCTGTTGGGACCTATGCTCACCATCTGCTCTAGAAGGGCATAATGGATTTCATCTTTGACAAACAAGTTGTGTTCATTGGCCAGCTATCTCACACTTCAGTGGAATTCTCAAGCCAGGAATAAGAAAATGAACTGAATGGGAGACAAGCCTTTCAAAGATAGCCTAAACATGTATGGGCAGCCGGGTGTGGTGGCTGACACCTGTAATTCCAGCACTTTGGGAGGCTGAGTGAGGTGGGCAGATCACAAGGTCAGGAGTTCAACACCATCCCAGGTACCACTGAAAGCACATCTTTTTTTTTTTTTAAACAACTTTTTACTATTGGGAAAAGTTATAACCACATCTCTACTAAAATACAAAAAAATTAGCCAGGCATGGTGGTAGATGCCTATAATCCCAGTTACTCAGGAGCTAAGGCAGGAGAATTGCTTCAACCTGGGAAGTTGCAGTGAGCCAAGATTGTGCCACTGCACTCCAGCCTGGGTCACAAAGCAAGACTCTGTCTCCAAAAAAAAAATGTATGGGCTATTTGGAATCAATAATTATACCCTCTAGCAAATGCTTAGGTTTTGTGTATATCTGTGTTTGGTTTGTTTTGAGAGGAAGTCTCCCTGTCACCCAGACTGGAGTGTGGTGGTGCTCTGCTCACTGCAACCTCTGCCTTGCCTCCCACATAGATGGGACTACAGGTGCACACGGCTAATTGTATTTTTAGTAGAGACGGCATTTCACCATGTTAGCCAGGCTGGTCTCAAACTCGACCTCAACAGATCTGCCCACTTGGCTTCTCAAAGTCCTGGATTATAGGCATGACCCACCGTACCTGGCCACATAAATTTTTCTATGCTATTTTTAAGGAAACTTGATCCAGCCTCAAAGTTTTGAACCTAGCTAAAGTGGGGGTAGAATTCTTGGGGAAATTTTGCCTCTTAACACCCATGCTGTTTTGAAATAACTATGTGGGACTAAGTTCCATCAGCCTTGTGATAGTTGGGGAAAGTAATGTCAGGGGGCTTAGTTTGTGACTTGGCATTTGCTAGAGGTTTCATTTTGGACAGTCATATTTTCTTGGAGGGAAAGGACAACTGAGGATAGTAAGTTTCCTAAAAGCATTCCTAATTGAAGAGAAACATTGTTTCATTCCATGTACTTTGCTACATACTTATACAGGATTGTGAAAAGTAAATTCCATGTTTCCTAAATGAAGAAATAGGCTCAAGATAAAATCCTGTCCCAAATTCCTGCAGCCAGTGGATCATATAACCCCAGATTGCTCTGTTTCCAAAACTGTTCCACCTTGTTGAGGTCAGTACACCAAACGTGTGTATGTATAGGATAGTCTTCCTCATGAGTGATTCTCATGAGAGTGGGAGATTCTGACATTCCTTAGGTGAACTAATACTTCTAAACAACTAGCTCAAGCCCCTGCCCTTTGCAACCTGAAATGTGGAAACATTGCCAGGCACAGCGGCTCATGCCTATAATCCCTGCACTTTGGGAGGCCGAGGTGGGAGGGTCACTTGAGGTCAGGAGTTTGAAATCAGCCTGGCCCACACGGTGAAAACCTGATTCTACTAAAAATGCAAAAATTAGCCTGGCGTGGTGGCAGGTGCCTGTAATCCCAGCTACTCAGGAGGCTGAGGCAAGAGAATCACTTGAACCCGGGAGGCAGAGGTTGCAGTAAGCTGAGATCGTGGTGCTGCACTCCAGCCTGGGTGATGGAGTGAAAGACACTGTCTCAAAAAAAAAAAAAAAAAAAAAAAAACTTAAATGTGGAAATATTGGATGGCTCATGCCTGTAATCCTAGCACTTTGTAAGGCTGAGGTGGGCAGATTGCTTGAGCCCAGGAGTTCAAGACCAGCCTGACTGACCATGGTAAAACCCTGTTCCTGTTAAAAATACAAATGTGGCTGGGCACAGTGGCTCACTCCTGTAATCCCAACACTTTGGGAGGCTGAGGCAGGTGGATCGCCTGAGGTCAGGAGTTCTAGACCAGCCTGATTAACATGGAGAAAACCCCTCTCTGCTAAAAATACAGAATTAGCTGGGCATGGTGGCCCATATCTAATCCCGGCTACTCGGGAAGCTGAAGCAGGAGACTCGCTTGAACCCAGAATGTAGAGGTTGCAGTGAGCCAAGATCACGCCATTGCACTCCAGCCTGGGCAACAAGAGCAAAACTCCATCTCAAAAATATAAGCCAGGCATGGTGGCATGTACCTTTAGTCCCAGTCACTCAGGAGGCTGAGGTGGGAGGATTGATTGAGCCTGGGTGGTTAAGGTTACAGTGGGCCGAGATCACCCCACTGCAAGCCTGGGAGACAGTGTGAGACCCCAAGTCTTTTTTTTTTTAGACAGTCTCACTCTTGTCACCCAGGCTGGAGTTGCAGGGGCAGTGGCTCAGATCCCGGCTCACTGCAACCCCCTGGGTTCAAGCAATTCTGCTTCAGCCTCCCAAGTAGCTGGGGCTACAGGTGCAAGCAACCACGCCTGGCTAATTTTTGTATTTTTAGTAGAGATAGGGTTTCACCATATTGACCAGGGTGGTCTCGAACTCCTGACCTCAGCTGATCCACCCACCTCACCTCCCAAAGTGCTGGGATTAGAGGCATGAGCCACTGTACCCAGCCCCATCTCTATTTTTTAAATGGTGGAAACTCTTTAACATTTTTTGTGCGAACATAAATTGACAAATTGGACATTTTCAAATCTGTTAGGAATAGGAAGATTTGAAGCCACCACTGAGTGTGGTGGCTCACGCCTATAATCCCAGCACTTTGGGAGGCAGAGATGGGCGGATCAAGTGAGGTCGGGAGTTCAAGACAACTTAACCAACATGGAGAAACCCCGTCTCTACTAAAAATACAAAATTAGCCAGGCATGGTGGCGCATGCCTGTAATCTCAGCTATTCGGGAGGCTGAGACAAGAGAATCACTTGAACCTGGGAGGCAGAGGTTTCGGTGAGCCCAGATCCAGCCATTGCACTCCAGCCTGGGCAGCAAAAGCGAAACTCCATCACAAAAAAAAAAAAAAAAAAGTAATAGAAAGCTTACTCCAGAGGCTGGAGTGGGAGGATCACTTGAGCCCAGGACTTCAAGGTTGCAGTGAGCCATGATTGTGCCACTGCACTTCAGACAGTGCAATAGAGCAAGACCCTATCTGTCTTTTTTTATTGTTTTTTTTTTTTGAGACGAGTCTTGCACTGTCACCCAGGCTGTAGTGCAGTGGCATGATCTCAGCTCACTAAAGTCTCCACCTCCTGGGTTCAAGCAATTCTTCTGCCTCAGCCTCCTGAGTAGCTGGGACTACAGGCATGTGCCACCACGCCCAGATAATTTTTTTGTATTTTTAGTAGAGACGGGGTTTCAACATGTCCGCCAGGATGGTCTCAATCTACTGACCTCGTGATCCGCCCACATCGGCCTTCCAAAGTGCTGGGATTACAGGCGTGAGCCATCATGCCCGGCCAAGACCCTGTCTTTTTAAAATAAGCTTTGGGTTGGGCACGGTGGATCACGCCTGTAATCCCAGCACTTTGGGAGGCTGAGGCAGGCAGATCATGAGGTCAGGAGATCAAGACCATCCTAGCTAACACGGAGAAACTCTGTTTCTACTGAAAAATTAATAAATAGCCGGGCGTGGTGGCATGCACCTGTAGTCCCATCTACTCGGGAGGCTGAAGCAGGAGAATCACTTGAACCCAGGAAGTGGAGGTTGCAGTGAGCTGAGATTGCACCATTGCACTCCAGCCTGGGCGACAGAGCGAGACTCCATCTCAAAAAAAAAAAAAAAAGGAAGCTTCAAGTTGCTTTCATTCCCAAACTTAGGCTAGAGACCATGTTCTTTATCTCCCTATCACTCTGCTGCTTTTAGGTCTCAGTATCTGTTGTCTGTTTTTGTTTGTTTGCTTGCTTGTTTGTTTGAGATAGTCTAGCTCTGCCGCTCAGGCTGGAGTACAGTGGCATGATCATGGCTCACTACTGCAGCCTCAAACTCCCAGGCTCAAGCAGTCCTCTCACCTCAGCTTCCAACATAGCTAGGACCACAGGCATGTGCCACTGCACCCACCAACTAATT
>NW_016107600.1:1909541-1912638 GCF_001604975.1 Cebus imitator
AAAAATTAGCCAGGCGGGGTGGCAGGTGCCTATAATCCCAGCTACTCAGGAGGCTGAGGCAGGAGAATTGCTTGAACCCAGGAGGCAGAGATTGCAGTGAGCCAGGATCATGCCACTGTACTCCAACCTGGGTGATAGAGTAAGACTGCAGCAACAACAACAAAAAAAGGCCCAGCACTTTGGGAGGCTGACCCGGGCAGATCATGAGGTTTGAGACCAGCCTGGCCAAAATAGTGAAACCCGTCTCTGCTAAAAATTCAAAAATTAGCTGGTTGCGGTGACACACACCTGTAGTCCCAGCTACTCAGGAGGCTGAGGCAGAAGAATCGCTTGAACCCGGGAGGTGGAGGTTGCAGTGAACTGAGGCCAGGCCATTGCACTGCAGCCTGGGGGACAGAGTGAGACTGTCTCAAACAGACAAAAAGATCTTTAAAGCTAGGTGCAGTGGCTCACGCCTGTAATCCTAACACTTTGGGAGGCCAAGGCAGCTGGATCACGAGGTCAAGAGATCGAGACCATCCTGGCCAACATGGTGAAACCCCCTCTCTACTAAAAAAATACAAAAATTAGCTGGGCGTGGTGGCATGAGCCTGTAGTCCCAGCTACTCCGGAGGCTGAGGCAGGAAAATTGCTTGAACCGGGGAGGCGGACATTGCAGTGAGCCCAGATAGCGCCACTGCACTCCAGCCTGGCACCTGGTGACAGAACAAGACTCTGTCTCAAAAAAAAAAAAAAAAGATCTTTAAAGATCTAGAAAAGGCAGTCCCCAAAACAAGAATTGGGTAGTGTTGGCCGGGTGCGGTGGCTCATGCCTGTAATCCCAGCACTTTGGGAGGCCCAGGCAGACAGATCGCCTGAGGTCAGGAGTTTAAGAGCAGCCTGACCAACATGGAGAAAACCCTTCTCTACTAAAAATTAGTCAAGTATAGTGGTGCATGCCTGTAATCTGAGCTACTTGGGAGGCTGAGGCAGGAGAATCGCTTGAACCCGGGAGGTGGAGGTTACAGTGAGTCGAGATAGCACCATTGCACTCCAGCCTGGGCAACAAAAGCAAAACTTCCGTCTCAAAAAAAAAAAAAAAAAAGAATTGGTTAGTGTTTATGTAACATAACCAGAGGAAAAATGTTTCACAGGAATGAATATTTTACTCCACTGTGCAGCAGGTTTTATTTACCAAAGCTTGGGTGTGAAATCTGAAATTTTGGTGTATAAATTCCAGTCAAGAACAGCCCACTCAGTCTTCTGAGAGAACTCTCTGGCACATTAGGACCCAGGCTGAGAGGTAAGCAGGAGGGGAAGAAAAAAGGAAAGGCCTGCGGGCATTCTGGGCTTTTTTGTGCTGGGAGGATTGAGAGAAGAGAGACCTAAATATCAGGAACCTTTGCCTATGGGGTCTAGCAGGTTTTGGCAGCTCTCCAAGCTGTACTAATAGGGCACCACCAGGGAGTGCGGGTTCTCCCGATCATCCATGGCCTCTCACTCTGAAAAGGGGATGAAGGTGGTAGATCCCCAAACTGCTGAAGCCCAAATGTTATGTGTACCTCTCATACAGAGCTCTGGGAGGAATGAAATGAACTTGGTCAGGTTCCCTCCCTACCCCAAACAGATAGTGATCTCAGCTCCATCACCCTCCCTCAAGAAGGAAGACACAGTGAAAGGCTATTTCTGTAGCGCACTTTATAGACCAAAGCTTGGACAAGAGGTGGAGGCTGAAGACCTGAGAAGCTGAGTCAGGGAAGACAGATTCCAGCCCTCCCTCAAGGCAAGCCTCTTTCAACACACCTTGGAACTTCTAAACACCCGTTCCCATTGTCATCCTCTTCTGGTCTAGAGAACTCAGCTCTTTCTGGGTTGGGGAGTACCTTTATCAGAAGGGAATGAAGGAAATCCCATCACCCGTTCCACCCCTCTGGGCCAGCTCAGTCTGTGGCCTCCATCTTGGTCCCCCGGGGCACCAGGAAGATGGTCCCATCAGCAGCCTGTTGCAGCGCGTACTCTTCAGGAGAGTAGCTGTTGCCTGATTCATCCCGAAGGTGCTGGAAAATGTCACGATATAGCTCTGTCAGCTGTTGGCGCATGACCTCCAGGGTCCGGTCGGCCTCCCCGCGGGCCCTGAGAAGCCGCTCCCGCTCACTGCTCAGCCGCTCCAGCTCCCGCTCCAGCTGCACTATGGTTTCCAGCTTCCTCTTGCGGCAGTTCTGGGCTGCCACCTTGTTTTTGCCCCGTCGTCGGATGTCCCGGACTAGCGCCAGCTGGCTCTCTGTCAGCGGGTACCTTGCCAATAGCTCATTAAAGTCGTCTACCGGCAAGTTGACAATCTTGTCTGTAGGAAAAGGAATCTTCATGGCCAAGGCCCGACGTTCATCCCGACTCCCTGCCTCCCCGCGTGCAGTGGGCTTAGCCCGCACAGGGCCTGAGGAGGGCTCTAAGGCCGAGGGGGTCTCAGCAGCTGGCAAGGCATAGTTGGAGTGGGCCAAGGAGTTGGGCATGAGTGAGTAGGGGTACTCCACTGGGTACATCTCTACGTATTCGCTGCGCCGCCGACCAGCCTCTGTCCCCTCCAGCTCAAGGGATTCAGCATCGCTATAGTTGAGGGATAATCCCGAGTCGGATTCTGGGTCTTCTTGGGGCTTAGGTGGCCCCACTGGCAGCCCAATGTCCAGGAGGGCTAAGGGGTCTTGGAGCGGCTCACTAAGCAGGCCTGAGAGGGTCAGTGGTTTGGAGACTGGTATGGCCATGTTGCCAAAGGAGTATGGGGGATCTGGTACATGGGATGTGGTTGCTGGGAGCTCATAAGATGGTGGAGGAAGTGGGAAGCCAGCATCTGGGTGGATTGAGCAGGGGCAGTAAGCTGTGGGTGGTGGAGGTCCAAGGTATGGGGCTGGGGCTTGGGGTTCAAACGATGGCTCACTTGGAGCATTTAGACCCTGTAAAGAAAGACACAAAGAGATTTGGAGATAGACTAAGGAAGAGAAACCAACACTCTCTCAGGACCAAGCTGAATTCTTCTGAAAGACCCAGTGAGATAATAACAAGGAAACAAAGTTGCCACAAATCTTTGGAAGCTTCTTGCAAAGTTGTGATACAGTTGTTCCAA
>NW_016107600.1:1913641-1915715 GCF_001604975.1 Cebus imitator
AAAAAAAAAAAAAAGCAGCTTTAGCAAGAATGGAAGTCATTGAGGTTGGACTGCCGAAAAGACTATCTAACATTGGAACAATTATGAACACTCCTTCTTAGAGAAGCTCTTACTGGGTTGAAATGGCTCATGTTCCTTTAATTCCTTCAGGAACTCAAAGCCTTGTTCTCCAAGATGACCCCTCAGAACCCTTTCCTGCTGCAGTTATCTAGGGTCAAAGGGTCAAGTTCAGATTCTGGCCATGCCCCGGATGCCCAGCAGAGGGAGCTGCTGTGTGGGAAGACTGCCTAGGGCAGATCCTGAGGGTGCTGGCATGGTGGCAGGGCAGAAAAAGGGGTCAGGCGGGGGGCTAAGAAGCACCGTGGGGAGCCAGCACAAGCTCTACCCTGTCCTCTTCCGTCCCTCTGTCCCTGCCAAGGTGCAGCGAGAAGAAGAGAACATGCTGGAAACAAGGCCCCCAACCCACATCGGGGAGCCACCCTGCTCCAGCCCAGCTGGGGACAAAGGCATCATTGTTAGGCCAACAGACACCCCTTTGTCCAAGTAGCAGGAGGAGAGGACCCTGGCATAGTCCGACTCCCCTTCCAGAGGCCCCTGAACTGCTGCTCTGCTACCTGGGGGAAAGGGGCCCAGTTGCTAAGGGCAGGGGGAGGAAATGAGGGAAGAAGATGGCAGGATCAGAGAGGGAGGTCAGAAGAGAAGAAGGTGAGCAAGGGAGGGAGAGCAGGAGGTGGGGAGTGTAGAGAGAGATGTGGCTGCTGAGAGAGCCTACACTCTTAGTCAGACTCTTCCCTCCCCACCACTGCGCCTCCACTCCTCCTCAGTGTTCCTCAGTGCCTTCCATCCAGGTCTTTCCCAGCTCTTCCTTTCCAGTGCCTGGAGCATTACCAGCCTGATCCCTGCTTGCTCCTGGCCTCAGAGCCCTGCTTGCTCCTGGCCTCAGTGCAGGCCAACTCCCTGCTTCTCTCTTCTCTGACACACCCCTCCCCTGCCTCCCCCTCCTTACTCACCTGCAGCTCGGTGATGGACATGATCTCCTGCCAAGTCAGTTCCATCTCTCCTAGTTCTGAAGTAGACAGCTGTATCACTCTGTTTCTGCTCTGCTGGGGAGGACACGGGGACATCCTACTGGACCAGAGTGTAGTCCAGGTTCCCCCAAAGCCCAGATGGCTCTAGAAACCTGTGTCAAAGAAAAGACGTGTTAGAGCGACACCTGCTAGGGTCAGCAAGTTAGCACTACCTCCTTGGAGCGGATCCCTCTCCCTGGGAGAAGGAGAGACCTCCTCCTCCCCACCCTCACTCATGCTGGACTCATCAACCAATCCCTTAAAATGGGGTGTGATCTCCACTTCGCTATGTCCACAGTCGGTTCCTTTGGCAGCACAAGAGGTCTTTACCTTTTATCCAGGCAAAATGCCCACTCTTTCCCCTACTTTTTAGCCCCTAAAACTGTTTTCCTGGCTAGGGGCAGAGTCAGGTCTTCTGCTTTTTTTTTGCTATGTTTTATTTTCCATTTTCTAGGGCAGCATCAGGGGCGCCCTGCTTTCCTCCTCTGTCCTCAGTGTTAGGTCCTCACCCTTTTCTTTCCAAGATGATGACAGTATATGCTTGGGGATCCCCAAGAGCATGTTGTGGAAAGAGTCAAGCAGACAGCCCCTCCCCCTCTCCAAGATATGGCCCAGGCCTGGTGGCTGATAGCAGCTCTGCCCACTCCTATCCTGGCCCTGGGCTCCCCTGCCTAGGCCAGATAAGAGGTTTATCAGTTGCAGGCAGCAGAGGCACAGAAGGAATGGGCTCTGGAGACACTGGACCTCTGCCCTGTGTCCTCACAGGGTCATTTGGGCCACACCCGAACCCATACAACCACAAGCCTTTCCTCTTCTGAGGTAATATAACAACCTTAGTAAAGACTTAGTAAGCACTTGTTAAGAACTGCGCTGGGGCCGGGCGCAGTGGCTCACGCCTGTAATCCCAGCACTTTGGGAAGCCGAGGCGGGTGGATCACGAGGTCAAGAGATCGAGACCATCCTGGTCAACATGGTGAAACCCCGTCTCTACTAAAAATACAAAAAAT
>NW_016107600.1:1916880-1927858 GCF_001604975.1 Cebus imitator
CCCGGGAGGCGGAGGTTGCGGTGAGCCGAGATCGCGCCATTGCACTCCAGCCTGGGTATCAAGAGTGAAACTCCGTCTCAAAAAAAAAAAAACATCTCCACGAAAAATGCAAAAATTAGCCAGGCATGGTGGCACACGTCTGTGGTCCCAGCTACTCAGGAGGCTGAAGTGGGAGGATTACTTGAACCTGAAAGATCAAGGCTGCTGTGAGCCATGATTGTGCCACCGCATTTGAGCCTAGGTGACAGAGCAAAACCCTGTCTCAGAAAAAAAAAAAAAAAAAAGAGGGCAGGCAGCGCAGTGGCTCACGCCTGTAATACCAACACTTTGGGAGGCCAAGGCGGGCAATCACCTGAGGTCAGGAGTTTGAGACCAGCCTGGCTAACATGGTGAAACCTCCATCTCTACTAAAAATACAAATATTAGCCGGGCATAGTGATGGGCTCCTGTAATCCCAGCTATTCGGGAGGCTGAGGCAGGAGAATTGCTTGAACCCGGGAGGCAGAGACTGCAGTGAGCCAAGATCGCGCCACTGCACTCCAGCCTGGGAGACAGAGTGAGACTCTGTCTCAAAAAAAAAAAAAAAAAGGGACAGAGGATAGGACTGTACGACCTCAAATTGCATGACCTTAGACCACTCACCACAAGGATGGCCCATCACAGCAATATGGAATCTGCTCTTTGACTTACCACAAAATTAGTAGGAACTACAAATGATCCTTTTGAAAGTGTCCTCTAGCCCTTGCCTCCATCCCCTTGTTATATTGCATCCCCATAGATGAGAGTTGGTGTAGGCAACTCTGCCAGTGGGCAGAGTGGGTGGGGTGTTTATGTCTGTCCAGGATGCCATTTCAACACCGGAACCCCACCCTCCTCCACCCAGGTTCTGGCGGAAATTGCCCAAAGGCAAAGTGAATGGAGAAGGGGTTTAGGGGGCAGAGACAATGACTCTTGCTTCATAGTTCTTTACTCACCCCAACCCCCCATTGTCTCTCCCTTTGTCTTCCTGGATCTGACACTAAGGTGCAGTACACAGATCCTGCCCTAGGAGGCAGGAGACCTAGGTTTTCTGGCACTTAAGATACATGACCTTGGGCCGGGTGCGATGGCTCACGCCTGTAATCCCAGCACTTTGGGAGGCTGAGGTGGGCGGATCACCTGAGGTCAGGAGTTCAACACCAACCTAACCAACATGGAGAAACCCTGTCTCTACTAAAAATACAAAATTAGCCGGGCATGGTGACATGAACCTGTAGTCTCAGCTACTCGGGAGGCTGAGGCAGGAGAATCACTTGAACCCGGGAAGCAGAGGTTGCAAGACCACACCATTGGGGAACAAGAGCAAAACTCTGTCTCAAAAACAAAAAGATATACGACCTTGGGCAAATTGCTTCACATTCAGCCCCTTCTATTAAATGGAGACAGGACTAGGAACCCAATTGCTGTGAAAGGCCATAGGTTGCATCTAGCTCAGGGAGTCACAAACTTCATTGTGTGCCACATTCACCTGGGCTACATGTAAAAACACAGATTCCTGAAAGCCACTTCTAAACTACTGAATAGAATTCATAGACCCAGGAATCAGCATTTTAAAAGTGCCCCAGTGGCCGGGTACAGTGACTCGTGCTTGTAATCCCAGCACTTTGGGAGGCTGAGATGGGTGGATCACCTGAGGTCAGGAGTTTGAGACCAGCTTGGCCAACATGGCAAAACCTCGTCTCTACTGAAAATACAAAAATTAGCCGTGTATGGTGGCAGGCACCTTAGGAGGCTGAGGCATGAGAATTGCTTGAACCCAGGAGGTGGAGGTTGTGGTGAGCCGAGATAATGCCACTACACACCAGCCTGGGTGACAGAGTACAAAAAAAAGAAGAGGAGCAAGAGGAGCAGGAGACGGGGGGAGAGGGAGTGGAGAAGAACCTCTGGATCCGATCCAACCAGCAAGCTCTTGGGTGCAGTAGCAAGTTTGTACCAGGTGGCAGGTGGGGCAGGATGCTTTTCTCTAGACACTCAAGGATGGGTGGTATTCTATACACCAGGCATAGGTGCCTCTGGGTCTCCAGAGCCTTCCTTTCAGAAGACAGGAGAGCTGGCAGGCAGTGGGACAGATCAGGGAGGTAGAATTGGATGAAACAGAACACCATAGAGGGTATAGAAACTGGAGAGATACTGCGAAAGTGAAGTGGGCTTCCCTGCGTTCCTTTGCTTTTACAATAAGAAGCTCCCACTTTACAGTTTAGCTTGCATTTGAGGCCACATGACCATCTTACTCCCACTGGGTCGTCTGTTCCTTTTCTTACTCCCCAACATTGTGGATCAGGTAGAAATGAGGTTGTCACTCCTCCTTACTCTTATCCTGGTGGTCCTACCCAGAAAAATTTTTATCATAATTCCTAAGTACTCACAGAATGATATGGAGCTTCATGCTTAGAAATACAGAGTGGGGCCGGGCGCGGTGGCTCAAGCCTGTAATCCAAGCACTTTTGGGAGGCCGAGGCAGGTGGATCATGAGGTCAGAAGTTCGAGACTGGCCTGACCAACATGGTGAAACGCCGTCTCTACTAAAAATACAAAAATTAGCCGGGTGTGGTGGTGAATGCCTGTAATCCCAGCTACTCGGGAGGCTGAGGCAGAAAAATAGCTCGAACCTGGGAGGCGGAGGTTGCGGTGAGCTGAGATCGTGCCATTGCACTCCAGCCTGGGCAACAAGAGCAAAACTCCATCTCAAAAAAAAAAAAAAAAGGAATACAGTGTGGGGACCATTTGGAGAGGATGATGGAGAAAGGAGGGCATTTGGCCTTGGCTGCTGCCCCAGAGCTCTTAACTTCCTTGACAAGGGGGAACGATGAGAGGAGGCTTGCCTCAGGATCCCTTTTCTAAGGCTTATGTGACTACCTCACCTCTCCAGGTGTCAACAGGTGCACTGAAAGGATAGGGAGAGATTATTAAAACTGAGAGTCTGGGTTGGCAGGTGAGCAAGCTGTTTAGAAAGACTGGGGAGAACTCCCAAAGAGAGAGCGACACACAGAGATGAGATAGAGAATGATGGGGAAAAAAAGGAGGGAGAGCTCACAATTTGAGCATCATGAGCTCAGTGCTCTGGGAACATGCATGACTCAAAGAAGTATGTGAGAACAAGGGAGATGGGGACAAGTTTCTGCTATCCTGTCACTCTATCCCTGGACCCCAGACTCCAGTCTTTTGGTACCAATGTCTAGAGAATCCCAACCCCAGCAGTTCTGATATCTCCTCTGTCTCTTCCACTGCTTCCCAACCCCCTATTTCCCAAGCAGCCAAGAGTTCCCGTTAGAAGCAACTATGCTGGGATTGGGATGCCTTCCATCCCCCTCCAGGTCCAGCTGACCTCTACTGCTCCTGGGCACAGAGAAGAGTAACAGCAACGAGAGGCAAGAACCCAGGGGCGACCCATCCAACCACCTGAACCTTGCAACGCTTCTCAGAGGTCCAGATATCCAGTGTTTCCAACTCCTCAGCTTTCCCCAAACCTTCTCAATTGGCTAGACAGGGCAGAGGAATAGAATGGGGTCAGGGAAAGGATGACATCATATACCTGGAAATCTGTTGGTTCCCCCAGGGCAGCCCACCAGTTGAAGGATTCCTCCTGGCTATTCCCCACCTCCTCAGTGCTGCCTTGCCTCAGGAGACCACTCTCTGGTCGGCATTCACAGCCTTCCACCCCAAGGATCCCGGAGCACCCAGGAAACCATTTAGGTCTTCTCCTACAGGAGTTCCCAAAGATGTCAAATTCCTAAACCAGGGGCAATCTAGAAAGGTCTGACCAAGGTCTCCTGGGAACATACCAAAAGTTGGTTATTTTCCTTCCTCACCTCCTTCACCCTCCAGCCTGCCCCTAGAATCCCCCCACCCACCTTTTAGGCACCTGTGGCGGAGTCCCAGCAGTGTGAGGAGAGAGATGAGGCTCCTGGTGTTGTCTCTGGGGAGGCTGAGCCTGAGCTGACACTGCTGGACGAGGATCCCGGCTACCTTTGAGAATCTGCAAGAGCCGCGCCCCGCCCCCGGGCCATTGCTGAGCGCTGAGTGTGGAGGCTCAGGCTTAGGTTGAACGCAGGGAGCCCCAAGCAGGGGCACCAGCCTTCTCTCCGAAGCCCTCGGCCTGAGTTCTCAGTCCTGCCTCCAACCCTCCCCTTTCCCCGTGGCTCTCCTCTCCTCCTGCCCCTTTCGGCCAAGAGAGGAAACTTGAGCCTGATGTGGTTTCTGCCCACACCCCGCCCCCATCTTGCTCCTGGCCAGTGGGGGCACACATGGCTCCAGGCCTCTCCCAGGAGTCCCGCCAGGTCGGCGTTTCTCCCATGCATATGATGAATTCTAACCTGATGGTCCACTTGAACATGACCTTTAAATTTTATACAGGTTGTTGTCGTCTGCTGTCCCCATGGCTGTCTTAGGGATGGGGAAACTGAGTCATATCAAGGTGGAAGGCAGCTGAAGGTAAGGACCAGGTGTCTAGCTTCCCAGCTGTATAAGCAGGTGAGCATTTAGGGCATAGCCTTCATTTAAGGAAAACCTGGGCTCCGGGAACAAGGGCAGGGGAACTATTTGGAGGAGGAGGGGCCGCTGGCTGCTTTGATGTGTCCTTTCACCTGTAGCCTTCTCCCCTCCCCCCTCAGCCTCAGATGTCCTAGGACAAAGGCCTCTTTCTTGGCCAGGTTTTTGTTAGTGTGTGAGGGGAGTTAGGTGGGGGGCCTCCCAGCAGGGAGATTATTCACCTCCCTTAAAGGGGACCCCGATGCCCTTTGTCCTCCTTTCTTCCAGGCAAAGCACCCCAGCCACATGGCACCCAACTCTGTTAGGCCAGTAAGTACCCTTATTCATCTTTTTTTTTCCTCTCTTTTTTTCTAGAGGCTCACTCTGTTGCCCAGGCTGGAGTGCAGTGGCATGAACATGTTTCACTACAATTTCAACCTCCTAGGCTTAAGCAATCCTCCCACCTCAGCCTCCCAAGTAGCTGGGACTGTAGGTCAGCACCATCATGCCCAGCAAATTTTTTTTTTTTTTTTTTTTTCGATAGAAGTGGTGTCTCACGATGTTCCCTTGGCTGGTTGAATTCCTGGGCTCAAGCAATCCTCCTGCCTTGGCCTCCCAAAGTGCTGGGATTACAGACAGGAGCCACCTCACCCAGCCCGCTTATTTATCCTTGTGACTCCAAGCTACACAGCGAAAGCAGCACAACCAAAGGTCGAACAGCTCTTTCTCCAGATACTATGAGAAAAGAGCCTTTCTTCCTCCTAGTTTTTAATGGCTTTCAGCTCTATATGTCTAGCTTGAATTCTGACATCTGCAGCTTACATTTTTTCTTCTTACGGTGTTCACGTTAAATTAGAAACATCTGAAGACTGGGGAAGCAGATAGGTGCCACTCTGGGGCAGGACTGGCATTCAACCAGCATGCTCTGATAGGATTGTATTTGCTGTTAAAATAATGAAAATGTTCTGTCTTAGTTGATAAAAGGCAGCTTCTGTGAGCCCTCTAAGTGTCCCCCATGACTACACCAGTATCCCAGTTCTCCTCCAAGATTCCCAGCAACCCAGCAACATAACCATGCAAGTAAAGAGGCAATGCAGGTACCATAAGGAGCCTCCTATGCTGCCTGCTTGTGCTGGAATTGGCCAATGCCCATGCCAAACCTATGGCTTTCTGTTGCAGTTGTTTTGAGATGGAGTGTCGCTCTGTTGCCCAGACTGGAGTGCAGTGGTGAGATCTCAGCTCATTGCAACCTCCGCTTCCCAGGTTCGAGTGATTCTCCTGTCTCAGCCTTCTGAATAGCTGGGATTACAGGCATGCACTACGACACCTGGCTAATTTTTTTCTTCCTTCTTCTTTTTTTTTTTTTTTTGAGATGGAGTTTTGCTTTGTCACTAATGCTGGAGTGCAATGGCACGATCTTGGCTCACTGCAACCTCCGCCTCCTGGGTTCAAGCGATTCTCCTGCCTCAGCTTCCCAAGTAGCTGGGATTACAGGCATGCACCACCACACCAGGCTAATTTTTTGTATTTTTTGTTTTTTGAGACAGAGTCTTGCTCTGTCGCCAGGCGCCAGGCTGGAGTGCAGTGGCATGATCTTGGCTCACTGCAACCTCCGCCTCCTGGGTTCAAACAATTCTGCCTCAACCTCCTGAGTAGCTGGGACTACAGGTGCATGCCACCATGCCCAGCTAATTTTTGTATTTTTAGTAGAGATGACATTTCACCATGTTGGCCAGGATGGTCTTGATCTCTTGACCTCATGATCCACCTGCCTCGGCCTCCCAAAGTGCTGGGATTATAGGCGTGAGCCACTGCACGCAGCCAATTTTTTGTATTTTTAGTAGAGATGGGGTTTCACCACATTGTCCAGGCTGATCTCCATCTCCTGACATTGTGATCTGCCAGCCATGGCCTCCCAAAGTGCTGGGATTACAGGCGTGAGCTGCCACGCCCAGCCAAACCTATGGTTAAATGCTTTGAATTCCATCCCTATTCCAGTAAATCATGACTGCACATGCATGATCAAGGTAGGACAGAAGGCAATGCAATGACTTCATTGCATGTTACATGTGGGTTCAGTATCTCTTGAGACTTGGGCATGAATCTGGGTCACACATGTAGGCTCTCAGATACAATTCTCTCATTTGCATACTTATTTGGGCCACTCAGAGGGGATGAAGAATGGTAACAGTCACACTTGTGGCTGACTATATAATGATATCAGGTTACAGATAGTCAACAACTATTGAATAAGAATTATCGATACAGGATACTGGTGTTGCATATACAATTATGGATAACACAAGCCTCATCATTCATTCATTCAACAAATATTTATTGAGTATCTACTATGTTATACATCCTAGGAACACAAAGATGAGCCAGACAGTCTGTATCTTCAGTCAAGTCTAGTCAGGGGATTACATTAATAAATGTGATATATATGTGTGTGCATATATATATATATATATATATATATATATATGCCAGGCACAATGGCTCATGCCTGTAATCCCAGCACTTTGGGAGGCCAAGGCAGGTGGATCATGAGGTCAGGAGTTTGAGACCAGCCTCATCAAGATGGTAAAACCTCCTCTCTACTAAAAATACAAAAATTAGCCAGGCGTGGTGGCATGCGTCTGTATTTCCAGCTACTCAGAAGGCTGAGGCTGAAGAATTGCTTGAACCCAGGTGGCAGAGGTTGCAGTAAGCCAAGATCACGCCACTGCACTCCAGCCTGGGCAACAGAGTGAGACTCCGTCTAAAAAATAATAATAATTCTAAAAAGTTGTATATAAAGTGCTGCGGAGCAGAAGAGGAAATAAATTCTGCCTGGTGAAATTCAAGGAAGGCTTTACAGAGGAGGTGAAAATTAAACTAGGTTGTGGAGAAAAACTAGGAATTTCCCAGGCAGAGAAGGGGAAGAGAGTATTCCAAGTAAATATGTGAAGGCATGCTGGCATAAAATACAGAGAAATACTTTGGGTTTACTAGGTTGGAGTATGGGATGGGAAGTAGCAGAAGATAATCCTGGAAAATTTGACAGGGGCTAAATTATACAGTGTCTTGAGAATCAACCTAGGGAGAGTATACTTTATCCTATAAACAACAGGAATTGATAGAAGTGTTTGAAGTCATCTCTACTTATTTGAGGGAACAGACATCATCAAGTAGGGTGACCTAAGTGAAGAGACAGCCTTCCTTCACTAGGGTGACTGGCTAGGTGGAGGTGTCCCTCCCATCTCACCCTCACTCCTCTCCTACAGAAAAAGAGGACTTCACTGTGGTTCTCAGGCTGTGTCCTGGCTCCAGAACACCCTTTATAGCCCTCAAAGGAAGGGGTGGTTCCTTTAGCCCCTTATTCTGAGATTCCTGAAATCCAGGCTAAACACCCTTCTACCTTAAGTCTCTTTTGTTTGATTTACAAATTGCAAAGCATTAGGAGCCGGCCTGAATGGGTTGGATAGTGCCTATGACTTGGTAAAGCAGGTATGTCTAAGATTTTCCTATCCTTAAGATTCTCTCACTTCATCAAAGGTAGTGGAGACAGAATACCATATGGAAAATAACATAGCCACATATCTTTACTATTTTATCATTCTCCACCTATGCTGCTAACCCACTCTGTAAAAGACTGACTTCTTGTCACACCTGGTCAACCCACCCCACCCTCACCCCCATAACGTGTGTGTACACCACCACCAGCAGCAGGTCAAGCCACAAGCAATGTTGCCAAACACCCCGCTTAGTTATGCAACCAGCTTCCCGAGAAGGGCGGGGTGGGTAGAGGTGGAACCAGGGGAGGGACATGGGTCCCAGAGGGAGCTGGCTGCCTTGCCTGCTTGCCTGCTGGTCTGACCGCAGTGGCCCCAGAGGGTGGGGGCAGGGCTGGCCCTTTATCAGTGCCCTGCAGGGTTGCACCCACCACCCCCTGGCTTCCTCTCTCAACAGACGGAAAGGGGAGGCAGCCACAGGGGGCAAGGGGAGGGCTGGGCGTTATCCTAGGCAGCAGAGCCAGGCGGTTACCCCGATGGCTGGGGGAGGTGGTGGAGGGGTCTGGGACCAAGGAATAGTGAGGCCCCTCTTACTAAAGTAGGGGCTGGCACTGGTCTAAACCGAGGCTCAGATGGCGGACCAGATTTCCTGAGGCATCTACTCATTGTTCCTTGTGTTCCAGTTTGGGTAAGGAGAGGATTAAGAAAAGTCTTTGAGGAGGTTTCTTTCCTCAGATAAAAATTTTTAGAGGATTGACTCAGGAGTTAAGGGGAGACTGAACCCCATTATCAGGCCAAAAGGGTTTGGGGCTTTCAAGGGATTTGGTTACGACGGAGGTTCCCAGACCTGGCATCTAAGAGTTATGCCCTTTAGCAGAGGCTAGAACTGACACCAAAATGGATGAAGACTGATAGATAAGTCTAGCTTAGCCCAGAAGAAATAATCCCTGGGGCTTAATTCTACTTTATTTATTATTTTATTTTATTTTTGAGGTGCAGTCTTGCTCTGTCGCCAGGCTGGAGTACAGTGGCCTGATCTTGGCTCACTGCAACCTCCGTCTCCCGGTTTCAAGCGAGTCTCCTACTTTAGCTTCCCAAGTAGTTGGGATTACAGGCACGAGCCACCACACCCAGCTAATTTTCGTGTTTTTAGTAGCGATGGAGTTGCACCATGTTGGCCAGGATGGTCTTGATCTCCTGACCTCGTGATCCACCTGCCTCGGCCTCCTAAAGTGCTGGGATTACAGGCGTGAGCCACTGTGCACGGCCCTAAGAGACATGAGACGGGGTTTCACCCTGTTGGTGTGGGGCTTAATTCTCAATCTAGAAAGAGAAGTAGTTTCACGGTGCATAGAAGATCTGACTCTTAACACTTGGGCTTGGGCTTGAGCCTGGGTGCTGTGACTCACACCTCTAATCCCAGCACTTTAGGAGGCTGAGGCAGGAGAATCACTTGAGCCTAGGAGTTCTAGACCAGCCTGGGCAACATAGTGGAACCCTGTTTCTACAAAAAAGTAAAAAAAAATTAGCTGAGCATGGTGGCATGCACCTGTAGTACTAGCTACTCAGGAGGCTGAAGTAAAAGGATGGCTTGAGCCCAGGAGGTTGAGGCCATAGTGAGCTGTGATTGTGCCAATGCACTCCAGCCTGGGTGACAGAGCAAAACCCTGTCTCAAAAAATAAAATAGTCTGGGCACAGTGGCTCATGCCTAGAATCCCAAAACTTTGGAAGGCTGAGGTGGGAGAATCACCTAAGGTCAGGGGTTCGAGACCAGCCTGGCCAACATGGTAAAACCCGATCTCTACGAAAAACACAAAAGTTAGCTGGGTGTCGTGGCATGAGCCTGTAATCCCAGCTACTCGGGAGGCTGAGGCAGGAGAATCGCTTGAACCTGCGAGACAGCGGTTGTAGGGAGCCGAGATCTTGCCACTGCGCTCCAGCCTTGGTGACAGAGCAAGACTCTGTCTCAAAAATAAATAAATAAATAAACTAAATAAAATAAAATAAAAAGACTTGGGGACCAGGCGTGGTGGTTCACACCTGTAATACCAGCACTTTGGGAGGCCGAAGTGGGGGAATCACCTGAGGTCAGGAGTTCGAGACCAGCCTGGCCAACACAGTAAAACCCCATCTCTACTAAAAATACAAAAATTAGCCGGGTGTGGTGGTGCATGCCTCTAATTCCAGCTACTCAGGAGGCTGAGGCAGGAGAATCACTTGAACCTGGGAGGCAGAGGTTGCAGTGAGCCAAGAGAGCGCCATTGCACTCCAGCCTGGGCAACAAGAGCAAAATTCATGCCTGTAATCCCAGCACTTTGGGAGGCTGAGGCTGAGGTGGATCATGAGGGCAGATCAAGACCATCCTGGCCTACATAGGGAAACCCCGTGTCTACTAAAAACAAAAAAAAATTAGCTGGGCATGGCACATGCCTGTAGTCCCAGCTACTCCAGAAACTGAGGCACGAGAGTTGCTTGAACCCAGGAAGTGGAGATTGCAGTGAGCCGAGATCACGCCACTGCACTACAGCCTAGGTGACAGTGCGAGACTCATCTCAAAAAAAAAAAAAAAAAAAATTAGCTGTGTGTAGTGGTGCATGCCTGTAATCCCAGCTACTTGGGAGGCTGAAGCAGGGGAATCACTTGAACTAGGGAGATGTGGGTTACAGTGAGCTGAGATAGTGCTGTTGCATTCCAGCCTGGGCAATAAGAGTGAAATTCTTGGCCGGGCGCGGTGGCTCAAGCCTGTAATCCCAGCACTTTGGGAGGCCGAGGCGGGTTGATCACGAGGTCAAGAGATCGAGACCATCCTGGTCAACATGGTGAACCCCGTCTCTACTAAAAAAATACAAAAAATTAGCTGGGCATGGTAATCCCAGCTACTAAGGAGGCTGAGACAGGAGAATTGCCTGAACCCAGGAGGCGGAGGTTGCAATGAGCCGAGATCGCGCCATTGCACTCCAGCCTGGGTAACAAGAGT
>NW_016107600.1:1928176-1930593 GCF_001604975.1 Cebus imitator
GAGTCTCAAAAAAAAAAAAAAGACTTGGGCTTGGCGTCCAGTGTGGTGGCTTGAACCTGTAGTGCCAGGTCCCAGCTACTTGTGCGGCTAAAGCCGGAGGATCATTTGAGCCCAGGAGTTTGAGGTTACAAAGAGCTATACTCTAACCACTGTACTGTAGCCTAGGTGACAAAGCAAGACCCCATTTCTAAAAAAACAAACAAAAAAAACATGGGCTTGGGTCTGGGCATTTACTGGCTATGTAGCCTTGGGTAACACAACCTTTTTTTTTTTTTTTTTTTTTTTAGATTGGGTTTTGCTCTTGTTGCCAAGGCTGGAGTGCAGTGGCACAATCCCAGCTCATTGCAACCTCCACCTCCCAGGTTCAAGCAATTCTCCTGCCTCAACCTCCTGAGTAGCTGGGATTACAGGCACCCACCACCACATCCAGGTAATTTTTTCTATTTTTCTTAGTAGAGACAGGGTTTCATCATGTTGGCCAAGCTGCTTTCGAACTCCTGAATTCAGGTAATCTACCCATCTCGGCCTCCCAAAGTGTAGGGATTACAGGTGCGAGTCACCTCACCTGGCCAACCCAACCTTTCTGAGCTTTATTTCCTCACCTGAAAAATGGAGACAATGATGAGAATGCTCACTTAGTGAAGTTGTTGGGAAGATAAAATGGGATCAATATGGCCAAGCACAGTGGCTCACGCCTGTAATCCTAGCACTTTGGGAGGCCAAGATAGGTGGATCACGAGGTCAGGCGTTCGAGACCAGCTTGGCCAATATGGTGAAACCCTGTCTCTACTAAAAAATGAGCCGGGCATGGTAGCTGTAATTCCAGCTACTCAGGAAGCAGGAGAACCACTTGAACCCGGGAGACAGAGGTTGCAGTGAGCTGAGATCGTGCCATTGCATTCCAGCCTGGGTAACAGGGCAAGACTCAGTCTCAAAAAAAAAGGGGGATCAATACAAAAATGAGTCTGTTTCTTTTTTTTTTTTCTTAAAAAAAATTTTTTTTTTCTTTTTAAGATGGGGTTTCGCCATGTTGGCCAGGCTGGTCTTGAACTCCTGACCTCATGTGATCCACCCATCTCGGCCTCCCAAAGTGCTAGGATTACAGGTTTGAGACAGTGCGCCCAGCTGAGTCTGTTTCTTATAGATGAAAGCTTAGATACCTGGAGGCCAGAGGGACCCAAGGGCTTGAGGAGATGAGAATGCCCTAATGCCCTATCTGGAGGCCAGACTCTGGTAGAGATGCTTGGGACCAACTGAAGCCAGTAAAGAGTCTGATTCTGGAGGAGAGCCAGCGCTAGGCTGCACCAGTGTTGGTGGGGAGGGGCAGTGTGGCTAGACTTCCAGGAACTAGCCTGCAGGCCATGGCTCTCCCATCCCAGCACTAGGGGGCGGGGCTAGTTCCAGCCACGCCGTCGGCTCAGTGCCAAGCTTATGGACTTCAGTCACCTTCCAGGAACCCCAGAACCTTTGCCCCACCCCACACTGTTGCAACCCTGTAAAGTGAGTGGAGCTGCCTAGGAAGTCCCACCCTCTTAGCCTCCTTAGAGGATGGAAGGCCAGATGCCTGGCCATTTACTAACTTCACAGGCATCCTTCTCATTTGAGACCTACATCTTTGCTCCTGCTGCTCCCCTCTGCCTGGAATGCCTTCCTTGGCCCTTCCTACCAAACTGAGACAGTATGGAGTAGATGAGAGATCTGGGTTTGAGTCTCAGCTCAGCATCTAGCAGTGTGGACTTGGGCAAATTATCTAACCTCCTTGAACCTCAGTTTACCCTTGGTAATTAGGGAGAACAGAGCTTCCATCACGGGCTGTGTAAGGGATCAGATGAAGCAATGCACATGCAGTGCTTATACAGGAAATGCACTGATGTTGGTTCCCTTCTTTTTTTTTTTTTATCAGACAGCATTTCTCTCTTGTCTCCCAGGCTGGAGTGCAATGGCCTGATCTCAGCTCACTGCAACCGCCACCTGCCGGGTTCAAGGGATTCTCTTGCCTCAGCCTCCCGAGTAGCTGGAATTACAGGAGCCTGCTACCATGCCCGGCTAATTTTGTATTTTTAGTAGAGATGGGGTTTCTCCATGTTGGCTAGGCTAGTCTCGAACTCCTGACCTCTGGTGATCTGCCTGGCTCAGCTTCCTGAAGTGCTAGGATTACAGGTGTGAGCCACTGCACCTGGCCATATTCCTCTTTTCTAACTTATTTTGCAATTATATGTATCAGAGAATTAATAACATCATTTAAATATTTTTCTATTTGGACCACATGATTTTGTGTTTTATTATATCATTCTATAATAGTGATGGTAAAAACAGAATTGAACAAAATTTGTTTCAGGCACCATAATACAACGGCTAAGAGCATGAGTTTCAGAGTCAGAAAAGCCTGCACTCAGACCTTGGCTCTGAAGATGGGA
>NW_016107600.1:1931398-1932649 GCF_001604975.1 Cebus imitator
TGCCTGTAATCCCAGCTACTAAGGAGGCTGAGGCAGGAGAATTGCTTGAAGCTGGGAGGCAGAGGTTGTAGTGAGCCAAGATTGTGCCACTGCACTCCAGCCTGGGCAACAAGAGCAAAATTCCATCTCAAAAAAAAAAAAAAAAAAAAAAAAAAAAAAAAAAATTAAAAAAAAAAAAAAAAAAAAAAAAAGCAACAACGTTAATTACAGTTCCCCATCCTCCCGACCAAAAAACAAGAACAAAAGAACACCTTGGCCCTGACACTTACTTTGAGATATCAGGGAAATTATTTATTTAGTTATTTATTTTAGAGACAGGGTCTGGCTGCATTGTCCAGGTTGGTATTGAACCTCTGTCCTCAAGCAATCTTCCTGCTTCAGCCTCCTAAAGTGTTGAGATTACAGGAATGAGCCATTGTGCCCAGTCAATCTTTTTATTGTTTCTTATTTATTTTAATTTTAAATTTTTTTAGAGCCAGGGTTTGACTCCCAGGCTGGAGTGAAGTGGTGCCATCGTAGCTCACTGCAGCCTCAAACTCTTGGGCTTAAGTGATCTTCCCACCTCAGCCTCCCAAGTAGCTGAGACTACAAGTCCGTGCCACCACACCAGGCTAATTTTTAAATTTTTTGTAGAGACAAGGCTTCACTGTCATGCCCAGGCTGGCCTCAGACTCCCAGACTCAAACAATCCCCCAACCCTGGTCTTCCAAAGTGTCGGGATAACAGGTGTGAGTCACCGTGCCTAGCCTTTTAATTTTTAAATAATCCTGAAGTCAAGATTATTTGGGGGAAAAAAAAAAAGAAAAAGAATTTTTTTTTTTTGTAGTTAGCTGTGTAAAAAATTTTTTTTTAACTTTTTTTTTTTTTAAAAGATGAGGTTTCGGCCGGGCGCGGTGGCTCACGCCTATAATCCCAGCACTTTGGGAGGTCGAGGCGGGTGGATCATGAGGTCAAGAGATCGAGACCATCCTGGTCAACAAGGTGAAACCCCGTCTCTACTAAAAAAAAAATACAAAAAATTAGCTGGGCATGGTGGCACGTGCCTGTAATCCAAGCTACTAAGGAGGCTGAGGCAGGAGAATTGCTTGAACCTGGGAGGCAGAGGTTGCAGTGAGCCAAGATCGTGCCACTGCACTCCAGCCTGGGTAACAGAGTGAGACTCAGTCTCAAAAAAAAAGGGGGATCAATACAAAAATGAGTCTGTTTCTTTTTTTTTTTCTTAAAAAAAATTTTTTTTTTCTTTTTCAGATG
>NW_016107600.1:1935014-1937359 GCF_001604975.1 Cebus imitator
GGTCTCGAATTCCTGACCTCAGGTGATCCACCAACCTCAGCCTCCCAAAGTGCTGGGATTCAGGCGTGAGCCACCACACCTGGTGAAAAATTTTTTTTAAAATAATCCATTCATTCCCCTTCACATCCAGAACTATAAACTTGCAGACATTGTTAATTTCCATGTCCCTCTTTCCCTCCATAGAACTTTCCTGGAAAAAAATCTAATTCTAGTTAAATCCAACAATTCAGCTTCTCCATATCTATACCTGGGAAGCTAAATATTGATGGAGACAGTATCAGAATCTAGCTAATCTTAATCTAGCGTCACTTTAAATTTATGCCCCTAAACTGGGCGAGATGGCTCACACCTGTAATCCCAGCACTTTTAGAGGCTGAGGTGGGCTGATCACCAGAGGTTGGGAGTTCAAGACCAGCCTGACCAACAAGGAGAAACCCCATCTCTACTAAAAATACAAAATTAGTCAAACATGGTGGCACATGCCTGTAATCCCAGCTACTCAGGAGGTTGAAGCAGGAGAATTGCTTGAACTCAGGAGGCAGAGGTTTCCGTGAACTGAGATAGCACCACTGGACTCCCGCCTGGGCAACAAGAGTGAAACTCTGCCTTAAAAAAAAAAAAAATGAAATGTCTCTCTTCTTAACAGAAGTCATCCCCTCACAGCTCTGTGAAGGGTGAAAAAAACTGGATTCCTCTGAATGCATAGCTAACATTCAATTTTGCCCCCTAGCAACGTTTTTCTCTATACAGGTTACTATGTGTGACCTAGTCCTGAGGAAGGCTGATAAAGTGATTTACAGGTGGGATGGATCTTAAGGGAGCAGTCTAAAGAGTTCATCCAGGTAGCACTCCAACCTACTGGATGAAAGCTGCAACTACATAACCCCAGGAATCTTCCTTTTTGTGGTCTTTATTTTCATTATAGTCATATGTTGCAGAGACACCTCCTACACCTCAGAGACAAAGCCAGACTGCTGTTAGGTTACATACCACAGTGGGTGCAGTGGCTCACGCCTGTAAGCCTACCACTTTGGGAGGTCGAGGCAGGAGAATTGCTTGAGGCCAAGAGTTTGAGACAGACCTGGGGAACATAGTGAGACCCTATCTGTACAAAAAATTAAAAAATTAGTCCGCTGTGGTAGTGCACACCTGTAGTCCCAGATACTTGGAGGTTGAGGTGCAAGGATCACTTGAGCCCAGGAGGTCGAGGCCGCAGTGAGCTCACTGCACTCCAGCCTAGACAACAGAGTTATTTTTTTCTTACCAAACCCAAAAGAAAACAAAAAAATGCCACCCTGCTGTTGTCTCCCCAAGATCTAATTCACTGCCAGAGAATGCCCCACTGACAGTCTAAGACTCAGAGGGACCTCAACCAGTCGTTTTGTGGAAGGGACTCGCTTGCATCTCCAGGTCAACAGCTGTAGCTGCCCTGACTCTGCTGTGGTGACCACGGTACTGTTTCCTGCTCCGCAGTGGCTGGAGTAGAAGCTATGATTGCTACAGCAAGAGTCAAAGCAGGCCCTGGGATGGGGGTTAGTGTCTAGAGCCTCATCCAATTGAACTGCGTGGCCCCGGAAATATGAACTGCTTTTCTGGGTCTACTTCCACTCTAGAATGGAAAAACAAAACAAAAAATTTCTCTCACTGTCTCTCCTGAGCATATGAAATAAGGCTCCTTCCACACCTGGGTTGATTAGCGTATCAAGGATACAAACATTGCTAATTTTTTTTTTCTAAGAACATCCAAAAAAAAGATTAAAAATAAATAAATAAATAAAAATTTTAAAAAGATTAAAAAAAAACACAAAAAATAAACAGAACATCAGGCTGGGCACAGTGGCTCACACCTGTAATCCCAGCACCTTGGGAGGCCCAGGTGGGCGGATCACCTGAGGTCAGGAGTTTGAGACCAGCCTGGCCAACATGGTAAAACCCCATCTCTACCAAAAAATACAAAAATTGGCCAAGCGTGGGTGTGTGTGCCTATCATCCCAGCTACTAGGGAGGCTGAGGTGGGAGAATTGCTTGAACCCAGGAAGTGGAGGTTGCAGTGAGCCGAGATTGCACCGCTGTACTCCAGCCTGGGCGACAGAGTAAGACTAAGACCTTGTCTTAGGCCGGGTGCGGTGGCTCAAGCCTGTAATCCCAGCACTGTGGGAGGCCGAGGCGGGTGGATCACGAGCTCAAGAGATCGAGACCATCCTAGCCAACATGGTGAAACCCCGTCTCTACTAAAAAAAAAATACAAAAAATTAGCTGGGCATGGTGGCACGTGCCTGTAATCCCAGCTACTAAGGAGGCTGAGGCAGGAGAATTGCCTGAACCCAGGAGATGGAGGTTGCGGT
>NW_016107600.1:1937480-1940393 GCF_001604975.1 Cebus imitator
AAAGTTATAATACACCAAAAAAAAAAAAAAAAAAAAGACCTTGTCTATGAAAAAAAAAAAAAAACCATTTAAGGTTCGGCTTGAATGCTCATGTCAATTTTGGTTAATTAATTCATCTTGGGAGAACTCACTTATGCTGACGAACCTTAGCAGACTATAATATATAAGCCACATGGTTGATTTACATATTTCTAAATAAAACTTCCAGTGGCCTACGGACATGGTGGCCCATGCCTGTAATCCCAGCACTTTAGCAGGCAGATCACTTGAGGCCGGGGGTTTGAGACCAGCCTGGACAACACAGTAAAACCCCGTCTCTACTAAAAATACAAAAATTAGCCAGGTGTGCTGGTGCACACCTGTAGTCCTAGCTACTCAGGAAATATTTATCTATCTATTTTCAAGTTGAAAATAACTTGAAACTGGGAGGCTGAGGTTGCAGTGACCTGTGATCGCACAACTGCACTCCAGCCTGGGTGACAGAGAACAAGAGACTCTGTCTCAAGAAAGAAGGAAGAAAGTAAGAAAGAAAGAAGGCCGGGTGCGGTGGCTCATGTCTGTAATCCCAGCACTTTGGGAGGCCAAAGCGGGCGGATCACCTGAGGTCAGGAGTTTGAGACTAGCCTGACGAACATGAAGAAACCCGATCTCTCCTAAAAATACAAAATTAGCCAGGCATGGTGGTGCATCCTATAATCCCAGCTACTCAGGAGGCTGATGCAAGAGAATCCCTTGAAGAAAGAAAGGAAGGAAGAAAAGAAGGAAGGACTTAACCTCTCTGTACCACTTTTAAATTTTGTTGTTAAAACAAAAAGGAAAGTGGTTGGGTGCGGTGACTCACACCTGTAATCCCAGCACTTTGGGAGGTCGAATCACCAGGTCAGGAGATCGAGACAATCCTAACTAACACAGTGAAACCCTGGCTGTACTAAAAACACAAAAATTAGCTGGGTGTGGTGGCTGGTGCCTGTAGTCCCAGCTACTCGGGAGACTGAGGCAGGAGAATTGCTTGAACCTGAGAAGCAGAAGCATCATGGGTGAAAGAGTGAGACTCTATCTCAAAAAAAGAAAAAAAAAGAAAACTTCCAGTGGCCTACGCAATCTTATTGGCTAATCAAAACAGTTGAGTACTTTGGAAGACAAATTTGATCATCAAAGGCTTGCTTAGTGAACAAGTGGAATTAATTAGATACTTTTATTTTTTTGAGACAAAGTTTCACTGTTGCCCAGGCTGGAGTACAGTGGTGCCATTTCGGTTCACTGCAACCTCTGCCTCTAGGGCTCAAGGGATTCTTCTGCCTCAGCCTTCCAAGTAGCTGGGATTATAGACGCCTACCACCACACCTGGCTAATTTTTGTATTTTTAGTAGAGGTGAGGTTTCACCATGTTGGCCAGGCTGGTCTTGAACTCCTGACCTCTGGTGATCCACCCGCCTTGGCCTCCCAAAGTGCTGGGATTACAGGCATGAGCCACTGCACCTGGCCTAGTTGGATAATTTTAATAACTAATAGAACAGCATACATCTCCTTTATACAGATATGATATTCTTTCATGTTGGACAAATGGGTAATCTTTCCTAAATGTCGCTGGAGAAATACTGACAATCTAGGGGGAGGGGATTCTTTGCAGACTACTTCCTTACTCCCCATTCTTTATCTTTTTTGTTTTTGAGACAAGAGTCTTGCTGTGTTGCTCAGGCTGGAGTACAATGGCGAAATCTCAGCTCACTGCAACCTCTGCCTCCTGGGTTCAAACGATGTTCCTGCCTCAGCCTCTGAAGGAGCTGGGACTACGGGCGCCTGCCGCCACGCCTGGCTAATTTATTATGCATTTTTAGTAGAGATGGGGTTTCACTATGTTGGCCAGGCTGGTCTCGAACTCCTGACCTTGTGATCTGCCCGCCTTGGCCTCCCAATGTGTGGGGCCTCCTTACTCCCCTTCTATGAAGACAAGGTACAATCCAGTTGATTGGGTTTCAGCTCTAGCTGAGTTAATATAATTAATTCTGTTTATATTCCCTTCAGCCATTTCATTGTAATTGATTGGGTTAGAATTTGATTGTGTTAGGCCTCTGGCCATTTTACTTTGAGTGATTAGTTTGCTAGAACTTTAGATATGTTGATAGAATTATGCTTTCCTGAAACTACACCAGATCATTTGCTACTTCTACAAATGGCTGATCTCATCTATTATACTTTGACTTCTCTGAATTTTGTTTTTTTGGGTTTTTTGAGACAGGACCTCACTCTGTTGCCCTGGCTGTAGTGCAGTGTCATGATCATGGCTCACTGCAGCCTCTAACTCCCAGGCTCAAGTGATCCTCCTGCTTCAGCCTCCCAAGTAGCTGGGAATGTGGCGCATACCACCACACTCAGCTGACTTTCCTAATTTCACTTGCGGTGCACAATCGTTTGGGGGACATTTTCTTACTGTTACTGTTTTGTGTCTGTTGTAAACTGCAGTTCTGCAGTGGATTCCTAGTTGGTCTTTCTGCTTTCTGTCTCTTCAAATCCTTTCTGCACACACAGCTGTCAAATTAATCATTTAAAAATTGCTTCCATAAACCTACAGAATTGAAGAAAATAATTGCAATTTATGTACCTGATAAGGTTTTGTTGTCAGAATATACGAAGAACTCTTTTTTTTCTTATTTATTTATTTATTTATTTATACTCCCCTACCCCCAAAAAGAACTATTAAAGCTACAACAGAAACAAACAATCCAACTTAAAAATGAATAAAGGACTTGAATAGACATTTCTCAAAGAAAGGTTATGCAAATAGACAAGCATATGAAAGATGCTCAAATGGCCAGGCGTGGTGTCTCACACCTGTAATCCAAGCATTTTGGAGGCCAAGGCGGGTGGATCACCTGAGGTCGGGAGTTCAAGACCAGCCTGACCAACATGGTG
>NW_016107600.1:1940598-1941712 GCF_001604975.1 Cebus imitator
AAAAAAAAAAAAAAAGAAAAGAAAAAAAGAAAGATGCTCAAATCATTAGTCATTAGGGAAATGCAAATCAAAGCCATGAGACACTACTTCATACCCACTAGGATGGTTGTGAAAAAAATACAAAACCAAAAAACTCAGAAAATACCATGTGTTGGTGAGGATGTGGAGAACTCAGAACCAATAATTTGGCAGTTCCTCAAGAAGTTAAACACAGGGCCTGGTGCAGTGGCTCACACTGTGTTCCCAATGGTTGGAAGGGCAAGGAGGGAGAATTGCTTGAGACCAGAATTTCAAGATCATCCTAGGCAACAAAACAAGAGGCCATCTCTACAAATTTTTTCTTTTTTGAGATGGAGTTTTGCTCTGTTCCCCAGGCTAGAGTGCAATGCCTCAATCTTGGCTCACTGCAACCTCTGCCTCCTGGGTTCAAGAGGTTTTCCTACCTCAGCCTCCCAAGTAGCTGGAATTACAGTCCCTTGTCATCATGTCCAGCTAATTTTTGTATTTTTGTAGATACGGGATTTCACCTTGTTGGCCAGGCTGGTCCTGAACTCCTGACCTCAGGTGATCCACCTGCCTCGGCCTCCCAAAGTGGGGGGATTACAGGCGTGAGCCATTGTGCCCTGACTACAAAAAAGAAATTGAAAAAAAAAAATCAGCCAAGTGTGCTAGCTACATGGGAGGCTGAGGATTGCTTGAGACCATGAGGTTGAGGCTGCAGTGAGCCATGTCCTTGCTACTGCACTCCAGCCTGGAAAATAAAAACCAAAAAAGCAAAAACAAAACAAAACAAAAACAAAAATCCAAAACCCCAGAAAAGAAGTAAAACAGGCCAGGTGTGGTGGTTCACACCTGTAATCCCAGGACTTTGGGAGGCCAAGGTGGGTGGATCACCTGAGGTCAGGAGTTCCAGACCAGCCTGGCCAACATGGTAAAACCCTGTCTCTGCTAAAAATACAAAAATTAGCCAGGAATGGTGACGTGCGCCTATAATCCCAGTTCTCAGGAGGCTGAGGCAGGAAAATCACTGGAACCCTGGAGGCAGAAGTTGCAGTGAGCCAAGATCCCACCACTGCCCTCTAACCTGAGTAACAGAGTGAGACTCTATCTCAAA
>NW_016107600.1:1944517-1946340 GCF_001604975.1 Cebus imitator
GCAGTGGTGTGATCTTGGCTCACTGCAACCTCCGCCTCCCAGGTTCAAGTGATTCACCTGCCTCAGCCTCTTGAGTAGCTGGAACTACAGTCACCCACCACCACACCTGGCTAATTTTTTTTTTTTTTGAGGCGGAGTTTTGCTCTTGACCTCAGGTGATCCTCCTGGGTTGGCCTCCCAAAGTGCTGGGATTATAAGTGTGAGCCTGAAAATAATGTATTTAGAGATTTAGCACCATGCCCGGCACATAATAGGTGGTGAGTAAATGTTAGTGTTGTCATTAAGCTGCCAAGCCAAGGACAACCCACTGACTGTGATGCCAGGCATAGTAAATGTTTGAACAACTCTCCTTGAGGAATAAAGGGACAAGCCTTCACTTCTTCCAGATATAAGGCTTAACATCTGGGATTCCACCAGAAAGTCACCTTCCTTCATAGTACACAGTAGCTCTATAATTCATATTGTATTGTTTTTTATTTTATTTTTATATATGGACTGGGTCTCGCTGTGTCATCCAGGTTGGAATGCAGTGGCTATTCACAGGCACCATCGCTGCTCACTACAGCCTCGAACTCCAGGGCTCAAGCATCCTCCTGCCTCAGCTCCTGTTGTAACTGGTACTACAGGCACATGCCACAGTGCCCTTGTATTGTTTTACATGTTTCTCTGATTCTACTCTATTAGAAAAATTCCTGAGTGGCCGGGTGCAGTGGCTCACACCTGTAATCCCAACGCTTCTGAAGGCCGAGGCGGGTGAATCACCTGATGCCAGGAGTTTGAGACCAGCCTTGCCAACATGGCAAAACCTCGTCTCTACTAAAAGTACAAAAATTAGCTGGGCGTGGTGGTGGGTGCCTGTAATCCTGGCTATTTGGGAGGCTGAGGCAGGAGAGTCGCTTGAAACCAGGAGGCTGAGGTTGTTGCATTGAGCTGAGATCGTGCCATTGCACTCCAGCCTGCGTAACAGGGCAAGACTCCATCTCAAAAAAAATAATAAATAAATAAATAAGAAACAAAGAAAAATTCCTGGGTAAGTTTGGAATCTCTTCTTGGAGAGCTCCTAAGGACATAATTTTCAGAGATGGTGGCGGGGCTGGGTGGGGTGCGGAATCCTTTTAGGATAATTAAGGCAATAGGGGTCCCCTTGCCCTAAGAGGAGTCAGGGACCAGAGAATCGAGGAATAGGAGAAAGTCAAGCTTCATCAAAACCATTCCCTATTGTGACATCCTTGCATTCAGTAAACTTCTCTTTTCTTGTTTTGCAACGGCTTTTTTCTTTTCTTTTCTTTTTTCGAGAAGGAGTTTCCCTCTTGACTGGAGTGCAATGGCACTATCTTGGCTCACTGCAACCTCTGCCTCCTGGGTTCAAGCGATTCTCCTGCCTCAGCCTCCTAAGTAGCTGGGATTACAAACGGTTATGCCATCACAAACGGTTAATTTTTTTTTCTTTTTTCTTTAATTTTGTATTTTTGTTTTTAGTAGAGACGGGGTTTCTCCATGTTGGTCAGGCTGGTCTTCAACTCCCGACCTCAGGTGATCTGCCTGCCCCCGCCTCCCAAAGTGCTGAGATTACAGGCATGAACCACCGCACCTGGCCACAAGTGCTTGTTTCTACTTGAAAATCGCAGACCCGGTCGGGCGTGGTGTGGCTCACGCCTGTAATTCAAGCACTTTGGAGGCCAAGGTGGGCGGATCACCTGAGGTGGGGAGTTCAAGACCAGCCTGACCAAGGTGGTGAAACCCCATCTTTATTTAAAAAAAAAGAAAGAAAGAAAGAAAATCGCAGACCCTACTCCTATACTCTCCCTTATTCTTTTTTTTTT
>NW_016107600.1:1946713-1956047 GCF_001604975.1 Cebus imitator
CCCTCCCTTATTCTAATCCCGTTTCCCCTTTTCCCCCAAACCCCATCTCCAAAGGTGTAACATCCGATTTCACATTGAGCCAAAGTTGGCTTTTACAAATTCTGACTTCTCGTGTTCCTCAGGCCCAGCAAAGCCTGGAATTCCACCTTAGGGAGCTTGTCATTGCGCCTATCAACTCCTGACAGCCTTGGTTTATGTAGATAACATGTTGGGCCTTTCTTGGCTGTATTCTATGGTTATGCAGACTCTGTGACGTTGCTGAAGTGACCTGAGCGAGCCTGAGACAAAGGCTAGCCACACAGATCATGCACCTAATGGGGGCGCTGAAAATAGGGATTAGGGCAACATTCCAGTTAGGAAGCGCCAGTGTTAAAGGCTAAGGAGACACAGCGCCCCCTAAAGAGAATGCGATTAAAAGTCGCTAAATCAGGCCGACAATATCACGTGTCCTCGGCCTTACCAATTGAAAATTAACAATCGCTTCCTCTGTTCCCCATGGAAACAACCCCGCCCCACTGACCCTCCCGCCCCAATCAGTTGTGAGGTTTTGGCGTTTTATTGAGTATTGAAGCTGACAATCAAATATCTGCGCCTTCTGGTTGGACAATTTGCTTCCGCTAAGCAAGCTATTACATAATTGGTCAATAGAGAGACGGCTGGCTTAGCTTTGCCCAATGATCCTTGTTCTAGGCGGGGCCTAATAGGGATGTAGGGCCAATCAGCGGCGGCGTTACTTTTGCGGCTCCACGTCGGCACCAGCTGCGGGGCAAGATGGAGGCGCTGATTTTGGTAGGAGCTGGAGGGGCAGCGGAAATGCTGTGGTGTCCACAGGGACCGGGAGTCAGGGTTCAGCCCGAGAGGGAGACGGGGAAGGAGAGTTCCGGGTAATTCTTGGGGACTGAAGGTTCTGCCGGCCCCTGGAATAAGTGTGTGGCCTAGTGTAGGAGTTAAAGCCTTAGTTCAGAGTAGGAAGCCCTGCCGGGGAGAGGGTATGGAGTCGGTGGAAAGTTAAAGGCAGCACATGGACTCCTATACATAGGCTATAAACGTACTAGATTAGGACCCTTCAGGTTGCCCCTTATTATTAGCATTGTGGATGATATCCTGATTTGAATTTACCCGAACCACCAAACTCGCACCATGTTGTAAGAAAAGAATACAGATGTTTTGTCATTACAGGCTCCTCCTGATGGTTTTCCAAGTTTGTGCATACTTTCCATTGCTGATTCCCTGCCACGTTCTTTCAGGAAACTTCTTTTCGGTTTCCTGTTAATCCTTACTATATAGGTTTGTCATGATAAAGAATCAGTATTCCATCAAAGCTCTGGGATACCTGATAAAGTTAGTATGGATTAGTATGGATTGTGGAATATTTATTCTGGACTCCTTATTCTGTTCTCCTTTTCTCTCCCCATTTAGACCTTAGGAATTTTTTTCTTTTCTTTTTTTTTGAGACCGAGTCTTGCTCTGTCTCCCAGGCTTGAAGACAGTGGCGCTATCTCAGCTCACTGCAACCTCCACTTCCTGGTTTCAAGCAGTTCTCCTGCCTCAGCCTCCCGAGTAGCTGGGACTAGAGGCGCGAGCCTCCATGCCCAGCTAATTTTTTTGTATTTTAGTAGAGGCGGGGTTTCACCGTGTTGCCCAGGCTGGTCTCAAACTCCTGAGCGCAGGTAGTCTGTCTGCCTCGGCCTCCAGAGTGCTAGGATTACAGGCGTGAGCCACTGCCATGCTGGAGTGCAGTGGCACAGTCTCAGGTCACTGCAATCTCTGCATCCTGGGTTCAAGTAATTCCCTTGCCTCAGCCTCCCAAGTAGATGGGACTACAGGCAGGTGCCACCAAACCTGGATAATTTTTTGTATTTTAGTAGTGATGGGGTTTCACCATGTTGGCCAGGATGGTCTCGATCTTCTGATGTCATAATTTGCCCGTCTTGGCCTCCCAAAGTGCTGGAATTACAGGCCTGAGCCACCACACCTGGCCAGCAAGTATTTTTAATCAAGTACTAGGTTGAGTGCGGTGGCTCACGCCTGTAATCCCAGCACTATGAGAGGCTGAGGCAAGAGAATCGCTTGGGCCCAGGAGTTTGAGGCTGCAGTGAGCTATGGTTGTGCCACTGCACTCCAGCCTTTCGTGACAGAGCCAGACCCTGTCTCTAAAAAAATAAAGTAAAAATAAAATAAAAACCTCCCCCCAAACCCAATTAACAGACTAGGATAGATTCTAGGGAATTGGTTTCTTTAGAAGCTTTTTAGACTTAACCTACACATGTTTAGAAGGGAACCTGCTTCAAAGTAACGGAATGAGGAAGATAATACTTGGAGAGCCCTTTTAACAATGGGTCTGTGTGTAGCGGGTGTAATATGTGAAAGTCTGTTGGGCTGGGCACGGTGTAATTCCACGCCTGTAATTCAGGACTTTGGGAGGCTGAAGTGGGCAGATCATGAGGTCAAGAGATCGAGACCATCCTGGTCAACATGGTGAAACCCTGTCTTTACTAAAAGTACAAAAATTAGCTGGTGGTGGGTGCTGTAATCCCACCTACTCGAGAGGCTGAGGCAGGAGAATCACTTGAACATGGGAGGTGGAGGTTGCAGTGAGCCGAGATCTTGCCACTGCACTCCAGCCTGGCAACAGCCAGACTGTCTCTCAGAAAAGAAAGTCTCTCTGTCACATTTCTCTTCCCTTAGTTCTTTGTCTCTGCTCCCTCAGAGAAGTCTGTTTCAGGCTGCTTCTTTCTTATTCTTCTACTTTATGCCTAATATGCTGCATTCACAGATCCCGTTAACTTGGTCAGGTAACCCTGGACTTTGCTTTTAAAACCACACTGATTCTTTGTTATGGGAAACCAGTGTAATGAGGTTAGGGGCAATCTGTTCAAAGCATATTCTTCATTCACAGATTCCTGATAACTTGGTCAGGTAACCCTGGACTTTGCTTTTAAAACTACACTGAATTCTTTTTTATAGGAGATTCTACATAATGAGGTTAGGGGCAATCTGTTCAAAGCATATTCTTCTGTCCTTACCTCCTCTACAAGTACATACATAGCTGCAGGATGTTGAGAAAAAGGGAAGGGTAAGCTGCAGGGGGTCAAGAAGAACTGTTGATCAAAATTTGCATTGATTGGAATTTTAAATAACAGTAAGCTCCCTTCATTTAGGTACTTTACAATGGGTTCCATTTCTTTCTTGAATTAAGTAATCCAGCTCTAGCTTTCAAGCAGATTTGTCTAATCTCTCTCGGGTCTCCTTAGTCTCTAAGGAAAGAGACCTTTTCATCTCCTTTAGTTCCCAATGCTTAATAATAGTGATCTCAGCCTGCATCCTTGGACTTGGCTTCTTCTTTCTTGCTGTTTCTGCTTGTTCTCCCTTTTTGAGTTGTGAATGGAGAGGATCTCTGCAGGTACCCACTCTCCATTTAACCTATGGAATCTTAAAGATAAGGATTTACCCTTCCTTTTTCACTTTTTTCCTCCTTTCCTTTTTACTTTTTTTCTTTAAAGCTGAATTACTCGGCCAGGCGCAGTGGCTCAGGTCTGTAATCCCAGCACTTTGGGCGGGCAGATCACCTGAGGTTAGGAGTTCAAGGCCAGCCTGACCAACATGGTGAAACACCGTCTCTACTAAAAATACAAAATACAAAATTAGCTGGGCCTGGTGGGACGCTTCTGTAATCCCAGCTCCACGGGAGGTTGAGGCAGGAAAATCACTTGAACCTGAGAGGTGGAGGTTGCAGTGAGCTGAGATCTCGCCATTGCACTCCAGCATGGACAACAAGAGTGAAACTCTGTCTCAAAAAAAAAAAGAAAAAGCCGAGTTACTCTATCAGTTTAGATCTTTAAATCTTTGTTCATAGGTTTTATTTTTCCTAATCCTCTCTGGATTCACCTTCAGAGTACTTCTCCAGTGCTTTACAGACTAGATTTCTAGCTCTGTACCTTCTCTTACCTTAATATTTTAAAACCATGACCAAATCCCAAATTCTAAGCCTCATTCAAAAATCAGGCCATCCAAAGTGCACAAGGATATGAGTATATATGGAGGAGGAAGCTATGCAGAATACATCAATGCCTTTAAAGGTTGATATTGCTCCTTGGCCTTCGCTTCCTGAATCATCTTAATGGGGCTTTTGTTAAATTCCTTTGGCACTAACAGTAGAGGTACTTGGCCTAAATGCCCCCTCCCCCTGCTCTGGGCAAAGGTATCAATTACATTAAGCCCCTAAAGCACTCCCATCTCGTTCCTGGCAGTCCCCCGTGCCCCTCTCCCAGCTGTGTCCTTGCCGGTGCCTGGCCCCTCCATTTCGTTAGGAGAAGCAATCTCCTTGTTCCTGCACTGTGGAGATATATTTCTCAGCTAGGGCGAGAGCAGTGCCAGCACTGCCCCCGGTGAGGTCCCTGGCAGCAATAAAAATTTTTATTGTGATTATGTTGGTGTCGGGGTGTCCATCTGGGTTATTGCACACCTAGTTTAATTGATTGAAGTTTAATTTATTGACACTTCAAATTAAATGATCAGAATAAACTGTGCTGTTACTCTGGCCGGCTTGTTTTAATGGTTGATTGCTGGAAGCAGACCTCGGCTTGAACTAAAACCCCCAAAGAGCAATTGACGCTGCTTCTAACTCTCCCCATGTCTTGCCCTCCAAGAAGACCTTGTTATAGATTTCCGACGTATTTATATATATTTTTTCCCCCTCCTTCACAGTGGTGGGAAAGAGTTGGTCCCTGGCAAGGTATAAATTATATCAAAGATCTAGGGGAGCTGTCAATGGTCAGAAGAGAAGGAGGGGGCCTCCATGTGAAGAAAACCAGACCCTTGAGAAGCCAGGTCTGCCTTGGGAGGCAGAGGATGTATGCAATTATCCAGGTATTTGAGGGAGCTAGTGGCAGGTTTAGGGTCTTTTTTATCTAGATACTTGCTACTGTTTCTTACTTTACTCCATTGACATGACTTGGTTAGAGTTTGGATATTGACAAGAAAACAGGATGTGGAAAGGGAAACTAGAGGAGCAAATCAGATGGAGCAGGGATAAAGAATCAGTACCTGTGTGCCCACTTGTGCTGGAGTAATTAGGAAGAGGAAAGGCAGAGTGCCCAGGGGACAACTGATGAAGATGGATTGGGAGACTGAGTCCATGCACTTGTAAGATGCTTGTGTTGGCAAGGGCCCTCTCACATTCTGTCCCTCCTGTTTCTGGGCAGAATAGATTTCCTAACATCAGATTATTAGAGGGATCTACCCTGGCCTAAGATTCCCTAGCCTGTGTCGCCTCTTCTGGTGTTTGATCACCCCCATCTCTTCAGGAAATCCTTTCCTGTTGTGTAATGTAAGTCAATATGCTGCAGATGAAGCCTGTTTTTTTTAATTTGGCGTTTTATTTTCTCACTCTTTTTTTTTTTTTGAGACGGAGTTTCGCTCTTGTTACCCAGGCTGGAGTGCAATGGTGCGATCTCGGCTCACCACAACCTCCGCCTCCTGGGTTCAGGCAATTCTCCTGCCTCAGCCTCCTGAGCAGCTGGATTACAGGCACGCACCACCATGCCCAGCTAATGTTTTGTATTTTTAGTAGAGACGAGGTTTCACCATGTTGACCAGGATGGTCTCGATCTCTTGACCTCGTGATCCACCTGCCTCGGCCTCCCAAAGTGCTGGGATTACAGGCTTGAGCCACCGCGCCCGTCCTTGATATTTTCTCACTCTTAATGCAGATATCCCATCCATACACAATTGCCCTGGATAGCTCGGTCAACTAATTTTCTGCAATTCCTTTTCTGTTGTGTAGTTTTAGAGGGAGACTAAAACCAGAGGAGAATAGAGCAGTTTTGCCTCTGGGGTTGATTTGGGGGCATAAATAGACTGAAAGATAACACATAACACAGAGGCCGTCAATTCAGTCTTTCAGAGACTAGCTTTTTGTTTTCATGAGCAAAAGCAGGAAGCTGGGATGGGGAGTAGAGGGATAAATCATGACCAAGGACTCAAGAGGAATGGATCTAGCCCTGTTTGATTTTTTTCCTTTTCTAAGTGATATTTAAGTGGGAACTCCTGAATTACCAAACTGAGAAGGCAGGATGTTCTAATGGTGTCCTCAGGCATCAGGTCTGAAGTACAGTCTGATTTCTCCTTATTCATCTCTTTCCAGCAGTACTGTTTTGCCCCTCTTTTCTGTGATTCTTTCACTTCAGTGATAGTTGAAGAATTAGGGACTATGTGACACCTGGGTAAAAAATTCTCCAGCAGACAGGCTTTCTGACTTTTGAGAAAGGGCCTGAGACTTTGCATTCCTAAAGAGCTTGGGGTTTGGTTATTTTTGTCCTGCCCATTTCACAGTCACCAAATTTAGCCATTGAAAGCTAGAGGTGGTGGGGCATGGTGGCTCACACTTGTAATCCCAGTACTTTGGGAGGCTGAGGTGGGCGGATCAGGATCACCTGAGATCAGGAGTTTAAGGACCAGCCTAACCAACATGGAGAAACCCTGTCTACTAAAAATACAAAATTAGCCAGGTGTAGTGGCAGGCACCTGTAATCCCAGCTACTTGGAAGGCTTAGGCAGGAGAATTGTTTGAACCCAGGAGGCGGAGGTTGCAGTGAGCTGAGATCGAGCCATTGCACTCCAGCCTGGCTGACAAGAGCGAAACTCGGTCTGAAAAAAAAAAAAAGAAAGAAAGATGGAGGGGTGTGGTGATGACCTTTATTCCCCCTGCTGGCTGTTAGTTTTCTCAATCATATTTACTAATTTATGATGGCCACATACACATTTATGAAGTCATTACTGGGTGCCAGGCAGAGTAGAGGGGGTGATTTACAAAAGGATCATTCATTTCCCCTCTTTTTCCTGCCCCCTCCACACCATCGTATTATCTTTAGAGAAAATCTCATTTAATTCTAAACTTGACTCTATGAACTCTTTGGAATCATAAAAAAAAATTTCTATTTCTATATATATATTTTTGAGACAGAGTCTTGTTCTGTCACCCAGGCTGGAGTGCAGTGGTATGATGATCTTGGCTCACTGCAACCTCTGCCTCCTGGGTTTAAGCAGTTCTCATGCCTTATCCTCCTGAGTAGCTGGGATTACAGGGATGCACCACCATGCCCAGCTAATTTTTTGTATTTTTAATAGAGACGGTTTCACTATGTTGCCCAGGCTGGTCTCAAACGCCTGAGTACAGGCGATTTGCCCCTGCGTTGGCCTCCCAAAGTGCTCGGATTACAGGTGTGAGCCACCACGTCTGGCCGTGAAATTGTAACAAAAATTTGTGAATACGTATTTTGCTGGAAATAAGGTCCATAGATTTAATTGGTTTATCAGAGGGGTCTGCTGTAACTCAAAAAAGGCATTAACCTTAACTTATCTAGGTCAAGCCTCTCATTTCTCTGATGAAGAAGCCGAATCTCAGAGAAAGGGAAAACGTGAGTTAATGGCTGATCCTGACTATAATACAAGTATTGGAGCCAGGCACAGTGGTGCATGGCTGTAGTCCTAGCTATTTGGAAGGCTGAAGCAGGACACCTTGAGCCAAGGAGCTCAGGACCAGCTTCGGCAACATAGCAAGACCCTGTCTCTGTTTAAGAGATGGATTGTAGGAGTTTAGAGACATTTTCTCCTGTAACATCAGAACTCTTGGTGACTGTGCTTTACATATTTTGTGTCTGTATCAGACAGGAAGATTCTAGGTATCTCTTCCTGCCATCAGTTCTTCCTAAGTCATGTGTTCAGTTTTTTCTTTATAACCAATATTTGGTCTCATGTCAGCTGGGTAATATTCTGTGGTACCTGTGGCTCCTACTCTTTCCTGAGCTGTGCTTTTTGAATCTAATCTTGTTTGTATACAGAAAAAATTAGCAGGGTATGGTGGCATCTACCTGTAGTCCCAGCTACTTGGGAGGCTGAAGGTGGAGGATCCCTTGAGCCTGGGAGGTGGAGATTGCAGTGACCTGTGATGACACTACTGCACTCCATCCTGGGCAACAGAATGAGACACTGTCTCAAAAGATAATAATAATAAACAGTATTATTATTGTTTTGAGACAGAGTCTTGCTCTTGCACCTAGGCTGGAGTGCAGTGGTGCCATCACAGGTCACTGCAACCTCCACCTCCCAGGCTCAAGTAATTCTCCTGCCTCACCCTCCCGAGTATCTGGGATTACAGGCACCCGTCACCACACCTGGCTAATTTTTGTATTTTTAGTAGAGATGGGGTTTCACCATGTTGGCCAGGCTGGTCTCAGACTCCTGACCTCAAGTAATCCACCCACCTCAGCATCCCAAATTGCTGGGAGTACTGGCATGAGCCACCACACCCAGCCAATAATAATAATAATAACAATAATATACCTGGTTCATCCTGCCAGTAGCATTAAAAAATAATAATAATAATCTGATAAATCTGATATGTAAAAACTGTTCTTCCCTGTCAAAGACTTTAGCTACTTCTTTTCTTTTGATCTGAAGTCCATATGATTGTGGCTGGCAAATTGGAGCCCTTACCCTTAGAGGAGCTTTTAATTTTAAAAAAGTTGGCATGGCCAGGCACAGTGGCTCACGCCTGTAATCCCAGCACTTTGGGAGGCTGAGGCTGGCGGATCATGAAGTCAGGAGCTTGAGACCAGCCCGGCCAATATGGTGAAACCTGTCTCTTCTGAAAGTACAAAAATTAGCTGAGCATGGTGGCGTGCACCTGTAGTCCCAGTTACTCGGGAGGCTGAGGCAGAAGAATCGCTTGAACTCGGGAGGCAGAGGTTGCAGTGAGTTGAGATCGTGTCATTGCACTCCAGCCTGGGCAACAAAGTGAGACTTCGTCTCAAAAAAAAAAAAAAAAAAGTTGGCACAGAGGCTGGATGTGGTGTCTCACACCTGTAATTCTAGCACTTTGGGAGGCCAGGATAGGCAGATTGCCTGAGCTCAGAAGTTCGAGACCAGGCTGGGCAAGATGGTGAAACCTTGTCTCTACTAAAATACAGAAAATCAGCTGGGTGTGGTGGTGGGCGCCTGTAATCCCAGCTACTCAGGAGGCTGAGGCAGGAGAATTGTTTGAAACTGGGAGGCGGAGGTTGCAGTGAGCCAAGATCAAGCCACTACACCCCAGCCTAGACAACAAAGTGAAACTGTCTCCCCCAAAAAAAGTTGGCAGAGTCAGGGAGTATACCTACTTAGCCACATGGTATCTAGGAATTTCTCCTTCTAGTTTTAACTGTCTTAGTTTTACTTTATGAACAGGATTGAGAGAAGAGAATCTTGTTACAGTTTTTAATTGATCAAAGTCATTGCCACATCAGGATAAACCCTTTTGGTATGGCTTTAGGGATATATATATATATATATATAT
>NW_016107600.1:1957827-1964091 GCF_001604975.1 Cebus imitator
TTGACCAGGATGGTCTCGATCTCTTGACCTCGTGATCCACCCGCCTCGGCCTCCCAAAGTGCTGGGATTACAGGCGTGAGCCACCGCGCCCGGCTCAGATTCTTATTTGTACTCTTTCAGCTGTGGATAGCATCCTGTAACTCCCTCCATAAAGGCTTCTGGGTTTTTTCCCCCAAATGAATCAAATAATTAATCATAGTTCCCAAGTATCCTGTCTACCTTCTCCAAACACTATTCCCCCAGTCTTGGTGGCTTACCAAGATCTTACCCCAAAGTGTTCTCTTACTATATACATTGTGAACAGACTTGATTCAGTTATTTTTCAGGGCCCAGCTCTACTAATTTGTCCTGTAAAACACACAAATAGAGAGCTTTTATCCAGAGCTGCCTTTGAAAAATATTTTTGCTTTCATTCCATGTGGCTTGGGGGAATAAAAAAGAAAGAAAAAAAAAGAAAAATATTTTTGCTAATGGCTATAATCCTGTGGAAGCTGCAGGTCACTCAGAAGGCCCACAGGGGGCAGCACTAGGAATGACTCTTCCCCTTTAGTCTTCTGTGTGCTAGGGGAGAGAGTTCTTAGAGATGTTGATGCTTTTCACCAGGCTTTAGAAGCCCCTGACTGAGGCTGGTCCTGGTGGCTCAGGCCTGTAATCCCATTTGGGAGGCCGAGGCTGGCAGATCACAAGGTCAGGAGTTTGAGACCAGCCTGGCCAATATGGTGAAACCCCATCTCTACTAAAAATACAAAAATTAGCTGGGTGTGGTGGCACGTGCTTCTAGTCCCAGCTACCCGAGAGGCTGAGGCAAGAGAATCGCTTGAACCTGGGAGGCAGAGGTTGCAGTGAGCCGAGATCACACCACTGCACTCCAGCCTGGGCAACAGAGCAAGACAAAAAAAAAAAGCCCTGACTGAGATCAAAGACTCATTTGCAGCAGCCTAGTTGCTTGTTCAGTGGTGTTTCACCTGTCTTGAGGAGACCATTCTTGTTTTCTTGATAATAAAAACATGAAAATCTGTCTGAGTCACCCAGCCTCCCACAAAACAATCTCCCTATACATCATTTCCAAGCATGATTAGCATTTGAGGTGAAGTTCTGTTATACACTCAGGCTGTGGCTCTCTGAAAGTCAGTGCATCACAGAACTTTGTCTCGAAAGCTTTCTAGCAGCTACCCATTTTGGGAGTGGGAGGGAAGAACAGACCTTTTAAATTCTTTCAATGGGGCTCTAAACTTATAAGGTCTTTCTCAACAGTCAGCATTTAATGTGTTACAAGGTCAAGCCTAGTCCATTGTCCTGGAAGCCCATTTCTCAGTAGCTGGGAGTTATTTATAAACTTGCCCTTTGCAAAAACTTAAAATGAAATTACATTATCAGTAATGACTTCTGGGGCCTTTAAACTGACTGGTTTTATGGCATAGCCCTCCCCACTCCTGAGAGGTAAAAGCCCCAGGCTGAAGTGGAACCAGCTGCAGTCAGGAGGTGGCAGGAGAAGTAAAGAAGCTGCGGGCTCCAGCTGTAGCAGAATGGAGAATTAAAGCAGCATTTGAGCTCCTGCCTAAATTCTCAGCTTTATTAAGTGTGGTTCCTCCTTTGGAAGTTTGAAATGACCAGCCTTTTCTGTAATGCCTTCTTTCCCTTTTTAGAGCTCCAGTAAGCTCTACGTCAAATCTAGTCTTTTTTTTTTTTTTGAGACGGAGTTTCACTCTTGTTACCCAGGCTGGAGAGCAATGGCGCAATCTCGGCTCACTGCAACCTCCGCGTCCTGGGTTCAGGCAATTCTCCTGCCTCAGCCTCCTGAGTAGCTGGGATTACAGGCATGCGCCACCATGCCCAGCTGATTTTTTGTATTTTTTTAGTAGAGATGGAGTCTCATCTTGTTACCCAGGCTGGAGAGCAATGGCGCAATCTCGGCTCACTGCAACCTCCGCGTCCTGGGTTCAGGCAATTCTCCTGCCTCAGCCTCCTGAGTAGCTGGGATTACAGGCACGCACCACCATGCCCAGCTGATTTTTTGTAATTTAGTAGAGACGGGGTTTCACCATGTTAACCAGGATGGTCTCGATCTCTTGACCTCGTGATCCACCCGCCTCGGCCTCCCAAATTGCTGGGATTACAGGCGTGAGCCACCGCGCCCGGCCCAAATCTAGTCTTTATCCTTGTCCTCCTTAGCCTGTCTTTTATTCTTCCCTGGAAGATCCAATGTTTCTATTTTTGGGGTTTCTTTGATAATGTCTTCTAGGAAGCCAGTGAAAAGAGCTAGGAGCAGAACCCGGGGATATGTTCTCTCTTTGCCGATGTGGCTGTTGAAGGCACTCACACCCTGTTGGCCACAAAGGACATTGTTCAACTCTCCCAGTTGGCTGGTGGCCGTCAGGCTTTTCTTTTCTTTGGGTTCTAGGGATGCCAAATTCTATGGCTGCAAGAACCAGTTTCCAACGCCAGGTTAATGCCCAGCTTGAACTAATGGGCAGCTCTCTAAAGTTGCTGTGAATGTGGATAGAGGAACAGAGCCAAAGCTTTCCAGGAAAAGGTTGTGAGAAAAAATGATTTCTTCTAAATTTCCTTCCTTTTGGACTTCTTCTCTTCCATTAAGGAAACTCATTCCCATTGTTGTCTCCCTTTTGGAATTGAGGACCCAAGTTATTATAGAACTGAGCTTGCTTTATGGGAAGATCTTTCTGTGAGGAATCAGGAGTTAGGAGGGCTGCTTCTATTTGTGATCTTTTAAGACTAGAGGACTTCCCTCCACTAGATAACAAAGTTCTTTAGTTTGAGAGAGGAGTTACTCATGCCTTGTTTATTCCAACGTGTTATGTATACAGGATGGGCATCTCTATGGAGTGTTTATCAGAGGAGGGATAAAGTTGGTAGTAATATTACCCAAAATGACCACATCAGAAAATCCACTTATATGTGGAAGTCTAATTACAAGTAGTCCCCTAGATGCACACTGCGTCAAGATATTTTAACTTCTCAAGCTTCCTTTATTCTCGCAATTATTCAGCAAATATTGGGAGTTCAGTATATGTCAGGCATTGTTCTGGACAAATGGGGTAAACCAGTGAACAAAACAAAAATTGCAGTCCTCAGGAATTCAAGTAGGGAAAGCTTATGTTCCTCATCACCTTGTCAAAAGACTGGGTTCCTTTTACTCCCATTCTGACTGTCTTCCCCGCCTCCCCCAAACAGGGTTGGTTCTTTGCATGGAACCATAAACCTCCTGAAGCCTCATGGGACAATTTATGTTTGTAGAGGCCGCAGGTCCTGGGTTCTTGGCAATGATTCTCTCCTCCTCACTCTTGGATCTCTGTCAAACACATACTTTTGTGTTTGGCTCCTGTGAGGACTGTGGATTTCTTAAGGCCAGGAAAGAGGTAGCAAAGCAACAGCCTTGTCTCACAACATAGGGATATCAATGGTAAGTAATGTTGATTAGAAAGTCAAGGAATGTCGGCTGGGTGCCGTGGCTCACACCTGTAATCCCAGCACTTTGGGAGGCTGAGGTGGGAGGATTGTTTGAGCCTAGGAATTTGAGACCAGTCTGGGCAATATAGTGAGACTTTTTCTCTTAAAAAAAAAAAAGATGAATTAAAGAGAGAGAAACAAAAAAAAAGGAATGTGAGGCTGCAGATACCTTTCATACACATATCACTATCTCCCCTTACTTTTGGTTTTTCTATTCAATCAATTAGAGATGGGGTCTCACTCCGTCACCCAGCCTGGATCGCAGTGGTGCAGTCATAGCTCAGTGTGGTCTTAAACTCCTGGGCTCAAGAGATCATCTCACCTCAGCCTGCTGAGTAGCTGAGACTATATAGATGCATGCTAATTTTTTAAAATTTTTGTAGAGATGGGGGTCTCCCTGTGTATCACAGGCTGGTGTTGAACTGGGCTCAAGCAATTCTCCTGCCTCAGCCTCTTGCGATTTTTCTTCTCCTAGTTAGCTGGCTCCCTCGAGGTTGCAGGGGAAAAGGAGACACCAGACCACCACAGCTTTTGCAAGTGATATACTTGCAGTTGAAGAACCATTAAGACTGAGGCTGGCCGGGCGCGGTGGCTCAAGCCTGTAATCCCAGCACTTTGGGAGGCCGAGGCGGGTGGATCACGAGGTCAAGAGATCGAGACCATCCTGGTCAACATGGTGAAACCCCGTCTCTNGCGCGGTGGCTCAAGCCTGTAATCCCAGTACTTTGGGAGGCCGAGGCGGGTGGATCACGAGGTCAAGAGATCGAGACCATCCTGGTCAACATGGTGAAACCCCGTCTCTACTAAAAGTACAAAAAATTAGCTGGGCATGGTGGCGCGTGCCTGTAATCCCAGCTACTCAGGAGGCTGAGGCAGGAGAATTGCCTAAAACCCAGGAGGCGGAGGTTGCGGTGAGCCGAGATCGCGCCATTGCACTCCAGCCTGGGTAACAAGAGCGAAAACTCCGTCTAAAATAAAAAAAAAAAAAAAAAAAAAAAAAAAAAAAAAAAAGACTGAGGCTGTGATTCATTACAATAGTCAATATCCTCAGTTTGATTCTTGGTAGTGAAAAACTCCCCTCTTGCCATTCTCTCTAGGCCCCATAGTGTTTCTCAGATAGATCATCTTCTTAACTCCCCCAAAACTGAGGTTGGCTTTTGTCCTTGCAAGTTAAGTGGTCATGGTTAAGGTATAGTGGAAGAATTGGAGAATATAGGAGAGTTTGGGGAGATGGCTGTCTTACTAGGCTGCATTGAGAACTGGTGTGCCTGTGTGTGTGTGTGTGTGTGTGTGTGTGTGTGAGAGAGAGAGAGAGAATGCTCTTTTCCCTCTGTTCAGTGTGTGGGTGGTTTAGGGAAGGTTTGCTTTATGCTTCTGCATTGCTACTGCATTTGGACTGCAGAAACTTCCAAGTATACTAGGACATTCAACCCTATTTTGAAATCGCCTTGTTCAGTGCCTTTTAATTAATCTGGTCACCTTCTGTAGCCACCTGTGCATGGGAGAGCAGGAAGGGAGAGGGTAATTTGGAAAATAACTGTACTATAATATTTAGAAATAACAGCATGACCTCTCTTGATTAAGCCCCCTGTGAGTCAGAGAAACTGTTTCTCTGATGATACTTTGGAATCCTTTGTTGAGATGTTTTCTCTGTCAATTCATTTTACTTACTCTGGGTCTTTCTCAATGGGAAATATCAAAATCTGACCATGTTGAGGTAAGGGACTTACAGAGGTACCTCTGTATCCCCTTGCAGCCCCAGTGACACTAGGGGAAGGTATCTGGTTTACCAGTGGTGGTGGGAGCCTTCAGGACTGAAGTTATGTTCATATCTCTTCAGGAACCTTCCCTGTATACTGTCAAAGCCATCCTGATTCTGGACAATGATGGAGATCGACTTTTTGCCAAGGTGAGATTCCCTTTCAAATTAGTTTAGGAACAGCACAAAGGCTTATTCTGAGATTTGAATCTTGGGACTGATCCCCTATTAACTCATATTCCTCAGTAGTATAATTTTGAGAATTCTTCTTTTTTTTTTTTTTTTTTTTGAGACAGAGTCTTGCTCTGTCACCCAGACTGGAGTGCAGTAGTATGATCTTGACTCACTGTAACCTCTGCCTCCTGGGTTCAAGCGATTCTCCTGCCTCACCCTCCTGAGTAGCTGGGATTATAGGCGAGTGCCACCATGCCTGGCTAATTTTTTTGTATTTTTAGTAGAGACGGGGTTTCACTGTGTTGGTCAGGCTGGTCTTGAACTCCTGACCTTGTGGTCTGCCCCCGTCAGCCTCCCAAAGTGCTGGGATTACAGGTATGAGCACGGTACTGGCCTTTTTTTTTTTTGAGACGGAGTTTTGCTCTTGTTGCCCAGGCTGGAGTGCAGTGGCATGATCTCAGCTTACTGCAACCTCTGCCTCCCAGGTTCAAGTGATTCTCCTGCGTCAGCCTCCTGAGTAGCTGAGATTACAGGTGCCTGCCACCATGCCCAGCTAATTTTTCTATTTTTAGTAGAGACAGGGTTTCACCATGTTGGCCAAGGTAGTTTCAAACTCCTCAGGCGATCCTGCCCACCTCGGCCTCTCAAAGTGCTGGGATTACAAGCTTGAGCCACTGGGCCTGGCCTGAATTCTTCCATCCTATCTTGCCTACTCCAGATAAAACCCAAGTTTTCTTTTGTCCCTTAGTTGTACTGCTCCCCTGCTTGCTATCCTCAGACTTTGACCTCCATTGTTGTCAGCATCAAATTAGGGAAAAGCTTTGAAACCTTGGTTCCTTTTTTTTTTTTTTTTTTTTTAATTA
>NW_016107600.1:1964129-1967177 GCF_001604975.1 Cebus imitator
ATTTATTTTTTTGAAACCTTGGTTCCTAACAAAGCAGTACGTAGATGCTAAGAGGCAGCCTGCTCACGTCCATCATTCCTGTCCCCTTCCCTTCTACCTTGTCACCCTGCCTGGGTTTTTCCGGAGTTTTTTCTTGCAGTCCCAAGGTTCCAGTCCTAGGTCTATAGTCACCGTCAAGCTTGTTACCTCCTGACTTTCCCAGAGTGATGTTTCCAACTTTGGATCTGTTGGAAGGAATAAGAAAGGACACCCCTCTCCTTTCCCTCCATATTCTCCCCCTCCTGTAGACATTTCTTCTGTCCCTGGTGTATTAACTCTGGGCAAGCATAGCATAAATCAATCAGCAGGTAGAGATTAGTTTAGAATTCACCAGCTGTTCCTCCCTGTAATTGGATGTAACTATGCAGGACACCTTTTGAAACAGTTATCCAGTTACTAAATGCCAGACCTGTCATAGGTCTTCAGCTGACTGCGACGGATTAGCCCCTAAAGAGCTAGAGATTTAGCAGCCTGGATCTCCGCCCCCTTGCCAGGGAGAGCCTGGGAATGGGCTCTGTTGTATGCTGGATGGTTCTTTCAGCTTGCAGAAAAGAAAGCTAAGATAGACCATAAGGCAAGATTTGCCTTTCTTTGGAGGAGGTTTTTATAGCCTTTCCCCATTTCTCAGCTTCATACAGTAAGTGAGGGTCTAAGGAAGTGTTCTGTGCTTCTAGTGTTTTTTGTGTTCCCTGGCACTGCTCCCTGCCATGCAGTAGCTCCTAGGAAACACTTGATGAGAATGCTGTTAGGAGAGCTCTAGATTGCAGACAGGCGCAGAGCCTCTCCATAGGGCTGGTAGGCTTCTGCCCTCAGACAGTCTTAAACATGTGAGGAGGGGTATGGCAGGGTCTTTAAAGTATTTTCTTAGATTACTCACTACCCATTCTCTCTGCCTCTATAGTCCTTCCTTTTCCATGTCAGTATTTCTCCCTTGCCCCATGCCTTGAAGGAGAGAAATCCAAGATCCCAGGGTAAACATAGTCACTAATCATTCTGGGCATCCAGCTCTCGTGACCCAACCCTGTCTCCTTTCCCTCTGACCAGTACTATGACGACACCTACCCCAGTGTCAAGGAGCAAAAGGCCTTTGAGAAGAACATTTTCAACAAGACCCATCGGACTGACAGTAGGTCATTTTCCTTTCAGTTCTCCCCGTGTTGGGGGGAACCATGGTGGGAAGGGGGTGGTAGCAGGGCTGTGGAGAAAGGATGAAATGACTCTGCCTCCTTTTTCTTTTTTTTTTTCTTCCTTCCTCCCCTTGTATAATAAACTCTTCAGAAATGTAATGGGGGGGTGAGTGTACCTCACGCGGGAATACCGTGCTGGAAGGTTGGCTGTTAGCTACCTGTCTAGTTCCTGGATTTATGAGCCTCACTTGACAAATTTAACTGCAGCTCTGCTTATTGTACCGCATCCATTAGGGCAGGTAAATGGAAGTCTGTAAAGGTGACCGCTCTGCATTTTCACCTCTGAAGGATCGACTAGTATCCTGTCTCATATACAACAAGGAGGGAAATAGGTATAGTGGGCAGGAGCAGAGGGTGGTGGTTAGAGAAGCTACATTAGACTCCTCCAGGTTTATACTTCTCTTCTCCTGCCATCACCCAAAAAGTACAGATCATCTGTCTTTGGAGGTCATTATAGTCGATTACAGTCAGCCTCACCTTAGCCCAAAACAGCTGGATACTAGGCATTCATGGGAACTCTTTTTTTTTTTTTTGAGACGGAGTCTCTCTCTCTTTGTCACCCAGGCTGGAGTGCAGTGGCTCACTGAAACCTCTGCATCCCAAGTTCAATCGATTCTCCCATGTCAACCTCTCAAGTAGCAGGGATTACAGGTGCATGTCACCATGCCGGCTAATTTTTGTGTTTTTAGTAGAGACGGGGTTTCACCATATTGCCCAGGCTGGTCTCAAACTTCTGACCTCAGGTGATCCGCCCACCCTCAACCTCCCAAAGTGTTGGGATTACAGGCATGTGCCACCACGCCAGGCTGGTAACTCCTTCTTTCCTACTTGCTTATTTCAGGCCACCCACTCTTTCTACCTTTTTTCCCCCACCAGGTGAAATTGCACTCTTGGAAGGCCTGACAGTGGTATACAAAAGCAGTATAGATCTCTATTTCTATGTGATTGGCAGCTCCTATGAAAATGAGGTGAGAATCCCTCCCCCCCTTTGCTATCTCTGATTCTACTTCCTAAACCACAGGCAGTACATAGCACCCTAGTAGAGCCATGTTCCTCTGGCTTCTGACCAAGCTAATGAAGTTGTCAGAGATCTCACCAACCTCACAAACATGGCCCAGCAAATGAATTGCCTAGAAAGGAAGTTTTCTTAGATCTTTTATATCCATTAGGAAACATCATATATGTTTTAATATCCTTCCCTGAGTAGTGTTTTTTAAGATGGATTTCTGAGGTATGGTCAGGACTGCAGGGGGATACTTACTCCTCCTGTGAAGGGTCCATACCTGACTGAGTTTGAGCCAATTAGCTAACAACCTGGGTCATGTTGAAACTATACATTCTGAATGGGTCACTTGAGAAGACCTTGGGTATAGTTCTAACCTGCTTCCTATATGCAGAAAAAGCTATTTGCCTCAGCAATTTGTAGGAGAATAGATAAGTAAAAATAAGCCTCCAGATAATTTGAGGCAAAAGTAAAAGTTTGAGAAAGTCAACTCTTACTGAGCTCTTATTATTGGCATAAGTGCTTTGTAAAGTACATTGTTAGTTAAAATTATAGCACTTCTATGAGTTGTAGACATTAGTGCCTTTGTTTTACAAATGAGGAAACCAAACCATGAAGAACCATATGAAATGACTTGTATGTGACCATTGTCAGACTATAAAAATGTCAGTTTGATGTGGTTCAACCTAATAACTTTCTCAGGGTCACATATGTAGAAAATGGCTCAGCTTGGATTCAAATCCGTATCTGTCTGACTTAAAGTCCATGCTTTTTTAAAAATTTTGAGACAGGCCTGGTGAGGTTGTTCACACCTATAAT
>NW_016107600.1:1967543-1968675 GCF_001604975.1 Cebus imitator
TCTAAGCCTCTGGAGGACAGTGGTACAATCTTGGCTTACTGCAACCTCTGCCTCCCAGGCTCAAGTGATTCTCCCACCTTAGCCTCCTAAGTAGCTGAGACTGCAGGTGCCCACCACCATGCCTGGCTAATTTTTTTTTGTATTTTTTGTAGAGATGGGGTTTTGCCATGTTGCCTAAGCTGGTCTCAACTGCTGAGCTCACGCAGTCTTCCTTTCTTGGCCTCCCAAGTGCTGGGATGGAGACAGGGTTTAGACAGGGTCTAGCTGTTACAGGTATGGGCCACTGTGCCCAGCCAATTAAAGTCCATGCTTTTTACACTAACTCTGCAGCCTTCCGCTGACCTCAGCTATTGCTTGGTTAATGATTTCTCTACACATCAGGTAACACACATACAGTTGGTAAAGACATTGTAGAGGACTATGACAGGAAAGTTCTGTTTAAACTTTTGGCTAAAATATAGATGTTGAATTGGGAGAATTTATTTCTGTGAGAAACCACAGGTCCTCTTCCTCTTGTGCTCCCGCTTCCACCTTATGTTTTTGGTCCTTTGTGAAAGCCTGTGTCTTTTAAGGTTTAATGAATTAGGAGGTTTTGTTTTTAGGTAGCAGCTTTCAGGGCCTTGAACCTTACCCGTCTGCTCCCTCTGTCTCCCAACAGCTGATGCTTATGGCTGTTCTGAACTGCCTCTTCGACTCATTGAGCCAGATGCTGAGGTGAGCAGGACTTCTTTTTTTTTTCCCCCCCAAGTTACGATGGAAAGAGCAGGGCATTGTTGATTTCTGTTTGGGAAATAAAGTATTCATCAGGCCCAGGGATTGTAGGGGATTGGCAAAGTTTCCAGGAGTTGATTTAGTTTAAGAAGTTGGCCTTATTAATTCATAGTAATTCATGCTACTGGGGAGGACTGGATGGAGAGTATGTCCTTCCCATGGAATGTCTCTTACTAAGGAAGGGGACTAGGAAGGAACAGATTCTTTACCTCTATGTTTACTCTTGTAATCCCCTGTGGCCCTGTCAGAGTTCTGAGCATCCTCAAGGGGCTTTCCTGGGCCTCATTATTGACATTAGAAGTGGGGAAAGGCCAAGCCTAAGGAAGTGTCCCAGATGAAACATCTGTCAGTACTGTGGGAA
>NW_016107600.1:1969000-1984334 GCF_001604975.1 Cebus imitator
TTAACTTCTAGTTTGCTTCTAGTTCTTGTTTTTTCCCTTCTATAGATTAGGAAGCACCCAGGCAGGAGGATTACATGAGTTGAGTTCAAGACAAGCCTGGGCAACATAGTGAGACCCTGTCCCTGCAAAAGATAAAAAAAAAAATAGCCAGGTGTGGTGGCGCATACCTGTAGTCCCAGCTACGTGGGAGGCTGAGGTAGGAAGATTCCTTGAGCCCAGGAGGTTGAGGCTGCAGTGATCTGTGATCGCACCACTGCATTCCAGCCTAGGTGACATAGCAAAACTCTGTCTCAAAAAACAAACAAACAAACAAAAAAAACAGGAAGCTTATGCTATATACCATCGCCTGCCTTTCCACCTCCCTACTAGTCCTGTGTTCTCTATTACCCATGTAGATGGGTAATAGAAGAGATATAAGTTGCTTTTCCTGAAAACATCCAGGGCTCTGGACTTCATTCCCCCAGCAGCTCCCAAGTGAACCCAGTATAGACAGCCATCCAGACCAGAACAGCAGGCGCTCTCAGCCCTGCAAAATCAGCAGGGTGAATGGCTCAGATTTCCTCAGGAAGGGGATGATTTATTTCTTAGCCAGGTGAATGAATAGACTTCATTTCGGGTAATCTAGTGAAAGACTCAAACTGACGGATGTGACAGGCCATATGTACCAACCACCGGATCTGAGGCTGGTGCATGCAGACCCTGCCCCTTCCTTGGGCTTTTCAGGGCCTGAGCAGAGCTGGTAAGGGATAGAGAGAAGGGGGAACAGAGAATGTATCAGGAGTTTTGTCAGAGCTTGAGTGCAAATCGGGTTTGCATTCAACCCCTTCTACCTCCCGCCACCTCCAGATTGAGTCTTAGCTCTGTTTATGTCGGTTTTTTTCCACCCACTGATGTCAGTGTTTATGAGCAGTGTTATGAGCAGCATCATGGCAGGTAGGAAAAAAATAATAGCCTTGGATAATCAACCCGTGAGTAGTCACAAATTGATTGTATTATTTGAATCTCTTTCTAGACATTCCTTATTCAGCACATAAGAGTAGAAAGGGGTTTTGAGTGAACTAGCTAAAAAGTTTTTCACCTTATTTACAAATCTTTGTGTGGTTAGTGGAGATGTTTATTGGTCTAGTTTAGGTTCCTCAATGCAGACAAGGTCCTAGGATTTCTTTCACACACAGGTTGGTTTTTCTCTTCTCTTCTTTGGGGACTCAGGAAAAATGTAGAAAAGCGAGCACTACTGGAGAACATGGAGGGGCTGTTCTTGGCTGTGGATGAAATTGTAGATGGAGGGTAAGTTCTGTGATCTGCCTTGATTTTGGGTGAGGTGGTGGGATGACTGCCCCTGTCCTAAATCAAGCAGGCTCAGTGGCCAGAGGTCCTGTCCTCCCACAGTGAGTTGGGCCTTCAGGACAGAGTGAACAATGATCTCTTCTTTGTTTTTGCAGGGTGATCCTAGAGAGTGATCCCCAGCAGGTGGTACACCGGGTGGCATTAAGGGTAAGCAGGAATGAGTTTCTCTGCATCCCCACGTCTATTCACAGACACCTTCCAGAGCCAGACCTGCTGAATGTGTCCAATAGTTGGGGCTCATAGGATACATACAACCTTCTCTTTTCCTTTCAAATACATTCAGCCTTTCTCTTTCCTTCCCTTCTTATTGTCCCAAAGAAGGAAGCAGAAAGAATTTATTTCTGCCCTTAATATGGTGCCTAACATCTCATATAGTCTTCGCACATAGTGAACATTTAATACATACTTATTTAATAAATGATGAAATAAAAGAAACTTTAATATTTATGGTTTTGAAATATAAAGGAACTTGAAGTTGGCTTATTCCCTTCTTGGAGCTGGATCCAATCATCTGAGGTAGAGGAGTGTCTTTCCTGTCTTTTAAAGTCTTATATAACTGAGGATGGTACCTCTCCATCAGGAAGTACTTATTTGCCAGAACCTCAGTTCTCTTTGGTGCTAGTGATATCAGAAAGGGGCCTCTGAGTTTAACCACAGATGGCCCCAAGTTAGCTGGGGAGATAATGGTGGATGCAGAGAGAGCCCACCAGCAAATTGTAGGGGTACAGAGATGTCTGAGCAAAGCAAGTCTCCCCATTCACAGAATGTCCTGGCTCTGACCTCCACAGAGTGAAGGCTGACAGTGCTTGGTAATGGGAAATCTTCTCCCTTAACTGCTGTGGGCTCCATTTACATAGCTTAATCTTCTCCTCTAACATATGTCTCTGTGTGGCAAGAAAGAGGGTCCCCCCCACCAACTCCCCCCTTTCTCTTCTCAGGCTGCTGTTGCAGCAGTTTATTTCTTCAAATTAACATGCTGTCGTTACCCATCAGGCTTTGCGGGATCCATTAAACTGCTCCTGGCTCCCCCTCATCCTTTCCCTAGCAATACTGATATTCAGAGGAAGGCCTTTTCTGACTAGGGAATCAGGTCCTCCACCCCCAACTTAAGGGAGTTGAGGATCAGATAACCTGCTGGTTACTCGGAATGGAGTAAATCTTTTAAGAAGTCCTGCCTTAAAATGGAAGCTGGATGAAATGACCCTTTTTTGTTCATAGTCCCTCTGGCCAAGTAAAATTGTAGCTGTGCTAGTCCCTAGAAGGGACTGAGAAGTTCACTGCATCTGCCCTTTGTTTCCGTTTAAAGGATCACTTTTTTCTTCTCTAATTCCAGACTCCAATCAGGTCTTACTCCAGCTTTCTCCCACACTAAATGCTTATATCTCTGTGCCATAGGGTGAAGATGTCCCCCTTACGGAGCAGACCGTGTCTCAGGTATGACTTTCTCCCTCTTCCTTTCCAGATGGACTGGGTCACTAAAGAAGCTAGAATAGTATTCCACCCATAACCCCCAAGTCTGAGTGTGACTAGAGACTCAAGACACCTCTTCCTTGGCTCCTTCTTACTCCAGAGAACTGGGATTCGTGCAGCTAACCACTTCCTACCCCTACTTCCAACTTCGTTCTCAGTTTCCTGTGAGCAGTGGCTGTCAGCCTTGCTCTGTACACTTCAAACCCTCCCTGCCTGATGCCTCATTCAGTGATTTATTCTCCAGCAGAGGCTTGCCTTAAGCAGATGGTCTGTGTGCATTTGTGCACACACTCTCTCTCTCTTTCTCTTATTATTCAAATGAGGGCTAAGCTGGAAATGCATATTCTAGAATATGCAGGTTTTGCAGATCCATCTTGCTACCTTGACTGCCGATAGATTGTCTACCTGATGTAGGGGGAAGGGAGGGATTCTGTTTTCTACCCACTTGGAATTCTCACCAAGCAGTCCATCTGGATTTGTTACCCCCCCCCTGCCCGCCACCCCTTTTAACATATGTCGGTAACTCCCAGTTTTTTTTTTTTTTTCTTTTATACCAGGTATACCTCTTCTCTGTTCATCCCCCCCAGTGGATGTGATTTTTTTTTGGAATTCCAAACAATCTGCTAGGGCCTTAGAGAGCTTCTTCTCATCTCTTTACCCTTGGGGATTTTCTATTCTCCATTCTTCTAAGGACAGAGAAGGAGATCCCCAGCCCTCATCCTTACCCTGCTCTGTCAGCAAGCTTTCCTCAATGCTGCTCTTATCTCTGCAGGTGCTGCAGTCAGCCAAAGAACAGATCAAGTGGTCGCTCCTTCGGTGAAGTCCCCACTGTTCCTGGTTCTTCATCCTCTCCGAAAAATTCGCATGTCTGCTGTGAATTTTCATCTAGTTCCCCAACTGATGCTCTCAGGGTCATCTTGGGGATCATAGGGATCCTTAAATCTCCATCCTGTTCGTGGTTGCCCCCCCCAGCCTCCCCTACACCCTTCCTGTTCCTTTTCATTATTTTTGCGGTTCTGGGAGTAAAGTTCCCAGCATATTTAGATACAGGGCAGGGGAAGCACCCTCTTTCTTTCTAGACTGGGTTATGCTCACATGCTCCCCTGCCCTGACATTTTTGTAAATTCTGTGCCCTTTGCTGTAGCTACACTTCAGATTAAAGTAGGAGAAAGAATGTGCCGAGTGTTTTCCTCCCTTTGCCTTTACCTGGCCCTCATTCCGACAGCCCAGAAAGGGGAGGGAGAAAGAATTCTTTTCTATAGAATGAGTGGGGGTGGGGATGGGTAGGGATGTATCCAATGCAAGCCTTAGCCCCACTTACTGACCTCAGTGTTTTCTTTCGTTCCTTCTTACTGCTCTGTCCTCTGCCTTGGAAATGGCATTAGGAATAGCTCATAGGGAAGGGGCAACATGGAAGAAACAGTGATTTAAAGTGTACTGAATAGGTCATATAAAATGCATTCTCTACTCTGATCCTGGCATATAGCTTCAAAACTGCTATGGTGAGTGTCCGCCTCTTAGTTAGCTACCATAACTCTCCACCCTGACCACCTGTGGGATCTTTGCCTGGTTTGTCTTCTCTGTGTCCTGGAGCAAAGCCACTTTCTAAAACTAAAACTCCATTCTAGTCTTGGGAAGAAGAGTTTCTGCTCAGAACTGGGAAGGAGTGGAGCTTATGACTTGGTCCTCTAGGCTGTCTCTGTCCCCTCAGCTCCCCTATGTGTGTTTACTCCTCTGCCTTGGGTTTGCAGTCGCTGCTTAACCCTATCCTCTCTCTGTCTCAGCCTTACACCCAAGCAGTAGGTCTGTGCTCTCCTTGTCTCTAGGTCGGTGAGAGAGGTACTCATAAAACTTTTGGCATTTGGATTTCCCCAGGAAGATGGAGAATGGAATACTCACTCTTGGGTCTAATCTTTCCCCTTGACTCAGAACTTCCTCCCCACAAAAATGTCTTTAAAAACCTTCCTGAGAGTTAAGCATTCTGCCCCACCAGTTCTCCAACACTGAAGTGGGGCAGACAGCTGGGTATATTTGAGGGGGCATTTTTGTGTAAAAGATGCATGGAGTCGGGAGATAGCTACCTTCATAAACTGCTCTGTGCAAAGAGGAATAAAACATTTTTTCCAAACTGCCTTTGTGTGATGTTTCTGTTTCTCTTCCTCTCTTTTTGGCAGCTACTCCTATTCCTCCAGCCACCCCCCCTCACTCCCCATCTTAAAATATTTCTTCCCTCCTACCTCAGAGACTCTCTAGCAGTGCCCCCCCATCCCTAATTTACGGGGCTGTTTGCTTCCTTGGCATCTCTCCGTCCCCTCGCCTGGAAATTGGCGCCAGGGGTGGGGTGGGGATGGTATTTTCTCAGTGGGAGTCCCAGGGAACTGAGTTCTTCCCCCACCCCCCCAAAGCCAGCTGCCTGCTCCCGCCTCAGCCATTAGTAACCCAGAGACGCGCACCTGCGTGGGGGCTCTCCTCCAGCCCTTGCTCCCTTCCTGTACCTCCCACTCCTGCTCTGAAACGGCGCTGAGCGGGTTATTTATCGGAGCCAGCGCTGCTCCAGAAGGTCAGGACGGTGGTGTAAATAACCTCTTCTCGCCATTTCCCCGTCCCTCCAGAGCCTGCTCCCCTCCCCCTCCTGCACCTTTATTCGCACAAATGAATGTGGCTTGGCTGGCGCAGCGCCTGGCCCTGCATCTTAATGGGGCGGTGAGCTCACAAGATGGATTTAGCTGGGGGTTTTATGGTTGCCGCGGCGACAGAATGCTTTGGTTTTCTTTCCCCCTTCCTCTGCAGGATTTTTAAGGAGGGGGGAGTGTGAGGAGCCTCTTCTCCACTGCAGTTTGAAGGGTCTCCTCAGTCACCTCTGCTGCTCATAAAATGGGCCTGCAATTCCAGGATTAAGCAAGGGAGACCAAATTAGTATCTCAGATGGGAAAGGATGAGGGAAGGAAGGTAACAGGAATGGGGAGAGTCTCTCCAGCATCAGAACATGAAACCCAGAGTTTTCCAGTCTTGCCTGCTCTTCTGTGAAAACCTGACAATTAAGCTGAACAACTATGGAGCACCTGTGCCTGGATACTCCTCAGGAGGTAGAAAAGAAAAGAAAAATACCTGGTGTACCACGTCTGCCTACAGTCCTGCATTGAAAGTTGGAATGCAAGAGTTTAGATAAAGACTAGGTAGTTTTGTCTTTGCCCGTTGGAGCTGGGAAAAAGCAATACTCGCGGGGCGCGGTGGCTCAAGCCTGTAATCCCAGCACTTTGGGAGGCCGAGGCGGGTGGATCACGAGGTCAAGAGATCGAGACCATCCTGGTCAACATGGTGAAACCCCGTCTCTACTAAAAAAATACAAAAAATTAGCTGGGCATGGTGGCACGTGCCTGTAATCCCAGCTACTCAGGAGGCTGAGGCAGGAGAATTGCCTGAACCCAGGAGGCGGAGGTTGCGGTGAGCCGAGATGGCGCCATTACAAAAAAAAAAAGAAAAAAAAAAAAAAACCCCCTCTAAAAAAAAAAAAAAAAAAAAAGAAAAAGCAATACTCAGCCTTATCATTCTATTCTTCCTACTCACCACCCAGCATTGACCTGGGGGAGGGGCAATGTCAGTGCCAGAGTTGGGTGGTGGTGATCTGTCATGGTGTGGAGCATGGAGTTCTATCCAGTTGTCAAACTTGGGGTTCCCTGAGCTTCAGTTTCCCCAGCCTGGCCTGGGTTGAACTCCTGCCTTCCGTTTTCCAACATGAATGGAACTTTGGTGCCCTGGGCAACCCAGTCTTTTGGCCAGCACTTTTTCTTCAGGGCTATGAGTAAACACATCCCCACGCACTGACCGAAGCAGAGCCTGGGAGCAGGGTTTGATTATTTCTCTTCCTTGGTTTCTTTCTGTCTGTAAGCCTCTGTCTTTCTGTTTGTGAGCCTTTCCCTCTTTCCCAGGGGACACTGGGAGGCCCCTCCTTCCCTCTCCTGTCTTCCTCCCCTTTGGCTGGGAAAGTGACTACAGCCTGAACAGTGCCAGACACCTGCCTGCCAGATGTGGCGATTCCCCATTCTTCCCCCCACCCCCCTATGCCTATTCTTTCCCTACCCCACTGAGCTCAGGCAGAGGGAGCCCCCCACAGGGTGATTTACTGCTGCTGCCTCTCTTCCTCAAGTGCCCCCATCCACTCGTCTCCCTCCCCCTCCCCATGATGCCCATGCCCCCTCTTTTCCCACAATGTTCTGCAGCTACCTTCTTGATACAGCCTCCTCCCAGTCCTACTCAGACTGCTAGGCTATGTAAACCCCAGCTCCTGGACTAGAGAGTGAATGCATGGGGCAAAGGTGATTGGCCTTCTGTTTCACCCATGGGAGAGTACATCAGCAACAGGGCTGAGGACAGGGGCAGCCAGAGCTGATGTCATTCTCACTGGGGGAGGAAGGGAGGTGACAGAGTGGAGGAGGTGAATGGGGAGGGAACCAACACTCCAAGACTGTCTGGAGAGGAAAAAAAGGTCTCTGAGAACTTCCTAGGTAGGTGACAGAGAGTCCAGAATTGTGGCTGCCTGGTGGATATCACATCTTTCTGGCTGAGCCTCCAGACCTTGTCTCTAAATCTGTATCTCAGTATGACTTAGGAGATGCCCCTCAGCTCCTTCCCTTCACATTGACCCAAAACACACACTTAGAGAGAACTTTAAGTCTTTACCCTTCTCTCTTTAGTGTTTGTCCTTCTGTGTCTTCTTTTTCTCTTTTCTTTTGTTTTTTTTTGAGATAGGGTCTCACTCTGTCACCCAGGCTGGAGTGCAATGGCGTGATTGTAGCTCACTGCAGCCTCAACCTCCCTGGGCTCAGGTGATCCCCCACTGCAGCCTCCTGAATAGCTGACTACAGGCGTGTGCTACCATACTTGACTCCCTTTTTGTATTTTTTGTAGAGATGAGGTTTTGCCATATTCCCCAGGCTGGTCTTGAACTCCTGGGCTCCAGTGATCTACTTGCCTTGGCCTCCCAAAGGGGTGGGATTACAGGAATGAGCCAGTGCACCTGGCCTGGTTTTTTTGTTTGTTTGTTTTTTGAGACAGAGTCTCGCTCTGTTGCCTAGGCTGGAGTGCAGTGGCACAATCTTGATTCACTGCGACCTCCGCCTCCAGGGCTCAAGCGATTCTCCTGCCTCAGCCTCCCGAGTAGCTGGGATCATAGGCATGTGCCACCATGCCCAGCTATTTTTTTGTATTTTTAGTCGAGGCAGGATTTCACCATGTTGGCAAGGCTGGTCTCCAACTTCTGACCTCAGGTGATCCGCTCGCCTCGGCCTCCCAGAGTGCTGGGATTACAGGTATGAGCCACCGTGCCCAGCCTGTGTCTTTTCTCTATCAATCTCATCCCTCTCACTTCACCCCACCTCCCTTAGTTGTGCTTTTCTTTCTGGTCACCTGTCCACCCTACCCTTCCATGCCATATCATAACCTAATATGATTCCCAGACCTCCCACTAAAGCAGGGACTCATTCAAAGCCTCTTTTCTCCTTCCCATCCATTCTTGGAAGCTAACTCCCAAAGGCCCCCTCTGCGCCAGAACAGGGTTCTAGGGGGGGACCGAGGTAGGAGGGATGGCTGGGCTGAAAAGTGGCAGAAGCAGGACAGATGGAGCAGCGTCCAAGGAATTAGGGGAAGGGGGAAGAGGGAGACAAGAAGATGGAAAGAAACAAAATGAGAGAGAAAAAGTGATTGAGAGACTGAGGCAGAGGCTGAGAGATGGTGAGAATAACAAACTGGGAGATACAAAGGAGAGCAAGACTGGGAGCAGGGAAAAAGAAGACAGTTGGAAACAGAAACGTCATAGCAAGAGAAGGCCACTAGGAAGGGGCCCGGCAAGGGGCAGCCTGGCTCTCCTGGGCTCCCTCAAGCCATAAGTTGTGTGCATGTGAGAGAGAGAGAGAGAGAGAGAGAGAGAGAGTGTGTGTGTGTGTGTGTGTGTGTGTGTGTGCATGGCACATTTGCATAGGGGTCTGTGGTAGGGACAGGATGATTTCCACAATATTTTTCCATTTCTTTCATCAGCCTCTTTCCTTGAAGCACCCCATACTAACCCCCCATCTCCCAGTATTCCGGATGCTCAAGGGACCATTCCGAAAGTATTTCCACCACTCAGCAATCCTGGCTTTCTCACTTGGAATGCAGGCCTGCTGGAATATCCAGGATCTGTAGAATCAAGAGGCCCTATCCCCTCACTGTCCACCCCCCATGCCTGCCCACCAGCTGCTCCTGTCCATCTTTTCCTCCCATTCTCCTTGTATCTCCCCGTCCTCCACACTGACCCCTCCCCCAGTTCTGACCCCCAGCCTGCCTGGGGCCTGGGTCAGAGGGGAGACAAAGACAGGATTTATCACCAGAATTGAGAAGCAGCCAGAGATCAGGGCTGAGGGCAATGGCTGACCTCCCCGGGTTAGGAGGGAACACTAGGCCGGATGCCGGGAGGCTGGAAGCCTGGGTTCCAGTGGCTGCTGCTTACGACCCCCAACTTTGCCCACTCCAGCTTTCCTCTCTTCCTTGTCTCTGAAGACTTAGAAGACAGAGAAGAATATGACCCTGAGGTGATTTTAGGCCTCTGAAGGAAAACCTGGGAGGAGGGAAGAGGTGAGATTGATGTCTTAAGGTTATTCTCTTCAGGATATTGAAGATTTGGAAACTAGAGGCAATCAGGCACCAACTGTTTCCAGGACTAAGAAAGAGTTCAGGTCTAATACTGCAACAGATGGACTGCAACAGATGAGAGGGACTGTCCTCTAATACAGAGAGGGACTTCTCAAGAACAGGCCCTGGTTGCCAGTAAAAAAGGCAATAAAAGTGATTATGGGTCCTGAAAGGTGGGAGACACAGTCTCACCTGAAAGTGAAGAAAGAAATGAAATTATCAAGGGCTATTTCTCACTCTAGCCCCTCTGAGAAAGTGTTCTTCCCTAAGATCCCCAACTCCCTCCTGAGAGGTACAAGGAGCAGCTGGTCCTTTACAGTAAATAGACTATTGGCCTGAAATTGTCTCTACTCAGCAGACAGGGTGTGTGCTTGAGGAGAGGGAACGGTATGATCCAGGAGTTTCCGAGAAACCAGACTGTATATCTTTCAGTGGACAGCTCCCGCAGCTTCCCTAGGCCCTTGGAAGCCCACCACCAGCCCCCCTAGAATCTCAATGTGTCAGAAGCCTCCACAAACCCAGCTCAGAAGCTTTCGTGCCCCTTCCAGCCCCTGGCACCCAAATTCCTGCTTCTTGCCTTCACCCTATTGTCCTGGAAGACAGCTGCTACAGTGACCTCCAAGTAAGAAGAGGGCGGAAGGATGAGGAATTGAGGGAACTGGGAGTTTACCAATCTCCCAGGTTCACCACAGTCCCACCAACCATTCCTACCCTGGTCTGGTGAGGGAAAACATGTGCTCTCCTCTCTTAAACTCCTCTGCAAGCTGAAACCATTCTGTCAATTTCTGATGGAAAGCCAAAAATGGGAAATATGTTAGTGGGAAGGGGTCGTAGATTGCGAGAGAAAGGGAAAGGACAAAAGAATTGGGTTGAGGGGGTTGGTGTGGGCACACCAAGTGAGGAAGAAATAGGAAAGCGGAGAAGAGAGCACGTCTTTTTTCCTCAGTCCCCCTTCCCCCAATTGAAGCGGCAGATTTACAGCCTTGGTTTGGAGAGGGGGTGAGCATAAGGAAGACAGATCTGCAGTTCTGCCCTCTGAGTGTCTGGGTACTTAGCTTTAACTCCCCCATTAGCATCAATCCCCATCTTGCTGCCCATCCGTCTTCTGACATCAGCTCCTTCCCCTCTCTGTAGCCCAGGCTTTCTGACCCTAAGTGGCTCTTAAAGGGCCAGTCTAGACCCTTCCCTCCCTCCTCCCACTCCAGGCAGCAGTCTGGTGTATGCGTGCGCATGTGCACTGTGGCCATCCTTGCTAAGGCCACAGTGGTTGGAGGGCATGGGGGATGGGGGCAATGTGTGACTCTTCCCTAGCTCTGTTTTCCTTACGCCTCTCTTATGTTATGGACCTCCATCTTCGTTTGATATCTACCCAAACCCAAAACAAGCCCTTTCACTGAGCTGGGGGGTCACAGACACATGGCTCCGAAAGCTGAGGGCTGGAGAAGGCATGTGGATCCACAGGTAGATCCACCACCCCTTCTCGATCTCCTGGAGGCCCAGGGCAAGGGATGTCAAGAACTACTGGCTAATTCTCAGCCAGCAGTGGGGGTGGGCAGGTTGGGGGCCAAGACTCCTAGGAGATGCCCTGAGCCCCACATTCCTAGCCTCCTTTCCCAGGGATCCAGGCTGTGGTCTGTGGAGGTGGGGGATTTCAAATCTTTCTTTCCTGTGAGGATGGTGACAGGCCAGAGAAATCTGCCTCTGAATTTTCTGGCTTCTCTCTCCTATTTCTCAGCAACTGAGCTTAAGGGGACAGGGGGAAATGGGCTTCTCCCCACCTTCTGCAAAAAATGTAGTAACTGCACCCTAGGGGCTATAAGAATACCAGGATGCTTGGAAAGTTCCTCCCCTATCTGCCTTCAATCCTTTCTGCTGCAAAGCTCTGCGGTCCTCTGAGGGGCTCTCCAGGATAGTCAGCCCCGCTTCCTGATACCTGAAACCCATTCCTCACCTCCCTCTGTGCTTCCTTCTCTGGCTCAGGAGGAGAGGGAATGTATGGGGGGGAGGCTTGGGAAAATGGCCATGTTAAAGATAGTAGCCCCCAGCGGCACCCCCCAGTGGACCCTTATTTATCACCTTCCAAACCTCACTCTCAAAGAAGCATAAATATTCCTAATTCCTGAAGGCCACCCTGGACTCATAAATTTAAGTGGGGAGGTGGGCAAGGGGAGGAGTGAGGTGCATGGAATGGGGAGCTTACTGCAGCCTTGAGGAAGCAGACTGACTATCTCCTGGGGGAGGCGCCTGACTTGTCTGTCCCCTTGCAGACGCCAATGGGTCTTCTTAGGGAGGAGGAGGAGGAGCCTTTCTCTCAATATGTCCTTTGGGGAGTAGTCTTCTCTCACTGCACCTTTCCTTCCTCCCCTAAAAACAAAAACACCAAAAACTCAACCTTTCTTCTGGTCTTCCCCATTAGTTTTCTGTGGCTCTCCCTCCCTCTTTTCTTTGCTATTACCTTTCAGCTGTCCTTTCCTGCTTCTCCCTCTCTCTCACCTCCCTATTGCACCCTTCTCTGTCTTTGCTTCTCTAATGCTTTCCCTTTTCAGAGCCATTGTGTGAAAAGGAAATGTCCGTCTCTTATTCAGTCTGCATAGTGAGGTTTGAAAAGTCCCCCTCTCGGTGCGGATCTCCCTGCTTCAGCCCGTGTGGCCTCTCAAATGCGTTCCTTCTCCTCGGATCTTGGACAAATTACCCAACTCCCTCCCATTCATCTCCTCAACCTTCTCTCTCTCTCCCTTCGTTCCTTCTCTCCTCAGACTTCCTTTCTCTCTGTCATCCTTTTGCCCCCTCAGTTTCCCCTTCCCTCTTCAGTCTCCTCTGCTCTTACTGTCGGCCCCCACCCGCACCCCGCAGACCACTCCTCCGCCCATGTGTACCCCTCAGACCCCATCATCCCTCCAGTGCCCACCACCACCACACCCCAGTTCCTCCTCCCAGTGTACGAAAGAGATGGGAGGAGGGGGCCTGAGGAACAGGTAGAGGGAGCGCCATTCCCTGAGGGGAGGGAAAAAGGAGAAAAAGCAGGCGCGAGGAAGAGGGACGCGGCGGCGAGGGGAGGGGCCTCCTCACTCCCCGGCAGCTGCACCCCCCCTCCTCGCTGTCGCTGAGCCGTAAATCAAGGCCGAGGCGGTTTGGCCAATGGTAGAGTGACTCGTAAATCGGCCTGTCAAGCTCAGCCAATCAGAGGCGGCGTTAAATCAAGTTCTGTCAGCGCTTGGCCAATGAAAGGCCCTGGGCTGACCATAAATCTGCCTGTAAGAGACAGCGAAAGAGAGCGAGCGTGCGAACGAGCAAGAACTGCCGGGGCGGGCGAGTGGGGAGGGGGCGAGGGGAGCGCGGGAGCCGGGGAGTGGGGAGACGAGCTTAGGAGAAAAAAAGCGATAACAGAGGTACAGGAGATGAAGACAGCCTACAGGAAAGACGGGCAGATGGAAAGAGACAAAGCGAGGCCGTGAGAGATAGCGTCAGAAAGTCAGCGATAGAGCTCGGACTCGGGTGGGAGACTGACAGAGATAAAGAGACAAAGGGAGACAGCCGGTGACTTACACTCGTGAGCATACAGGGCCTCCAGACACACACACACTTCCCGAGACACGCATGAACAACGTACCACTAGGGACCCGGTGCATGGGCACACGCGTAAGGCACGCCCGCAAGAGAGAGAACGCCTCAAGAAAGCCTGGCTTTTCTTCCGTTTCTTTCCCCACATTCAGCCCTCACTGAAGTTAGGAGCAGGAGTGGCTGTGTGAGCCGTGGAGGGTGGTTGCTTTCTTGCTAAGATCTGCCCTCTATGGTCTTAGACCCCAGGATTTCCTTCTGTGTCTCCTGAGTTACTTTTTTTTCCCCCCCAACGATTGATAATGGGGAAGTCCTTTCTGAGGTCTAACCTCAATCCCTATTGCTGTACCTTTCTACTTGACACCTTTGTGAATTTCCTTCTAGGAACACGTAAAGTAAATCCTTTTACAACCCTTCAGAAATTTGTCAACTTTCTGAATCTTAGAAGTTCTGAATAGGAAGGACTGTTAGGGATCATCTGGGCACTCATCCTAGTTTTAGAAAGGCAGATTTGAGATTCTGCCCTCAAATCACAGTCATATAACTTACTAGTACTTCGGCCTTGGACAAATTTCATAACCTATTTGTGCTTCAGTTTTCTCATTTGTAAGAAAGAAATTATAATAGACGCCTCATGATAATTTTGTAAGGATTACATGAAACAATATATTTAAAGGGAACTCCACTGGGCACGTGTCAGGAGTGTACTCTGCACCCTGCTTTGTACAGATGATAAAATCTAAACCCCACAGTGGTCCAGAGATCTACTCAGGTTCCCATAGCTAATTATCAGAGAGCCTTGACTGAAACCTTTGTCTCTACACCCCTAAGCTGTTGTTCCTCATTCGTCCCACAGTTTACCTGTCTGGACCCCTGCCTTAGCACCCCCATCTTGATTTGGTTTAGCTGCTGTGACTTTTGTGGAAGGAGGACACCCAGAAGTGTGTGTTCCAGATTAGGAGTCAGGATTCCTGGACCCTAGACGTGTGTTGCATGTGACGGTATCGTCTTCCCACCCCACCTGTAGTTCTTTCTGCCCTTAATATCTTCAGACTTGACTTTGTTCTCTCAAACCTTGGTCTTGAGATATGGAGGGGCCAACAGCTACTCCCCCCAGTCCCACCCTAAGTAGACAATCATATTTCATGAATAATAAATGTCTCATTCTTCACTTTTCTTCCTAAGCTTTGGGGAAAAGTGAGGGTGTAGATCCATGGGTCTCTATTCCCTGGTCAGGAGTCTCTGGATTCCCAGTCCTGTCTTGGACTTCAGCTGGGAAGTCAGAAAAGAAACGCAGACAACCAGCGTCACCTGGTGGCCACAGGTGCTTCAAGGATGTGTGTAAGTATACACATTGTGACAGGAGTTGGTCGCGCTGAAGGGAAAGAATTACAGTATGGTTTCCTCCTAGCCTGGCCCCTGAGCCCTTTTAACTAGAGTCTTTGTTCTCTCTTTCTTCCTTCTCCTTCTCCTTTCCTCTCCTTTTCTTCTCCTTTCCTCGGAGTCTTGCTTACCTGCCCAGCCTGGAGTGCAGTGGCGTGATCTCGGCCCATTGTAACCATTGTCTCCTGGGTTGAAGTGATTCTCCTATCTCAGCCTCCTGAGTAGCTGGGATTACAGGCACCTGCCATCATGCCTGGCTAATTTTTGTATTTTATTTGTTTATTTATTTTGAGATGGAGTTTCGTTCTCATTGACCAGGCTGGAGTGCAATGGTGTGATCTCGCCTCACCACAACCTCTGCTTCCCAGATTCAAGTGATTCTTCTGTCTCAGCCTCCCAGGTAGCTGGGATTACAGGCGTGTGCCACCATGCCCGGCTAATTTTTGCATTTTTAGTAGAGACAGGGTTTCTCCATGTTGGTCGGGCTGGTCTCGAACTCCTGACCTCAAGAGATCCACCCACCTTGGCCTCCCAAATTGTTGGGATTACAGGCGTGAGCCACCGTGCCTGGCCCATAATTTTTGTGTTTTAGTAGAGACAGGGTTTCACCATGTTGACCAGGCTGGTCTTGAACTCCCAACCTCAGGTGATCTTCCCACCTCAGCCTCTCAAAGTACTAGGATTACAGGCATGAGCCACTGCACCCAGCCTGTTCTCCTACTTTTATAAGCCAGGATGACAAGTGCAAGGGAACTGAGGGCCTGGGACTCAGGTGAATTAGCCCCATGGGCAAGACCCTGCCAGGGCAGCTGGAACCTTTTCCTGCCTTTGCCTTAGTTAAGTTCAGTTCCTTTTCTTTCTTTCTTTCCTTTTTCTTTCTTTTCTTCTTTTCTTTTTTTTTTTTTTTTTT
>NW_016107600.1:1984924-1989783 GCF_001604975.1 Cebus imitator
GGAGTTTTGCTCTTTGTTCCCCAGGCTGAAGTGCAGTGGCCAATCTTAGCTCACTGCAACCTCCACCTCCCAGGTTCAAGCGATTCTCCAGTCTCAGCCTCCCAAGTAGCTGGGATTACAGGTGCCTGCCACCATGTCCAGCTATCTCTTTTTTTTATTTTTAGTAGAGACAGGGTTTCACCATGTTGGCCCAGCTGGTTTCAAACTCCTGACCTCAGGTAATCCACCTGCTTTGGCCTCCCAAAGTGCTGGGATTACAGGCATGAGCCACCCATGCCCGGCCAGTTCAGTTCCATTTCTACAGAGCAAGGAGTCTTCCTCCATGACCATTACCTTTGCACAGAGCGAGGGCTGGGGGGTTGGACCCATTGGAATAGATATCAAAGCTGGATTATAAAACTTTTTTGAGCTGAATAAACTTGTTTGGAGGGATGGTGGTTTCGGGCAGCAGTGGTTAGGGGCAGAGGCCATTTCTGGGAAGTTAAACGAAAAGGCAGGCTAATCCTTTTAAATCGCCTTCCATGTTTTATTACCTAGAAACCCCCCTTCTAAAGGCTATGTCCCAGGCCAGCTGCTTCCTGCTCCTGCTTTGACCTAGGTACCCCTGATTCCTTAGCTATTAGGTTCCAGCTCCTGGTGGCCACAAGTGCTTTAGGGATATGTGTGAGCATGCACATGGTGACAGGATTTGGTCATGCAGGAGGGATGGGATAGGACGGTCTCCTCTTAGCCTGGGCCCTTAGCCTAACTGTGACCTGTGTCTTCCTTCCCCAGAGACCACACCTGAGCATTACAAGCACAGAATTTATTTATTAATAATTAATAATACTCCTTGAGAAGTCTAGGGCTGAAACATTGATCAAGTGATGGAGAAATTCGATTTGGGAGGCTGGGGAGAGGTTGTTGTGAAAATGCCCACAGGTGTTATTTCACCTGTTCTCCTGTCAGCTGGCCACTTTGCTTCTGGAGGAGACAGTCCAGAATTCTGGTGACTGGGGTCACAGTTCTAATGGAGCCTACGGAAACTCCTGGGGCCTCGTCTTAAAAGGGAGCCATATGCTTGGCGGAATTGGCGGTTCATGGCTGCATAGAGCACAGGGTTGATGCAACCGTTGAGCCAGGTGAGGTTGGCAGCAAGCATGTGGACCACCCGGGGAGCCTGGACTCTGGCATCCAGAATGTTGAGCAGCAAGAAGGGGATGTAGCTCAGGGCAAAGCAGAGGAACACAGCAAAACACATTCGAGTCACCTTCCCAAATTCCGATGAAGAATCCGGAGTTCTTCGGGCTCCTTTAGTTGGCTGGGCTTTGACAGATGCTTCTGGAGGGCTTTTCTCTGCCATTGGCTTAGCTATCCTGCTGTTGATCTGGTCTCCCACTTCTGATGAGTCTCCTTCCAGGGTCTGAGTGGTGGCAGCACTGACTGGCTCAGACGAAATCTGCTCACTGGGTCCTCCTGATGCTAACCTGCTGTCCAGCTCCTGGAAACGACCAGGAGTGGCCTCATCAGTCCCGGCCACGTGGTTGGAGCGGATGCTTGCCTGTCGCAGCTTGTATTGGACCAGTGCCTGTGCTGCTCGTTTCACCTGGCGGTGGATGAGGCAATAGAAGATGCCGACACTGCTGAGCCCAAGCACAAAATAGATGCCCATGAGGATGGTGGTGTAGGGCCGGCCTCGGATACGGTCAAAGCTGCAGGTGCAGACTACAGGTACCAGGATATAAACAGGCCAGAGTGGGGCAAAGCTGGCCACTCCTATAACCCAGGTGCCCACCAGTGCCAGCACTATCCCCTTGGCACTGAACACTTGGGGAAAAAGCTTAGGGTGGGCAATGAGGAGGTAGCGTCCCAGTGCGATGAGGCAGAGGGTCAGGATGGAGACAGAATTGGAGGCAAAAAGGAGGAGTCCAAATACCCTGCAGAAGGTGGCACCGGTGCGCCAGTGCAGGTGGAGGTAGGTGTCCACAGAGAAGGGCTGAAGGAGCATGCAGTAGAGGAGATCGGCCAGTGTGAGGTTGGCTATGAGCAGGTTGAATCGGGTACGGAGCTTGGGCTGGATAGCCAAGGCCAGTAAGGTGAGCACATTGCCCACGGTGCCTGTCACAGCCACCACCACCCCCCAGCTAACTGCAACATAACGATAGCCCAGCACAGACTCATGGTAGCAGGAGAAGTTGGCATCAGAGGTGTTCCACATGATACAGGCTAAAAGAGGCAGAAGGTGGAAGAGGAAGAAGGAATCAGAACCTAGCATTCAACTTGGATCTCTTTTTTTTTTTTTTGAGACAGAGTCTTGCTCTGGAGTGCAGTGGCATGATCTCGGTTCACTGCAACCTCTACCTCCTGGGATCAGGCGATTTTCCTGCCTCAGCCTCCCGAGTATCTGGGATTACATTGCCACCACACCCAGCTAAGTTTTTGTATTTTTGTATTTTTAAATTTTTTTTAATCTTTTTTTTAAAAGATGGAGTTTCACCGTGATGGCCAGGCTGGTCTTGAACTCCTGACCTCAGGTGATCCACCCACCTTGGCCTCCCAAAGTGCTAGGATTACAGGCAAGAGCCACTGCGCCCGGCCCTAAGTTTTTGTATTTTTAGTAGAGATGGGGTTTCACTATGTTGGCCAGGATGGTCTTGATCTCTTGACCTTGTGATCCCCCAGCCTCGGCCTCCCAAAGTGCTGGGATTACAGGCATGAGCCACTGTGCCCGGCCTCAACTCGGATCTCTTGAACAGCTCTGGGACCCTGGGCATCTGAACTGCTCCTGGACCTCACCGTAATTCACTATCCTTCTGAGCCATTCCCAGGCCTCTTCATCTCAAGATCCCTAACTCTCTCCTTGGGCTCTTAGTCCTTACCATTCTCAAAAATTTCCCCAAGTTTTTATATAAATATCTCTTGCCTAAATATCTTAGTCTTATTCTGCTTCAAACCTCAGTCCTCTTCAATATCTATCCTGTTGCTCTCAGTAAACCCAGTGTCCTCCAACTTTACTAATTCCTTCTCCATCCCCAAAGACCCCCAGAAGTCCCCTCTCTCTATTCAGCATCCTGTATTCAGGATCCTCTCTGCATTCAGTTCCCTCTGCTCCTCTCCACTATACACACATATAGGCTTTAGTCTTTTTCTTTGTTACCGCCTGGCAGATGAGGAGACCAAGAAGGTAAAAGTATACTCACCACAAAGTATTTACCTGAGTTTCTCAGCTTTCAATTCTTTCTCCGATGGAAGAAGTTCAACTCACCCAAAGAGCAGTCCTTTCTGGTGGACAGTCAGGCTTCAAACAAGAGATATCCTGCTCTTATGTGTCCTATTATATCTGCTCAAAGAATAAGAAACTCCCCAGTTACTCAATCCCAGCCACTTCCTTCACTACCTCCGGTCCTACTCATTTTGCTTTGGCTAGTGAACTCTAGACTTCTCTTTTGAAATTCTCCTGTTACTTACCTCAGAGTCATTTCACTCTTTCCTTTCTCCTTCCTGAAACCCGAGCTCTGTTTTCTTCCCCTCTTTTGCATGGCAGATCTCACCTGTAAGAAAGAGATCATTGCTGGGAATTGCTAAGGCATGGAGTCAGAGCATCAGAACATTTGGGCCATTCCTTAAAGGGCCAAAAGATAAGACCAAGTTCCAGAAGCAGCTTTAGGTATCCCCAGAAGTCCTGAGTTTGTTTCAGAGGAGCATGACCTTTCTTCTCTGCAGGGCTTGGACATGGTTCAGGTCAGAGGGACCCATGTGACACCGTAGCACATCTGAGAAACAGAGTTAGATGAAGAAAAGTGGAAAATGAGGCATTCAGGATTCTGGTTTCATTCCCCTCAAGAGATCAGGGTCCTGTTCAATCATTCATTTATCCATTCACTCAACAACTTTGTATTGAGTGCCTACTATACATCAGACTCTGAGCTAGACACTGGGGATACCGGAACGTCTGATACACGGCCTTGTGCATGGTCTACTAGGGGAGATAGATACAAAAATATGCAAGCGCTTAATCAGTTCCCCAGAGCAAGGGTGAATAAACTTCGCCTTATGGGCCAAATCCAGCCTGCTATCTGTTTTCGTATAGCCTGTGACCCAATAATGTTTTTTTTAATTTAAAAATGGTTATATTTTAGATCGGGTGCTGTGGCTCATGCCCATAATCCCAAGACGTTGGGAGGCCAAGGAAGGCAGATCACTTGAGGTCGAGAGTTTGTGACCAGCCTGGCCAACATGATGAAACCCTGTCTCTACTATAAATACAAAAATTAGCCAGGCCTCGTGAGCAGGCCTGTAACCCTAGCTACTAGGGAGGCTGAGGCAAGAGAATTTCTGGAATCCGGAAGGTGGAGGTTGCAGTGAGCTGACATCAGACTGAGCCATGGAATTTCAGCCTGGACAACAGAGCAACACTCTGTCTCAAAACATAAATAAATAAGTAAATAAAATCAAATGGTTATATTTTAAATATTTGTGTAAGTACCTATGTAATATCCTCAGTTTTTTCTCTTGATCAACACAGTTTAAAATATTTGTAATCAGGCCATTTGAGAAAAAGTTTGCTGAGTCTTGCTTTAGAATATTATATAGAGGCCAGGCACAGTGGCTCATGCCTGCAATCCCAGCACTTTAGGAGGCCCAGGTGGGCGGATCATGAGGTCAGGAGATCAAGACCATCCTGGCTAACACGGTGAAACCCCATCTCTACTAAAAATACAAAAAATTAGCTGGGCGTGGTGACATGCACCTGTAGTCCCAGCTACTCGGGAGGTTGAGGCAGGAGAAGCACTTGAACCCGGGAGGTGGAGGTTGTAGTGAGTCAAGATGGCGCCACTGCACTCCAGCCTGGGCTACAGAGAGACACTCCATCTCAAAAA
>NW_016107600.1:1990098-1991394 GCF_001604975.1 Cebus imitator
AAAAAAAAAAAGAAAAAACAAAACAAAACAAAAAAAACCCTGTATAATAAAGGCTTGGCTCGGAGGCTCATGCCTGTAATCTCAACACTTTGGGAGGCTGTGATGGGAGGATGGCTTGAGGCCAGGAGTTTAAGACCAGCCTGGGCAACATAGTGAGACCCTGTCTTTACAATAGTAATAATTAAAAAAATCAACTAGGTGTGGGGATGTGTAACTGTAGTCCCAGCTACTTGGGAGGCTGAGGCGGGAGGATCGTTTGAGCCTGGGAAGTCAAGTCTGCAGTGAGCTAAGATCGTGCCGCTACACTCCAGCCTGGGTGACATAGCAGGGCATTGTGTCTAAAAAATTTACGGGCTCACAGCTGTAATCCCAGCACTTTGGGAGGCTGAGGTGTGCAGATCACTTGAGACCAGGAGTTTGAGACCAGTCTGGCCAACATGGAGAAACCCCTCTACTAAAAATACAAACATTAGCCGGGCAGAGTGGTGTACGCCTGTTAATTCCAGCTACTCAGGAGGCTGAGGCAGGAGAATCGCTTGAACCCAGGAGGTAGAGGTTGCAGTGAGCTGAGATCGCACCACTGCACTACAGCCTGGGCAAGAGAGCAAAAACTGTTTCTCAAACAACAAACAGACACTCAGAACTGGGCTTAGAGAAAAGGAGCATACTACTGAGGAGGTGAAGGAAGTGTTCACGGAGAGGTACCTGAGCCACATTTTGAATGATGAACAGGAGAGTTTTGTGGGATATGAGTAGAAGGACATTCTAGACAAAGAGAACAGTAGTGTAGAGGTCCAAAAGTTTAGGTAGATGCCAACAAGGGGGATGCGGTAGACAGCAACAGAGAAGAGCCTGGAGAAATGAGCTGGCAGGGTCAAGAGGGACCTTGTGTATGTGCTAAGGAGCTGGGGTTTTATGCTGAAGGAGTTGGTGAGATTTGCACTCAGACTGCTGTGAGTAAGGGATGAAGGTATGCAGGCTGGGAGTGAGCGAGGTCGGTAAAGGGGCACTAGTGGCCGGGTGCGGTGGCTCACGCCTGTAATCCCAGCACTTTGGGAGGCCGAGGCAGGTGGATCACGAGGTCAGGAGATTGAGACTAGCCTGGCCAACATGGTGAAACCCCGTCTCTACTAGAAATACAAAAATTAGCCTGGTGTGATGGCTGATGCCTGTAATCCCAGCTACTCGGGAGACTGAGGCAGGAGAATCACTTGAACCTGGGAGGCGGAGGTTGCAGTGAGCTGAGACCGTGCCATTGCACTCCAGCCTGGGTGACAGAGCCAGATTCCGTCTCAA
>NW_016107600.1:1992874-2024582 GCF_001604975.1 Cebus imitator
TTGGCCAGGATGGTCTCGATCTCTTGACCTCGTGATCCACCCGCCTCGGCCTCCCAAAGTGCTGGGATTACAGGCTTGAGCCACCGCGCCCGGCGCCCCTGCTTTTCTCTACCCACTCTTCTATAGGGCTTGTCTTGTCCCTCATTCTTCTGGATCCTCCCACCCCTTTTAAAGCTAGATTTACCTGAAAACGAACAAGCAAACAAATACCAAAGCACTCCTTGTTGGGTTCCAATTCTGAACCCACAGTCAACACCCACATTTCAACTTCACAGCTGACAAACCTAGGAGGCCCCCATTCCCCTCTCCTTCCTGTTTATCAGTCATCATCCCAACTTCCCTCCTCCTTTCTCTGCAAGACTGGGAAGTGGGTAGAGAGGGGGAAGTGAGCAAAGATGAAAGTCAGGAGGACCTCACATAGATTCTGGGTTTTGGTTTGATCTCTTTTGTTTGAATTTCCTGCCATTCAGTAGGGCTAGAGAGACGGGGTCAGGAGTATTGGCTGCTCTTGGTAGTGTATGGTTGAACCAGATTTTGGGGATAACGGAGAGACCATTTTCCCCACACACCATTCGAGAGACAGCCGAGCAGTATCCCCCTGTCCCACAGACCATTTAGGGGCCCGCTGAGAAGGTGTTCTAGTATATCTGTAAAAGGCACAGTCCCAGTTCTTCAGTCTTGGATACATGGGATCTCAATGAACCTGTAAAAGACTCAAGTCTCCTCATTTTGAAGCCTGCGACACTGAGGTCCAGAGAGGGAAAGGTCTAATTCAACGTCACTATTTATGTGGAGCCAGAGCCTAGAGCGCAGATCCCGTCTCTGCCCCCATTTCTTCCTGTGCCTTGAGTCTCGCTGGCGTGGGTTTCCCACCAGACGCACAAAAGCCTGGATTCTTTCCTTTGTCTGAGACTGAGTCTTAGACCCATCTGCGTGGAATCTCGAGATACACCACAGGGCGGCTTAGCCTCGGGGAGACTCCTTTTCCGGGTCGTTAGCGCCGCCTTGTGGAGTTGCGGCAAATTCTCAACAGCTGCCGTTGCAGTCCCAGACCTGGACTCGAAATGATCCCCCAGGCCAAGTTTACCCGAGCTGGACGAGAATGGGGGTGGGTGGGATGCGGAGTCTCTGCTCACTTTGTACAAGCCTCATGTCTTGCCTTCCTCCACCCCCGATTTCCCTTTCCCTCCTCCTTGGCTCCCTTTCCTCTCTCTGCGCCGGTCCCATACAGATACATTTCCCGATAGAATTGCTCCCAAAACAGCGGGCAAAGACAGAGTCTGCGGAGGGCAGAACGAATTCAGACTTTATTGTCAGGGAGAGAAAAAAGGGGAGGACCGTGGGTGGGGGGCCGGGGTTGCTACATTGTCAAGCAGAAAGAGTTGATGGGAAGGGGAAGACCAGTGTTGGCCGGACCCCTCCCGGGTCGGCGGCTGAAGGGCTGACGATACGGAAACCACGGAGGAGGGGGGGAGTGTCACGCCCCCGCCCGATTTGTGCAGTGGAGGTGACTGGTGGGAGGGGACAGCCATGAGGTCTAGGAACTGGGATGGGGAGGCTACAGACTGGGCGAATCCTGCGGAAAGGGGAGGGGCGGGGGCGAGGCTTCTATTGCTTTTTGCTCACAGTTTTGCGGAAGGCGAGGCGGGGGTGGGCTTGGACTGGACACCCCTTGCCCCCCTCGGTACCCCTTGGGCGATGGGTGCTGGTGAAAAGAATGGAACCCGGACTAGGAAGGAAGAAGGCGAGGGAAAGGTCTATGGTGGCATCTCCTTGGTCCCACCCAAGTGCCGGAGATGCCTCCAAGTGCTGCTCCCTGCGATGGGCCCGGCTAGACCTGGGGCTGGGGCAAGGCGCGGGGCGGGCACAGTGAGGTTGCAGGCGGTAAAACCAAAGTGCTTATGAGGGACCCAGGATCCCGCCTGCTCCCCTCCCCCTACGGAGGACGGGGGTGTTCACGGAAGCGCTTCAGTTTGGGGTAGGGGGCCGGAGACCCAGAGTCCGCTTATTGCCAAGAAAATCCATTTCTGCACCCCCGGACCCCCACCATGGCTTGTGAACCCCGTTTTGTGCTAGGTTTGGGGGAGAAGGGCTGGATGGACATGGCTTTTGGGAGGGGGGGTGTCTCCAAGGGGGCTCGGGGGTGAGACGGCCCCCCCTTTTCTAGGGGAGAGGGAAAGGCAGGGGGCGGGGTTCCCTGAGATCTGGGGTGTTCCCCCCCTTCTGAAGCCCCCCTCCCCCGCTACCCTCCCCTTTCCTGGAACCCCGTACCTCGGGGTGGGGGGAAGGAGAGATCGTTTAGGGAGTGCCGGGAGGAGGGGCGGGCTGGGAGCCCGGAGGCCTGGGTCCCGGCTGGAGGTGGGGAGTTGAATAGGAGGGGTTCGGGGTTGAGGTCAGTAGGGGGAGAAGAGGATGGGTCCGTGCGCAGTTCGGATGGGTCCAGGGGCCGGGTGAAGCAGAGGGTGCGTGATCGGCGGTCCCTGGAGAAGAGGTGCGGCTGGAGCCGGGCGCAGGGACAGCGGCGAGCCTGCTGCCGCTGCCATCACTGCAGCCACCGCCAGGGGGCTGGGGAGCAGGCCGCCCGCCAGGGACTTGGGCAGCTCCTTGGAGAAAGTCAGCGTGCCCTGAAGCGGGGCGAAAGATGGAGGAAGAAAGAGAAGTCACCCTGCGGTCTTGCAAACCCCACCTCTCCAGGGCTAAGCCCGCGTCCCTCTCTCTTCCCCGCCCGCACCCTCCCACTGCCACATTCCCCAGCATCCAGGCCTCACCGCCAGCTCCCCGGCGCCCCTAGACTTCTTGTGACGGCTCAGTAGTGGGTTGGGCTTCCCGGCCACGCCGTCTCGGTGCCGCCGGCTGGAGATGTGCTGCGGGGGCCAGTGGGTAGGGGGCTGTGAGCTCCCCGAAAGGAGCAACAGCGAGGGGATATAATCAAGCTCCAAGTACCGGGCCCCTCCCCATCTGGCCCCCTGGGGAAAACCCTGAAGAATGCCCTTAAGTTCCTTGCTCTCCTTCCCCACTGGTGGAGCGTCCCAGAATTCCTGGGAAGGGCCTGAGACCCACCTGTTTCAGTTGGACCTCCGAGTTGACCTTGACATTGCAGATCTCACAGTGGAAAGTTCGGTCCTGGGCAGGAGCCTCTGGTTCCCCGGGGGTGGGAGGCCCCAGACGAGGGTAAGCTTTGATGGGCCCCAGCCCACTTCGGGCCTCCAGAATTGTCTTGTGCTTAGTACCTGGGGCCCACAGAGGGCAGGAGGTGAGGGGTGGAAGAAAAATTCTCCAGGCCTACTAGGCCTCAAATATGCACATTCCCAGTTACAAAATGAAGGGGAAAGGGGTGGGCACAGTCTGGGTTTTTTCCAAGCTCCTTGAGACCCTCCCATTAGGCGGATCAGGAGAGCATCACAGATAAAGGAGTAATGTGGAGGGGCTGAGGAAGTACAGGGCTGAGGCACAGGGGAGATGCCTGGAGAAGGACACAGGCAGACAAGCCGAAAGGTCTCAGATGGTCTCGGGATGTTGGGAGCCAGGGGCATTAAGATGTAGAGGCAGGGGTCGCCTGAGGACAGGGGAGTCTGGTGGGGGCAGGGGAGTCCATACCTTTGTTATGTGCCTCAAGCTGGGACAGGGAGTTCACAGCCACCTTGCACAGAGCACAGTAGAGCAGCCGCTTGGCTTTCTCCTCTTCTTCCTTGCTACCCCCAGGCAAGGCAGCTGGGGCTGGAGTCCCCCCTTCACCCTTGGTTACACCCTGACCAGTCTCCGGAATGCTGGGAGGGGATGGGGAGCCAGGCTGTTTCTCTGGGGATCCTGGGGCTGGCCCCAGTCCATTCTCCATGGAAACTGTTGTTGGGGAAGAAACATGGGGATCACCCTAGATGGCTCTTGGAGAAAACTCTTTATGTGGAAGAGACTCCCCCATTTCCTGGAAGGCAAGGGACCAGGAGTCCCCACCCTGTTACAACATGCATGCGCTCATGCCCTGGTCCAGTGCCAGATGTGGTCCAGCTGCTGCAGGCTGGGTGTGAAACTCTAATGCTTGGCTCATTCTCCATTAGCTGGGAATGGCCAAAGGGTCCGGCCACACCAGCCTACCTTCAGGGTGAAGCTGACAGCCAGCCCAGTCAGGGCGAGAGGCATGGAACAAGGATATACCCCTCAGTGGCCTGCCAGTCAGTTTGGGCTTCCTGCCAGCACGGCCCCTTCCCAGAGTCCTGCCCAGCCCTAAGGAAGTACATGAAAGAGCCCTAGGAAGGGGCAGAGGCAGGGTGAGGGAAGGTCTGGAGAGATAAACCCAGGCATGGCAAAAGGGAAATAAAAACAGCAGAACCGGAGAGGGAAGAAACAGGGATGCAGGCTGCTCTATAATTCATGGCTCGATTAAAGATGCACAGGCCCTAGGCCTCAGTGCTGGGCTCTGGCCTCTGTACAGGGGAAACTCTAGCACTCCCATTCTTGCTCCAGCAGCCGATCCAGTTTCCGGGTCATGGCGAGGCTGGCAGTGGGGGTGGGGAGCTTGTGGGAGGGGAACTCCTCACCCCTGCAGGTACCCATTTGCTTGCACACACTATGTCCTTCTCCTTATTTCTCTTACTCATTTCTGACATTCTTCACATCCATCCCAATCCAGACAGCACATCCGCATCTCAGTCTGGACAGGACTTCATGGTTTATAAAGCAGGGCAGGTAAATAGTTATTCTGCCTATATCCCCAGAGATACTGTAGGAACTAAATTAGATAATATGTGAAAAGCACTTAGAATCATGCTATTCAATCCGGGTGCAGTGGCTCACACTTGTAATCCCAGCACTTTGGGAGGCTGAGTCAGGCAGATCATGAGGTCAGGAGTTGGAGACCAGCCTGGCCAATATGGTGAAACCCTGTCTCTACTAAAAATACAAAATTAGCTGGGTTTGGTGGTGTGCGACTGTAGTGCCAGCTACTCAGGAGGCTGAGGCAGAAGAATCTCTTGAATCCGGGAGGCAGAGGTTGCAGTGAGCCAAGATTGGGCCACGGCACTCCAGCCTAGGCGACAGAGCAAGACTCTGTCTCAAAAAAACAGTGCTGTTCAAGAAATGTTAGGTATCACCATCATTATCCTCATCATCACCATCTCCATGTTACAGAGATGTTAACAAACTAACCCCAGATGATCGGGCTAAGAAGCAGCCAGAGTACAATAGAACTCAGCTTCCTGTGGTCGGCCTCAGTGGCTCACACCTGTGGTCCTAGCGCTTTTGGAGGCTGAAGTGGGCGGATCACTTGAGGTCAGGAGTTTGAGACCAGCCTGGGAAACATGGTGAAACCCTTTCCATACTAAAAATGCAAAAATTACCCAAGCATGGTGGCAAGTGCCTGTTATCCCAGCTACTTGGGAGACTGAGGCAGGAGAATCACTTGAACCCAGGAGGCGGAGGTTGCAGTGAGCTGAGATCGCGCCACTGCACTCCAGCCTGGGCAACAGAGTGAGACTCCATCTCAAAAAACAAAAAACAGAACTCAGTTCCCCCATCTGCCCACTCACTCTTGTCTGTGCATCCCTGAGGGGTGTGTGTGTGTGTGTGTGTGTGTGTGTGTGTAGAGAATGGGGGCCTAGTTTCCAAGCTGGTAGTACAGATGTTATTTCTCATTCTCCTTAGGGTGGGGCAGGAAGGACAGACAAGGATAAGGATGGAGATGTTAGGTCTGTCTGGAATTGGCCATGATTGACATCTGATGTGGTAATCCCAGGATTCGGGTGGCTCCTATCTTCCTGCCTCAATATTCCTGCTTTCCAGTTTCTTGGCTGGAAATATGGCTGAGGATGGTCACCAGCCATGAGGAAAAAAGAATCTTGTAAACTTGGAAAAGACCTCAAAGATCCTAGTCTCACTCCCCTATTTCCCAGAAAAAATACTGACTAGGGAGGTCAAAAGGTCTACTACCCAAGATCATCCAGGGAATTTCCCGGTTTCTTGCACTCACTGTCTTCCCTGAGAGGAATCCCAGTAGGGCAGGAACTCAGATATTCTGATTTCCTCCTCTGTCCCTCTCCCCAAGATGAAAAGGCCTCTCTCTGGATTTGACGGTTCTCTTTTTCTTGGGGATGTTTGCCAGGTGGCCTCACCCTAGCCCCCTCTGAGTCACAGTGCTGTGGGGAGGACAGACAGTGGGGACTCTGTTGAGAGGAGCTGTGGTGGGGGTGAGGATGACAGGATGGAAATTTGACATCACTGTGCTTGGCTCCGGGACTCACCTTGGGTGGGGGTGGAGGTATAGGGACCGAAGGAGAGAGAGATGGAAGCAGAGGAGAGTTCTGGGAAACGGGGAGAGGACAGAGGAGCCTGAGGTGAGCTGAAGAACATGAGGGGTTCAGACACACCTGGACGGGGTGCTACACCATCTCCATTTGTCGGGGTGCTGCCTGGGGGAGCTGGGTCTCCAGGTTCCCGGACGCCAGGCTCCCTGCCTCTGGTCTTGGCAGCCTCAATGCCTTTGACTCGTCGGGCGTGGCGATTACCCTTGTAGTGCGCCTCAGCCTGGCTCTTTAGGGATGGAGGAAGAAAATGGAAACTGAGATCACCTTTCATCTGACCGATCTCCCCACAGGGCTCCCTCAAGTCCCGGGGTGATCTCAGCAGGCTGCAGTGAATTTTTCCGTACACCAATGAGATATAAAGCCCCATGCTAATAAGTCCTGGTTATTCCTGGGGAGCAGACTAGCTTCTCAAGCTTGAGTCCCTGGGAACCTAGGTCCCTACCTAGCCCAGACTCCACCCTGCCACCACGCCCAGGGCCTGGCTGCTGACTCAGACTCCCACCTAGTCCTGGTGTGGCGAGAGGGGGCCACAATCCTTCGGAAGAGTTATTAGTCGGGAGAGGCCTAGCAATCCAGTCCGCCAGCATCCTGTTAGACCCCAAGGCTTATGCGCCCGAGTCCTCTGCCCCTAGGATCCAGCCTTGGCTGCTTTCACCCTGAGGCTGGACATCCCAGGATCTCTGATGTCTGGGCTCTGTCCTGACTACTCCCCCTGAGTCTCATTTTCCCTGAAGTCTCTGTGGACACCCTGGAGGACCCTGGCCCCAAGCCCAGCTCTGGGGACAGAGACAGCAGTGGAGTCAGCTGTCAAAACAGAGCCACTTGATGGGGGAGGGTAGGGCAAGGCAAAAAGAGGGAAGGGCTATCCGCTATTGGCTCCCTGCCCCTCCAGTCTTCCACTATCCACCAGTGAGCGAAGCCAGGGTTGATAGGCAGGTTGCCTGGGGTCCGAGCAGAAGGGGAGGCCTAATGCTGGGTTAGTCCTGGCTTCTCCTCTCCACCCTGCTCCACTCCCATGTATACCCCCGCTAAGAATGTACAATCCTGGAGGCACAGGGTCACCCAGACAAGGGCAGAAATAAAAGGTGTGGACAGGCAGGAAAATAAGATTGACAGCCCAGAGGTAGGGTAGTGGCGTGCAGAGCCCAGCAGCATGGAGAGTGTGTGTGCGTGTGTGTCTCTGCGTACTGGGTAGAGAAACAGAACATGCTTTTATTTTCCCCTACTCAGCAGAATGAGGCTCTGCTGTTTTTCTCCAAAAGCTCTCAGAGCCTGCACCCCACAAAGTCCCCTCTAGACCCACACACAGTCCACAGAGTCCCACTGGAGCCTCAGAGGGAGGAAATCTGGGAGGCTGGACATCTAGGTTCTGGGTTTGGGGTAGCTTCTCCCCAGGGGAAGGTCTCATGGGATAAGAGTAGGGGCCAGGTCTTGTGTGTGATTTGGAGGGAGGAGAGTGGAAATGGGGCGGAGAGAGAAGGAAGGCAGAAGGTTAGAGGGAAGTGGGTGGGCCAGGGGAGGAGTTTAGCAGAGGCCAAAGAGGACAGAGGCTCTGTGGGGCAGCCAATGACCTAATTAAGCCCCGTGCCCAAGGACCAGTGGGCCAGAGGCCACACTCCTGCTCAGATACTGATGGCCACCTATGTTCCAAGAAGCTCTGAACCAGGGATGCCCAAGTCTCAAGGGAGGGAGGGGTCAATTTTAGAGGACTGATCTACTTCATGTCAAAATACACAACTTCTTGTCCCTCTCTAGTGCCTTCCACAAGCCCCTGCCCCTCCTCCGGTATCCCCATTCCCTGCTCTTTGTCTAATATCCCCTTAATCCCTGCCCCTCACCCAGAGGAAGCCCTCTTACCCAGACCCTGCCCTCCCTCAGTGGCCCCTGCGGCCCCTGCCCCACCCACTGGGTAGATGAACAGCTTGACTTCTTACCTGAGAATTGAAGCGGATTTGACAGACATTACAGGAAATGACAGGCCGCTTGGTCTTGAGCAAGGGTCCCCCAAAAGTGTGGGAGAGCACAGCCTTCTGTACAGGGTCCATCTGTGGAGGCAGGCTGGGGTGAGCCGGGACCCCAGCACAAGCTCATGTCCATCATTTCCCCAGTGGCAGTGCCTGTGTTGAACCAAGGACCTCAGACCCCTTCTATCCCTGAAGATGCCTGAGGGCTCTGAGCTTCAGTCCTCTGATTCTCTCTTAGCCCAATCTTCATAGCCCCGAAAGGGACCTGATCAATAACTGGCCCAATGTCCCATTTTACAGAAGGCAGAAGTGGTTTGCCCAAGGTCACACCATGAGTTAATAGCACATCTGGTATCTGAACCTGGACTTGGTCCATCGTACCGTGAACATCCAACTCTGGCGCCTTGACTTATCTCCTGCAGTGAAGCCAGTCCACCAGCAGCCTCTGACATGATGTCCCAAAGCACCCTAGATCCCAGGGCCTTCAGCAGAAGCTTCTGAACCCTTTGGGCGTCCACTCTGGGGTAGGACTATCTGCCAAGCCCAGCCTCTGGCCCCAGGAGACAGATGTTCCCAGCCTCCCATCTCTGGGCCCCAGGTCACCCTAACGCACTCACTCTCTGGACCTCTTAAAGACAGCAACTTCTACAGTGAGTAAAAGAACTCAGGACAGAGTAGGGGCTCTACCGAATCATGGGGACTAAGTTGGGGGACCTAAGCAGCTGGGCTGGCCCAAGGTAGCCCAGGGATCTTCTGAACCTTCTCTCCCTGATCAACAGGGTTTCTAGGGCAGAGCGGTGGGGCTGGGCGGGATTAGAGCCATCTCTGTCCCCACCCTGGGTCAGCAGATGTCTTTGCATTCTCCTGCCAAGAGTTCACATGAAGAAGGGAGAGGATGGGAGTTTCTCTGAGGCTTTCTGCTATCAGGGGATGAAACTAGGGACCCAGAGGCATGACGGCTGCCTCCCTGAACAGCTCTCCTCCCTATTGGCCTCTAGGCAGCCAGGGAGAGGCAAGTCTGGAATGCAGCTGAGACTGAAGATGCGGGAATGGCTGGGCTGTGCCCTAAGAATGGGACTGAATTAGGACTGAAACCTTATCTTCCAGGTGGAGGAATCAAGTGAAAAATAGTTGCTGGGGACTTGGGGTCCTTAGCTCCTCAGCCGAGCCCGTCTCTGTGACAGGTCTTTAGGGTTCCCAGTGAGACACTGGTGAGAGAACAAGAAGTGGGGAAAGTGGTAAGAGTCTGGAAAGCCCTGCCGTCTGCAGTCTCCGTTGCCTCTCCCTGGTAGTCTCACTGGCTGGGTGGGGTTAATGTCAGGAAATGGGCTTTAGTGTCCCTGTTAACTGGATGGTGGCCTCATCTGCTCTGCTCCATTTGGGTAGTGCTGAAGTCAGGGGCCATGACTGGGTTCTGATAATTGGTCTGATCTTGTCAGACACTTGTCAATCTCTTGGCCTACTCTTGGTTGGAAAGAAACCCCTCTAAGGGGCTCACTTTTTATCTCCCATCAGCTTCCCAGAAGCCCCAGTCAAATCCAAGGAAAAGCCAAACAGGACAGCGGGTATGTCTGTGTGTGTTAGGCAGGCTGTGATCAATCTGTGTGCATGGGTGGAGTGTGAATAAGTGTCATGTACTGTGTGTACATCATTTATATATCAACATTTCTGTGTCGGGGGCTTTGCTGACACCACGAATGGTCAGGTGGTGTAATCTTCAGCTGTGTGTTTATCTGTGTGAATAAATGATGTGTTTGGTAGAAAGAAAGACGGACCAGGTTGGAGACAGGTTTTAATCAGAAAGGGGAGACAGACTGCTGCTCTCAGCTCCCAGTCTCTAGGCCTCAGTCCTTCCTAATTAGAGACCCCCAACTCTGCTCCAGGGTACTCCTCAGCCCTGGGCTTCCTCACATGCTGGGCGGGGAATGGGAATTCAAACAGAAACCCAACCTGGGCCAGGAAACCCAAGTCGGATGAAAACAGTAGGGAGAGAGGAGTGGGATGGAAAGGGGAGAGCAGAGTCTCCTGGTTCCGTCTGCGCTCCGCCCCATCATCCCAGCCTGCTCTCCAGAGGGGCTGAGGACCCAGTACTCCGAGGATGACTTGTGGACTGGCCATCCCAACATCGATACCCTGAGAATGGTTCCTGCCCTACCTGGGTCCTTCCTCCAGGGTGAGAACCTTAGCTCTTGTACAACCCCCTCCCCCGGTTTAAGTCCGTAAATAATACCGACTAGGAGCTGGGGTGGGGAATGGGGAAGAGGGCAGCAGTGGAGTCAGTGGGTGCTTCCTACCCTCCTTGAGGAGACAAGGCTGAAGGTGAGGCCTCCTGGGCCCAATCCCTGCGCAGGTGGAATGTGAGCCACTGAAGTGCTGCTCCAGGCCAAGGTCAGGAGGCCCGGTGACCTAGATGAGGGCTCCCTGGGGAAGGGTGAAGCCCAGCACCTCCCAGAGCCCATCTCACTCCAGAGCCTCTTCTCTGGGATGCTGGCTTGGACACTGCCTGGAAAGGTCCACAAAACAGTCCCCTCCCACCTGCCCTCCAACAGTAGACATGAAGGGGAACCGCTCCCTGAAGCTGGGGCAAAATGAATCAGGAAGGGCAAGGGAGAGGAAGGGGAAACCAGATCAGGAGCAGGAGTGCTATGAGTATATTTCCTTCCATTGCCCTTTATCTGATGAAACCCTCTGCCCCTTGTCTGACCACCCCACTTCCCCACCCACCAAAATTCAGATGAAAAGGGAAAGGTGGTGGAATCTCAGGGATGGGGAGACCTGAGGAAAGACTGAGATAGGAAAGAGAGGGAGCTAGCGGATGTCTAGTGAGCAGGTGGAAGCTGGTGGGGGAGGGACGCTGGGAAGGGGCCCAGGCTGGAAAGGAGGGATCTGATTAGTGTGGTTGGTATTGGAGGGCAGGTGTAGGACCTGACAGGAAGTCTGAAGATTTGGGGGACTCCAAGAATGTGGGAAGCAGAGGTGAGGGTATCCAGTATGGTGGCAGTAGTCGGGGGGCACCAGCTGGGATCCCGAGATTGGCTAGGGCCGCGCCGGTGTGGGGGATGGGCCGGACAACCCGAGGACCAGGCGGAGGGAAGAGGTGGCCAGCCCCGCAGGGGCGGGCGGGGACGGGGTGGGGGGGCGCTGCGGCAGCCGCGGGAGTCAGGGACAGAGGAGGGGCCGGGTGGCTTACCCTGCGAGACCCTGGGGGCCGCGGCTCCATGGCCCGGGGTGGCGGACCCGGGCTGGGGGGCCGAGCCTGGCCGGGCCGGGCAGGCCAGGGACGCGGCGCTCGTTGCCCGGGCGGCTCGGGGCTGTGCGGCCCGGCCGGCGGGGAGAAGGGGAGGCGGTGCTGGCCCGGGCCGGAGCCCGCCCAGGAGGCGGGGCCGAGGACGGGGGCGGGGACAGGGACTGGGAGCTGGAGAGGAATGAAAGGGGGCTAGGGCGGTAAGAGGGGGATGTCCATTATCCAGACATCCCAGGAAAGACCTTGTTGTGGAGAGAAGGGGCCACTTGGCCCCGCAGCAGGGCCATTGACCAAATGACCTCGGTTACCTCCACTGGGGCTCCTTCTTGAGTCCAGGGTCCCCACCAATTCAAACATTTCTCCTTTCTCTCACCCATTCTGCCCCGACCTTCCCTAGCTCCGCTGCTGAGAGCCTGTCTTCAGAGTCCCCAGACGACCCTTCCCCAGCTTCCTCTGCCAACGGCAGCCCCTGTGCTGCTACCTTTTTACAAGTCACTTTCCTCCCTAGGGAGGGGAAACCGAGCCCAGGTACCCGGGTGCCAGGCACTGCTGTCTCAGAGACTCCTCCAAATTGTGGAGCTGAGGGCACCCGGGGCAAAAGCGACCTCAGACTGGGGATGTGTCTAACTTCTTCCCACCTCCTACCCGCGCCCGCCACCTGCCGGACAGCCAGGCTCCCTGAGAGCCTACGCTTGGTGCACCTGCTGCCCTCTGGCGGTTCAGTGGGGGCAGCACTGGGGGACGAGCGGCTATAGGGACAGCGGCCCACTCCCCGCGCCAGACACCTGGTTCCGTCTAGACAGGTCCTGGGATTCCCAGTCTTTCATCTCTAGGTCTCATCTTCTCCCATGCCACATAGGGCGGAGAGATTAGTGAATCTAGACAGAGGGTGGCTTTGGGAAACAGTAAGGGATGTCCAAGGGCAGAGGGAAGCAGTGGAGGGAGTGGGAGGAGAATGAGGGGAGACAGTAATTCCCGAAGAGGTCTTAGGAGTAGGAACTGCCCAAATAGGAGAGAGCGCTGGAGGTGCCAGTGCACTGGGAAGGAGAGACTCTGCCTTGAATAATAATATCACCACCACCATCTCATGTTGATGGAGCCCTTGGAATGTGCCAGCTTCTGTACTGAGCTCTTTGCATGGATTATCTAATTTAATCTTCACAACCACTATTTGAAGTAAGTACTATTATTATCTTCATTTTATAGATGAGGGAACTGAGGTTTAGAGAGGTTAAATAATTTGCCCAAGGTCATAAGCTAGTAAGTGGCTGAACTGGGATTTGAATTTAAACCTGGGCAGACTGACTCCAAAGCCACGTACTTAACTGCTACACAGTTCTTCCAAAGGCCTGGCTGCAGCTTTTCTGCAGTCCTCATTCCCCTGCAGAATTTGACAGTATTGATGCAGCCTGCCACACTCTCTCCCTTGGCTTTTCCAACTCTACAGGAACGTATTTCCCTCCCCCCCCCCCCCCCCCCCAGTGGCTCTTCCATTCCCTTTGTTGAAGCCTCCTCCTGTTCCCACTGCCTAATTCTGCATGTTTCTGACAGCTGAGGCCTTGACCATCCTATATTTCTCTCTCTGTTCCTCTCTTAAATAAAAATAATAGCAGTAGCATAATAATCATAGCAGCGAACACTGACTGAGCACTTACTTTGTGCTGGGCATTATGATTATGTAATATGATTCTCACAATCTTGTGAGCTGGTGTTGATATATCCCGTTCTTAGCCTGAACAACATGGCGAAACTCCGTCTCTACTAAAAATACAAAAATTGGCCAGGCGTGGTGGCTCCGGCCTGTAATCCCAGCACTTTGGGAGGCCAAGGTGAGCGGATCACAAGGTCAAGAGATCAAGACCATCCTGGCCAATATGGTGAAACCCCGTTTCTACTAAAAATATAAAACTTAGCTGAGCATAATGGCACGTTCCTGTAGTCTCAGCTCCTCAGGAGGATGAGGCAGGAGAATTGCTTGAACCCGGGAGGCGGAGGTTGCAGTGAGCCAAGATCGTGCCACTGCACTCCAGCCTGGTGACAGAATGAGACTCCATCACAAACAAAGAAACAAACCAAACAAAGCCCCACAAAAAGTAGCTGGGTGTGGTGGCGCACGCCTGTAATCCCAGCTTTTTGGAAGGCTGGCGCAGGAGAATCGCTTGAACCCAGGAGGTGGAGGTTGCAGTGAGTGGAGATTGTGCCATTGCATTCCATCCTGTGTGACAGAGCAAGACTCTGCCTCAAAAAAATAAAAGAAAAAAACGATCCCATTCTACAGTTGGTAAAAGTGAGGTTCAGAATGATTAAGTAACTTGCCTAAGGTCACACAGCCAGTACTTTGGAACATTAATTTAAATCCTGCCAGTCAGATGGAGGATGCAGTCCAACACCCTGCTGAACTCTTCAAGCTTATCCATGCCCATCACTTTAAGTACCTCTGCTAGAGGCAGTGGAGCCACGAACTCTGCAGGAGTTGAAACCCTGGATTATCCAATTGACTAAGTAGCTTTGTGACCTTGGACAAGTCACTTAACCGCTCTGGGTCTGTGTTTCGTCATCTATACAAAGGGACAATGATGGGGTTGCTGAGATCTCAGGTCAGGTGTAAGTCAGGTATTTAGATGGGGGAAGTATTCTCCCCACCTTATGACCTAGTCACATCCAATCTTGCACTTTCTCAAATGATTTGAACCCATTGCATCTGACTCCAAATAGAGTGATCTTTATACCATAGCTGCTCCTCACCAAACTCCTCCCAAAGAACCCAAACACACGTTTGCATTGCACTTGGAAGTTTTCAGAGTGCTTTTTCATATCTCAGCCATTGAAGAAACCTTGTTCATACTGTTTACTTCAGTAAATAGCTATTCTTGTTCATGCTATTTACTTCAGTCTGGAATGTTCTCTAAGGCTACTTGAAAAATTTTGCCAGTAATTCTTCAAAGCCCAAATCATATGTCACCTGCTCCAGGTTAAACCCCTTTTTCCTCTGCTCTCTGTTGTTCTGCCTAACTCTGGTTGGTCCCTTAGGCACCACCACACCCAGGAAGTCTTTCTTGACACTCGGGCATCCATGCAAGTGAAATGCCCCGACACAGCTCTTCTCACACTGTACAGGGTAACTGTTAAGTTGTTATACTTCCTACTAAACTATGAGCTCCCCAAGTGTGGTAACTGAGTCCTGTGTCTCTGACACCAGGCACAGTACCCAACACACAGTAGGTGCTCAAAAATTTTTTTTTCTTTTGTTAAATTGAATTTTTGTTAGGGTCTCTGTCACAATATTTATAACCTTCTCCCTGTTTTTCTATGTATTTGTCTATCTTTCTCCCCTGAATATAAGGTCCTTTAATATAGGGCTGTCTCTTATTTACTCTCATGTCTCCGTTGTGTCTAGAACAATGCCTTGCTTATAGTTAGCAATCAATTTTCTCATCTGTAAAATGAGGACAATAACAGCTACCCTACAGGGTTTCTTTAATGGTTAAGATATGAAAAAACGCCGGGCGCGGTGGCTCAAGCCTGTAATCCCAGCACTTTGGGAGGCCGAGGCGGGTGGATCACGATGTCAAGAGATCGAGACCATCCTGGTCAACATGGTGAAACCCCGTCTCTTCCAAAAAATACAAAACATTAGCTGGGCATGGTGGTGCGTGCCTGTAATCCCAGCTACTCAGGAGGCTGAGGCAGGAGAATTGCCTGAACCCAGAGGCGGAGGTTGCGGTGAGCCGAGATCGCGCCATTGCACTCCAGCCTGGGTAACGTGAGTGAAACTCCGTCTCAAAAAAAAAAAAAAAGATATGAAAAAACACTCTGAAAACCTCAAAGTGCAATGCAAACGTGCGTTTGGGTTCTTTGGGGGGAGTTTGAGGGGAGCAGCTCTGCTATAAAGATCACTCTATTTGGAGTCAGATGGAGTGGGTTCAGATCATACCTTAGGCACACACTGTGTCAACTAATATAGATCACTAAACCCTTCGGAGCCTTAGTCTTTGCTTTCTCGTTTGTTAAATGGAATAATAACGTCTGCCTTGTTGGGCTGTTGTGAAGATGAAATGAGATCGTATATAGAAACATCTGCTACAGTGCCTGGTGTGTAATCAATGCTCAATACATGTTTATGGCTAAATATGGTTTGATGTGGATTATTTAAGTTGAATAAGGCTGACTTCCCCCAAACCTTTAGCTCTAGCCCACCTTCCAGGCTTCAAATTCTAACTATCTATAGGACACTTTGGACTCAATGCACTACTGGTACACCAAATAACCATAGCCTTTTTAAAAAAAAATATTATTATTATTTAAACAAAACAAATAAACCTTTAGCTTTAGCACCACATGCTAGAGGGAATTCATCACCCTCACTGGAGACCAGCTTCCTCTTCCAACCCCCTGCCTCTGTCGGTGGTGATTTCCATCCAGTCACAAAGGCCTGAATGCTTGAGTCATCCTTGACTCATGCCTTCACCCCCAAACACCAGTTGGTCACCATGACCCATCAATATTTCCTTGGAATCACCTCACCCATTCTCCCTTTCTCTCCACTCATACTGCCACTGCCACCAGCCCAGCCTGGTTCTTGAGGCTTCCCTTGGGCCTGCATTGCTAGGACAGCCTTCTAACTGGCCACCTTCCTCCAGCCTCTGTTTCTGTGCATCTACTTGCCCCACTCGCCTTCCTCAAACACTGCTCTTACCAAGTCACTCTCCTACTCAAGGTTAGACAGTGGTGGCCGGGTGCGGTGGCTCACGCCTGTAATCCCAGCACTTCGGGAGGCCGAGGCAGGCGTATCACCTGGGGTCAGGAGACCAGCCTGGCCAAGATGGCAAAACCCTGTTTCTACTAAAAATACAAAAATTAGCCTGGTGTGGTGGGACACACCTGTAATCCCAGCTACTTGGGAGGATGAGGCAGGAGAATTGCTCGAATCTGGGAGGCAGAGGTTGCAGTGAGCTGAGATTGCGCCACTGCACTTCAGCCTGGGTGACAGAGCAAGACTCCGTCTCATAAAACAAAACAAACAAACAAAAGTGCCTTCCTATTTCATATTGTATTAAATCTAGACCACCTTGCCGGTCCTCCCAGCCCTTTCATTGTTCCTACCCACCCAGTCGTGGACTCCAGAGAGGTGGAACTTACAAACAGGCGTGCTTATTTTCCTGCTTATTCCCTCTTTCTGGATTCAGCACCTACACCCTCTACCTCCCGACTGTTACTACCACCAATTTAAGTCTCGTTATTTCTCTAGGTGGTAGGACCATTCACTGTAGGGCTAAATGAGATAATTCATATAAAACACTTAGCAAAGTGCCTGGCCTGTAGCAAGATCTCAGCAAATATTAGCTATTATTATTGTTGTTAATAGTATACCAGGCGGCCCGCAATACTCAAAATTAACTAGAATGAAGGCAGATGGGGTCATAAGAGGAGATAAGGAATTAGAAACAGGAGAAGAGGGCAGAGGTGGGTCTGAGAGAGAAAGGTCGGGTCACAAGAGGATGCAGAAGGCAGGCAGGCTGCTACTTACGGTGCTGTAGTTGCTGAAGAGGCCAAGGGTAGGGGCCGGCTCGAGCGGGAAGGGCAGGATCTGCTTGAGGTCCAGTGGGGGCTGCATGATGGGGGGCTGCCGTAGCAGAGGCAGGGGCCCTGCCCGGCTCAGGCTGCCTGAAAGGCAGAGAAAACATTCTGTGGGGTACGAAGGTTAAAGCTTGGGAACCCCACCCAAGCCTGCCAGTCCCGCTCCCTAGCCGGGGCCCTCACACTCAGAAGTGTGACCCCCAGTGCACACAGTGTACACACTTCCCCTGCTGGCTCCAGAGCAATGGAGCACAGTGCCCTGTGGGCCTGGGGGAGGAGGGTGCAGACCGGTTCTTCCCTGCTGGGTGGTTTTCACTTCCCCCTTTTCCAGCCTCCCTCCCCCAAAGCTTTTAGGCACTTTACAGACCCAGAAAGAGCCCAGACCTTTTCTGCAGGCTGCCTGCTGAACCAGTGGGACTCCCAGCCTCAAGACCCCGGCCACCCTCTTTCTCTGGTTTTGCGTTCCCCCAGGGGATTCTAAAGCTTAGTATCACCCCGGGAAGAAGAGAGTCAAGTGGGTGATGATTCATCCCATTGACCAGAGGGGGCTACTGAGACTTAGATTAGGAGAAGGCTGCTGAATCTCAGACTCCCTAGAATTATGACTTTGCTATAATGATAATTCCTAATTAACTATGGACACTGGTGGGGGTAGGGAGCGGGCTGGGTGGCTTTTGCTCTGGGAGATGAACAGGCCATTCTCAGAGCCCCTTCTCCTAACCTTCCTTAGTCTTCCCCCGTGCCCCGGAGTGCTCAGCACCAGGTCCAGTTCTGCAGGAGGAACCTCGACCTGGCCTCTGGGAGGGGAATGCCTGGGTCTGACCCCAAGGGGAAATGAAAGTCCAGGCCAAGCATTCAACTACCCTGCCCTGAAACGTCCTCCTCCTCCTCTCAGAGTCATGGGAGGAACTCCACCAGACTCCAGAGGGGCAGCCCAAAGGTCCTCAGAGCCCTTCTGGGCTTCCACTGTCCCAGCTCCCTTCTGCGACCCTGCTGTACACCAGTTGGGGAGTTCGGGCTGCCCTTCACTGCTTCAGTAACCCCCTGACAGCAACAGGGGTTCCCAGGAACAAAGGCAAACCGAGGAGGCTGCACACTTGGCCCTGTCCTCTCTTGACCTTACTAGGGCAGAAGGTCCCCAGGATCCCTTCCTGTTCCCTCCTTAGAGCCCACCCCCTTTCATACCTTTGGTTTCTGGTGCCTGCTGCCCCCAGGCAGTGGCCTGGCCCTGGCCCCCCAGGGGCCTGGGCCTGACGGTGTCCCCTTCCCTCGGTTCTGCCCTCTGCCCCCTCCCTTGCCAGCCCCCTCCCCCTCAGCCCAGTCGGTAGAATCAGCCAATCAGAATCCTGGAAAAGTGGGGCAGAGGGGAGGGCAGGGGAGCAGGGATTAGGGGAATCTGAGGCGAGAGGGAGGGGGTGGGGAGGGTTCAGGCACAGCTGGGGGCAGGGAGCTGGTCCAGGAAGGTCTGGAGGGGTCTGTCTCTTCCACCCCATGCCAGGACTGGGTGGTCAGGGTGACTGAGACAGAGGGGGGTCAAGGTTACTGGGAGCTTGGGCTTCAGAATTCTCAGGGCTAAAGGAGAGGGTAAGATCCTTGGCTTTGACCCTAGCAGCTGGGGGTCTGTATGCTTTGTGTCTATTCCCTTCTCTGTCGCCTTCAAGGTTGGGATAGGGTGGAGAGAGGACACACACACACACAGAGACAGAGAGATGGACAGATGAAAGCGAATGAGAGGATGGGAACGTGGTAGCAGCAGGAATAGGCGACTGAGGACGCGGACAGTGACACCGAGAGAGAAGAGGGTCGAGAGCAACGGAGAGATGTAAGAGAACGACATCAGACATGCAAGCAGAGAGACACTGCTGAAAAGCTGGACACAGAGCTAGAGACTAGGGTAGACAGGCCAAAAGACAGAGAACAGAGACAGCGAGAAAGATAAAAGAGAAGAGAGAGGGACAACTTGACCATCTCCCCTTCCTGGCCTGTCCCCTCATGGCATCTCCCCTCTGTGCCCCACCCTCCCTTACTGCTTGTTACCCAAGGCCAGGGCAGCCTTAATGAGCCCCAGGCGGCATCAGGAATGGTGAGAGAAACCTGAGTGCTCCCAGAGTCCCCTGCACCCAGCATCCACCCCCAGCAGCTGGTCTTGGGCTGGCACTTGCCCTGCCCCAGAGCACCAGAGGCTGAAGCTTGGCTTGACCCTTTCCCTGGTTCTGGATTTCTCTAGGCTCCCACTCCTCAAAGCCATCTTAAGAGGAGACAGCAGAGTTCCAGAAAAAGCCACAGAAAAAAATCTGAGGAGCTACTATGTGGCAGTTAATGAATTCCAAGTATCATCATATTTAACCTCGGAAGTAGCTCAGTCTGTGAAGTGGCCACGAGTCAATGAAGTGGCTGATCATAGTTTTTCTACTTGATGTATGAGGAAATGCAGACTCTGAGACATTAGCAAATTTGGCTGATGTCACACAGCCTGTGAGTATCAGAGCTGATATATAGATCAGGATCTGTGGCACTCTATAGCAAATTCTTCCTCTGCTACCTCACTCCCAAAGGGCTTGAATTTAACTGAAGCAGCGATCTGAGCACAGGCTTCCATCTTGTTCAAGGAGAGGAAGGGGAGAGCAAGTCCCATGCGCCTCCACAGATCAGAGTCCTCATTTTTCCTCCAGAGGAGGGATAGAGGAAAACAGGTAGCAGCCACTCAGTTATCTATGGCTGGCAACTCATCTCTGCCACAGACGTGAGCCCTGGGTGAGCAGGGCAGGGGAGGGGAGTGGGAGAGAGGGGTCACATGAGGGTACAGCGAGGGAAGGAAGCAGGGCCCGCAACTGGAGACAAACTGTCTCCTTCCTAGATTCCTGGGTCCACTCCATTCTGAGGTGGTGGGAGAGGCAGGTGGCAGCTTATGGGTCGGGTGGGCAGAAACAGGACCTTTGGTTTCAGGTAGCCCAGGGCCTCAGGCCCCTCCCCCCCTTTTTCTGAGACTAACAGTAGTTGCCGCTTTTTGAGGCTTTACTGTAGGCCAGGCACTTTACACACACAGTCTCCTAGTAGACGGTTCCACCACTCACTAGCTGGGTGAGCAGCTGGGTTCTCTGACTCTCAGTCTCATTTCTCATCTGTCAAATGGAAACAGCAGTATTTGCCTCACCAAGTCGTTGAGAGGATTGAACAAATCCATGTAAAATGCTGGCATGTCACAGTGAGAACTCAATACATGTTTGCTGAATAAATGAATCCTCATCTTACAGATGATGACAATTGGCCCAGAAGGGGAGTTATTTGGCCAAGGTCACACAGTTAGTGAGGGATTTGAACCTGTCTGTCTGGTTCCAGAGACAGGGCTTTCAAGCACTACACTTTTCTGGGTAGATCTGGGAAGGGAGGGGGGAAAAGGCAGGAATGTGGGAAAGGCTGGGGAGGCAGGCAGGAACTGAGTAGGAAAGGCAGGGCTTTTGACTTCTAGCTAGGTAAAATCTCCAGGCAGGTTTGGCGGAAGAGGTGGAGGGCAAATTGAAGTAAGTGTGTGTGTGTGTGTGTGTGTGTGTGTGTGTGTGTGTGTGAGTGATCCTGTCAGGCAAGGCAGGGAGGAGCTGGGGCCGGGCTGGGGCAGGCCACTCTGGAGGGAAGCTCATTAGCGTAATTACCTCCAGCAGATAGAGCCCCACCCAACTTCATGGGGAATTGCTAAATGCTTTATTAAAGAAGGCTCCCAACACACTTTAGAGGGGGTGAGTTCCCAGACCCTTGGATAGAGGTCCATCTGTCCATTTCCACACCCTACTTAGCCCTAGGCGCTTTGATCCTACTCAAGTTTCCCTGTCAGCACTAACACATAACCAGGCCACATCTGGCTTCCTCTATCCCACAGAAGTCTGGTCTTGTCCTTTCCCTCTTCCCCAGAAATTTGGGCCAGGTCTGGAGCGCCAGCCCCTTGGCTATTTTAGGTGGGGCCCCATGCCTCAAGCCCTGTTGGTAAAGAACGCTTAGGGAGTGGCTGCATCTGGGTGGGAATAGGAGCCTGGAAAGGTGTTAGCATAGCATTGGTTGGAAGACTGGGCCAGAATGAGATGAAGATCAGAGAGAGATATTGTGGTTAGGGTGGCAAGTAGTTAGGGCCCAATGTGGTAAAAAGCACAGGGTCAGTACTGGGTTTAAATGGGAATTAGACTTGGGCCAGGGGAGAAACTGAGATCTCTTCTCTAATTCATCTCTTTTCCCTTCAGGCCTTTTGGCCTCGTCTCCCTCTCTAGAAGTGCCTAAAATTGAGGGCAGGGGTGAGAGGAAAGCTTTGAACCCCTGGGTCTTTTTCACCAAGTTCCATGTAGGTGTCCCCTCCTGCCTCAATTCCCCCATCTTGGCAGGAGGCAGGCTGAGGACTGGCGAGGCTTTGAAGTCAGAGATGAAAAAGACAAGGGGGTGATTATGAACAACTGCTCAAAACACCATCCCTAATAACCCCAGGGTGGATGTGGGTGGAGACTGGGCCAAGGGGGAGGAGTTGACTGGGAAAGAGACAGCAGGGAGGCCCCTAGGAAATCTTTCCCAACTTGATTGGAAAGCGCCTCCTTCAATGCGTCTCTACCCTTACAGCACCAGGGGACTCAGTTGGAAAGGACGGTACAGAAAGGCTCAGAACAGGGAAACTGAGCCCAGACCTGCCCTCTTAAACCTGGGGCCCAGACTCTAGATCTTAAGCAGGCTGACTGGGTGTCACATGCTGAGCAGGGAGGTTTTAGGGTCCCTCCAGGGCTACCCTGCAGACAGATTCAGAGGACCTAAGCGTTCAGAACTGAAAACCTTTGTAGGGTCCCTGAGGGTGGGGCCTGAGCCCTGGTTGGCAGCTTCCTCCCTCTCCCCTTCCTTCCTCAAAGAGGCCTAAGGTGTGTGTGGGCTTTGCGAGACTTCCCGCCGTCTGCGGGCTTGGCATAAGGAGGGAATTAATCACAGTGTCCTCCAGGAGGATGTGAGGGTCCCACTGGTGTCTGTGGTCCAATTTCAGAGAATGTGGACCCAGGAATTATTCCTGTGGCTGGGGTCTTGGTCAGGCTCCAGCAAGCAAGTCCACGTGTCCTCTTCAGGGCCTGCTGACCAGAGAAAGCACGGCTTATGCCAGCCTATTCTGGAGAAGCACAATGCTGCTCTGAGGCTGGGCCCAGGGTGGAGCCAGGGTGCAGGGATCACTCAGGTTGGAGGAATGTGGATCCTGTGCTCTGGGGGGCTGAGTGCAATGTGCGTTGGTGGGGGTCAGTCTAGCATGGGGGTGGTATTCACAGAAAGGTGGGTAATACCTTCCTCTGCTAGAGATACTCTTGAGAAGGAGGCAGGGAACCAGCCATTCATGCCTTCATTCAGTCATCCACTCAATGGATAGGTGGAGTGCCAGGTGGAGAGGGGTGAGACATACAGCAGAGAGAGACTGAGGACACACAGGAGGAGGAGAGAAAAAGAGATGGAGGAAGGGCAGAAGGACAATAGGTAGTGAATAGGCGGTTAAATGAAAGAAGGAAAGAAAGGAAGACAAATAGCAGAGGGACTCAGAAGAGGGAAGAGCGCAGGAGCCAGTCAAGCCCTGCGGGTACCAGCGTGGAGCCAGGTGTCCTCAGTCGGGGGCAGGGAGACCACAGGTGTCTGGGCCTGGTTGGGGGGCTCCTACCATAAACAGATCCCAGAAACCGGCCTAGCCAGGGTGGAGGGCAGAGGTCAGAGCAGGCCTGTGGACTATTGCGGAGGCAGGGTGGAGGGCAGGGGCCTGCAACCGGAGCTGATGCCGAGTCCACAGCACAGCTAGGCCCTTTCCTCCCCCACCCCTGGGGCTCCCTTCCTGATGTAGGTCATGAGGATGGGGTGGCTGTGGCTGACGGGCTGTCAGAGCCCAGCGGGAGTTCCCATCCCCCATCCTTCTCCTCTCCATTGCCCCTCCCTCTCCTGGTGCCCCCGGCCCAGGGCAGGGGTGGAGGGGAAGAAGGAAGACAGGAAGGAGGGACTCAGGCAGCTAGAGCAGGGAGAGAGAGGGGCAGGTCCCGGCGTGTTGGGGCAGGATGGCTGTGGAGACAGGATCTGAGCCGCAGGAGCCCTGGATGGACAGTTTCCCACCCCCTCTTCTCCCCAGCCCTCTTATCTCCGGCCCTCAGTTCCCACCTCCCACCACACTCACCTCGAAGCTACACCCACCATCTTCTCCTTCCACCCCCCACTTCCTCCTTTCCCCCTTATCCTGGGCCCAGAAGGATGCCGGAGTGTCTGAGCTAAGGGTAGGGGAAGACGCTGGGGCGGGAGATGGGTCAGAACCTTTCCCCCAACTCCACCAGGCCAGGACCGGCCCCCTCCCCCAGCCTCTCGTAGACTGGCATATAATATTCATGAGCCTCATGAATACGCAATGTTCTAATTATGGGGCAGGGGTCTCACTCCGCTCTGCCTGCCGCTTTACCACTCCCTGGATTCCTCCGAGCAGCCGCAGCCTGGGGAAGAGGGGAAGAGGGGAAGAGGGGACCCCAGATGTGGAGCCAGATGAAGGGGGAGGGGGAACCGGTCGCTGACGGGCGGCCGCAGTCACCGCGGTGCCGGGAGATGGGGGGGCGGTGGGTGACCCACAGAGAGGAACCCAGGAGCCGGGAGCCTGGAGTCGCAGAGACCACTCACCGAGGATCATGCTGGGGACCCAGGCGCCCGGGGTTCCGCGTCGCTCTGTCCCGGGGGCCGTTCTGGCCGGGCTGGGGGTACGGGGGGAGGAGCCGGGGAGGAGCGGAGGCCGGCCGAGGCGGAGCGGGGGCGGGGCCCGCAGCAGGTGAAGACGGGAGGAGGGGACCCCGGCACTCAGGGCTCCGCGAGGGGGCGTCCTGGCCCCTCCGGCTTCCTCCCGCCCTCTTCTCGCTGCCTGCGGGCCTCCAGGGTTTACTGTGTCACTGCGGCCAGGGCTGGGGGAACAGGACGTGTAGAAGACGGTGTGAGGTGATGGACAAAGCTGGAAACTAGGATGCCTGGGTTCCCGGGAAGGGCTGAGTCTGAGGGCGGGAAGTCTGGTTCTGGGCTGCTGTGGGCTGGAAGGGGGGTGGGGGAAGGGGGTGGGGGTGCCTAAGTACTCTGGGAGGCGATGGGACTTGGGTTGGGTGGGACACCTAGGTTGGTTCCCTCCAGAGTGATGGGCTGAGCAGGGGGCAGGGCAAGTGCAGCAGAAATCGTTTGGGTCCCAGTTTGTTGTTCTGGCTTTGGAGCAGGATGCCTGAGCGCTGGGCCTCTGAGGTGAAATGGATGTTGAAGATGCATCCCAGGTTGAGTTCTGGCTGGGGTCTGAATGCCTGGGTCCTCAGGGACGGTCTCAGCGGAGAGACTGCAATCAGTGGACCTGGGGAGGTGGAAATGGAAGCTTGTAACCGAGATCATCTCCCAGGAAACTGGGAGATGACAGAAGATCCAGAACTGAGGCACCTTGTAGAGATGACCTGGATCTGGGTGGGGTGCGGTGGGGGAGCATCTATCCAGGGCCTAAATCCAGGCATTGCCCACTAAGGCGAGCTTCCATTGAGGAGGACTGATGCGGGGGGGGGACACGTTTGGTGAAGTGGAGGGGAAGACGGAGGGTAGGGCAAAATGTATGAGCCGGGGAGAATGTCAGGAGAGAGAGGAAGCACAGGCCACTGGGAGGCATTCTTAAGGGACCCCTGTACAGGGCTGGATTCTGGGAGACTGCAGATGTCTGGGGAAGATGGAGCCTGGACCTGTCTGTACCTGCCTCAAGAGGGAGGGCGGCAGGCGGATTTCCCAGAATGCCACACAGCCAGCTTCAGGCCAACCCCAACCAGAGGAAAAGTGGGTGGGAACTGGAACGTTTGGAGTTTAGGGAGGTAGAAGCCGAGGGGAAGTCGGTGAAAGGGTGGTGGGACTGAAGTTTTGGAAGGGCTTAGGAAGGGCAAAGAGACCGACATTCCTGGGTTCTGGAGGGAAATTGGGACTGAATCATCAATTAAGGTGCAGGAAGTTTGAGTTTCTGTTTCTGGGCTCCAGCATTCTCTTGCCCTTACCCCAGTCATCTAGTTTGAAGAAGAGACCTGTTTCTGTACCTGCCAAGACACTCCAGCTCAAGGGCAAGAGAATGCTGGGAGTGCCAGTGCCTTAGGCTCTTTCTGATTCAGAGGGGCAGCGACCTCAGACACCAAGTCTGGCTTTGGGAGAGGATATAGGGTTTCTGGGTCCAGCAGCGGAGGTCCTGCTGCTCTGGGTTTGACCTACCACCATGCTGGTCAACTCCAGTACGAAAAAGCCTTGCTTCTCCTTAGACCCTGCACCTCCTTTCCTCTTCCTATTCTTTCTTCTCCTGGGTGGACTCAGAGACTAAACAAGAGTCGTCATCAGGCATGGTCGATTGGTTTTAGAGCCCCCTCTGCCCTCAGCTGCTGTCCACCCCACCACACTGCCCCAGGGACTCTGGGTTAGGAAGATCTCAGAAGAGGGGTTGCTTAAGCGTAGGAAGGGGAGGCAGCTGGCTAGAGGACGGGGTGACCTTGCAGGCAGCTGGGGTGGGGGGGAAGGTGTGTGGGGTGAATTCATTATTGATGAGCCCTGCACCCTGGGCTACTAATGAGCCCAGGCCGGCTGCTCTAATTGATGTCAAGAAACTTGAGACCCCCAGATCAGCTTCCCGCCTGCCAGCTGCCTCTCCTGAGCCCCTCCCCCTCCCTGCACCCCCAGCTGCTCTGTTCACTTCCTAAGGCCTCCTTTCCTTCTTCTTTTCATCTCCACCAACACAGACAAGGATAGGGCTCAGGCCTTCTAGCCCCCCTACCCTTAAGTTCCTCTGGATTATTCAAGTCTCAAAGTGGGAGGCACACTTCCTTCGGAGCGTTGGGAGATTTGGGAGATGAAACTTAGACCAAGAGTCTGAGAATTACAGCTCAAGGAAAGAAAGGCTCACACTAGATTACATCTGTGGCATTTCTGAGCTCAAGGAATTCCTTCCTTATATTGTCCATCCATGGGTGAGAACTTGTCACTCTCTCAAAAGTACAGGCACTACACAGTGACACACCCATGACACCAGCCCAATTTTCACAGCCCACTTCCCCTCATTTTCTCCTCACAACCGTGGAAGACATTTCAGGTCTGGTCCCTGGAGTTTGGTTGCTTCTGCCCCTACCCCTCTCCCAAGAGGGGAACTCCTTTTTTTTTTTTTTTTTTTTGAGACAAGAGTCTCACTCTGTTGCCCAGGCTGGAGTGCAGTGGCGGGATCTCTGGTCACTGCAACCTCTACCTCCAGGGTTAAAGCGATTCTTGTGCCTTAGCTTCCCGAGTAGCTGGGACTACAGGCTTATGCCACGATGTGCAGCTAATTTTTTGTATTTTCAGTAGAGACAGAATTTCACCATGTTGGCCAGGATGGTCTCAATCTCCCGACCTCGTGATCTACTGGCCTCAGTCTCCCAAAGTACTGGTATTACAGGCATGAGCCACCACGCCCGGCCCCTAAGGGAATTCCTCTTAATGTACCAAGTATGGGATCTCCTCCCTTTAGAATTTCTGGTGCCATGTTATGCCATGGCTGCCATTCTTAGAAACGCTAGGGGGTTCTTTGTCTCATCCTGTCGCTTCTACCCCATCAGTCCCTTTTCATTTATGGGTTCTGTGAAGACATTTCTGACTCAGAGCATTCTAAGAAGTCACAGATTGGAGTGTGGTTCAGGCTTGGTCTCCTAGGAGGAATGTTTTTAGGTGATGCAGGCCCTGCTAGGCAAGAGCCTGAGTTAGTGAGAATAGTCCTGGTGATGGGGGAAGAGGGTGAGGTGGACCTCATCCCCTACCTTCCCAAATTTCCCATGAATTTGTGGCTATGCTGCCCTCTGGTGGCAGAATGTTAGTCTATCCTGACAGGGACATCTTTGTCTCCAACAACCCCATTCCTATCCCTCTTGCTGCACGTTAGGACAGGCCTTGAGGAGAAAAGAGGACCCGAGGACTCAGAGGGGGTCCCTGACTTTGCATGATTCATCTTCAAAGATCTGAACCCTGTGGCATGTTGGTTAGGAATTCGGGCCTTCCCTGTCAGATAAGCTGCGTTTCACTCTGTTCTGTCACTCACTGTGTGACTTTGCACAAGTTATGTAACCTCTCTGGATCTCAGTTTCTCTCTGTATAAATGGGGTTAATATCCAACTTCACAGGACTGATAGAAATTAAATGTGATAAAGTATGCAAACTAACACCCCTACCAGCATACAGTAGCAATGAAAACAAAGCAATACAAAATCACTGGACTTTCTTCTAATTTAGTTCCATGGCTTTTTCCTCTCATTTCATGATTCTGATTTAGGGAAGCCTGGTAAATGTTCTGAACCATCCTCCCCCACCTCCACCTTGGGCCTCCCCTTTGCATTCTTTTCAAATCCTCAAACCCAAAGAGAGGAGATTCTTTTCCCTTCTCCCTTGGGAGTGTTGGAGACGGGATCTGATGGGGGGTGAGGGAGAGGCAGAGGAGTGAAGCCCTGCTTTCTCTCCTTCCATCATCTCCTTCACCTAAGAAGGGAACCCAGAACTAGTTTCACAGTTTCTGGGGGTCATACTTCTTGCTCCCAGTGGAAAGAAGAAGTGAGAAAAACAGGCATCTGCTTTCCACCAAGCCGCTTGGTTCCAGGATGCGTTTGGAGAGAGTGAGGTATGAGATCACAGATTCTAGTTCTGGTCAGTGGGGGCACTGGGTCAGATTTATTGCACTTGCAACAGAGTTTAAATAAGTCCTGGGTGTCTGGCGCCAAGGTGAGGGAAGGGTTGGGCAGAGAGAGGAGGGGCAGCATCAGTGCAGCTGGCAGGCAGAACCCAAATTCTGCAGGCCCCGGACAGTGGGCTCCCCTTTCTCTGGGACACAGGGAGGGCCTGTGTCTGGCCAGGCTGAGGTTCCAGATCTGTTGCCATCATGGCCCCTTCAGGGTCCTGGGCAATTCCTGGCTTCTCCTAAATCAGGGTGAACTGGGCCTCCAGGATCAGGTCTGGAGCAGGCCCAAATATGGTCCTGGATCTGCCGGGGTTAGGTTGCCAATGTCTGAGTCTGGGTTCCAGATCAACTCCAGACCCCAGGCTGGATCTGGCCCCATTTGAGTTCAGACTCCCCTTGGAGCTGGGATCTGGGCCAGCATCTATCCTTGTGTGGCATCTGTCCTGAGCTGGTCCTGGGGCACCATCTATAGTTAGTGTTCCTTGTGAGCCCACCAAGGTGGGGTTGTCCAGAGCTGCCAGGTCTTACTCCCCAAGTTCCAGGTTCTTAGCTGGGGGCTTCTTTTGGATCTCTGGCAAGGCTGAGGACAGATCTTTGCAGGTTGGAGCTGGACAGGAATTCCTTGTGGCATGTCTGGCCCAAAGAACTGTGAATGGATTCCTGGTTATCTTTGCAAGTTGTTTCAGGAAATTCTCTCCAAAATGCAAAGGCTTCAGGGAGGCTGGGGCCTCTGTCCCTGGATGATCTGAGTTCCCCCATCCATGAAGAGGGTATGTGTAAACAAGGGTCCTTCACAGTGCATGGGGGGGAGGGATCCCCAGATCCTCACCCCCCTGGCTCTGGCCCTTCAAGTATGTCTCTGGGCTGGGGAGAGGAGCTTCTCCCTGGCCCTCAGCACCTTCGGGAAGTACCCAGTCCCCTCCCTTTCAGTAGAATGAGGATCGGGGGACTGGTCTTCAGGATTAGGAGTCTGAGATTAGAAGGACTCAGGCATCAGAGGTGGCTGGAGGCTTGAGCTGAGCTTTTTCCATGGCAGTGCCGTAAGGGAGGGAGCGTTTGAAGAATCCGAGCTGATAAAGAGGAAAAGAAGGAGAGTTTAGGTACTATGGCTACCATTTCTCCACAGCTCATATCCCAAGAAGTAATAAGAAGGACTTTAGTGTCTCCACCCTCTACATCCTGCAAAAGAAGCCTCTGAATTCGGGCTAGGACTACCCCTCCAAGTTGTGCAATGGACCCAGGAGGACTAGGGGTGGTTTTGTATGGGGGGTGTCTTTTACCAGTGCCTTTAAAATTCCCCAGTTAAGCCAGAAATGGCAAGTAGGTTTGAACTCCAGTGCCAAGTCTGATTGCCTAGCAGTGGCTGCTTTTGTTTGTTTGCTTTTGAGACAGGGTTCACTCTGTTGACCAACCTGGAGTGCAGTGGCATGATCATGGCTCACTGTAGCCTCAAACTCCTGGGCTCAAGCCATGCTCCTACCTCAGCCTCCAGAGTAGCTGGGATTATAGGCATGCACCACCACACTTGGATAACCTTTGTGTTTTTTTATAGAGGCAAGGTCCTACTGTGTTACCCAGGCTGGTCTTGAATTCCTGGGCTCAAGCTGTCTTCCCACCTTGGCCTCCCAAAATGTTGGGATTACAGGTGTGAGCCACCACACCTGGCCATGGCTGCCTCCTGAGAGGGAGATTCTGAAGCCACTTCTTGGAGATGATCACTAGCCATTTCTAGGTTAGTGATGGCTGCCATGGATTTCTGGAGAAACCGACAGCACAAATGCCATATATTTGCCATCTGTAGATTACACTGATTTTGCGAGTACAGGCAAACTTATGATCTTGAGTCAAGGGGACCCTTTCTAAGCTGTGGGCTATAGAAGGAAGGGAGGGATCCTATAGGAAGGGTTAGAATGGGATGCATGTAGCCAGGACAGAGGTGGGGGCATATGGCTGGTGAACTGCTTTAGAGGTAGCTGCTGTGCACTGTGCTAGGTCAAGGGCAGAGCCTGATGAGAGGGTGGCCAAGTCATGAGCAGGATGTGGCTGACCTTGTAGAGGATGTAGATGAGTAGACCCAGGAGCAGGAGGCCAAAGAGGATGGCTAGGATAATGATCCACAGTGGGACGCCATAGCTGCCTTCTGCCTTGGTCCACTGCACAACTGTGGCCACCTGGGGAGCAAATCGGGTGAAGTCAATGAGAGCTCAAAAGTTCTTTCTACCCTATATTTGGCTCCCACTTGTCATCGATCTAGAGCCACTTCCCAACTTACTTTGAACTAACGGCATTCCGAACTTAAAAATTTAAGTTCCTAAAATATACAATATTGTCTCTTGCTTTTGGGCTTGCATATCGTATCCGTTTTTTTAGACGGTCTCACTCTGTCACCCAGGCTGGAGAGCAGTGGCGTGATCTCAGCTCACTACAACCTCCACCTCCTGGTCTCAAGCGATCCTCCTGCCTCGGCCTCCTGAGTAGCTGGGACCACAGATGTACGCTACCACATCTGGCTAATTTTTGTATTTTTTGTAGAGATGGGGTCTCACTATGTTGCTCAGGTTGGTCTCAAACTTTTATTTTTTTGAGACAGAGTCTTGCTCTGTCGCCCAGGCTGGATTGCAGTGGTGTGATCTTGGCTCACTGCAACATCTGCCTCTCGGGTTCAAGCCATTCCCCTGCCTCAGCCTCCAGAGTAGCTGGGACTACAGGCACGCACCACCACACCCAGCTAATTTTTTGTATTTTAGCAGAGACAGGGTTTCACCATGTTGGCCAGGATGGTCTTGATCTCCTGACCTCGTGATTCACCTACCTCAGCCTCCCAAAGTGCTGGGATTACAGATGTGAGCCACTGCACTCGGCCTCATATGTTATTCACCTCTCCCCAAGATATCCCTTTCCTGAATGGCTAGGCTGGTTAGTTCCTATTCATTCTTCAGGTCTCAGCTTGAACATCATTTCTTCCGAGAAGCCTTCCCTGACCCGGCTAGACTGGGTTCGGGTGTTCCTATTGTGTTTTCATAAATATCACCACACTTGGAACACTGTGTTGTTCCACGAGACTGTGAACTCCAGGAGCAAAGATACCATGTTGATCTTGCTTACCACCCTGTCTCTGGCATCTGCACAGTGCTTGGCACATAGATTTTCAACAGTTGTTAACAATAATAAGGCCAGCCCACACCCATGTCCCAGCCCTCGTTCCGGCACTCTGAGCCCTGTATTCCCTCATCCAGCCCTCTGGCCCTAGACTCACCTGACGCTCCTTTTGGGGCAACTGCTGAGGCAGGATTCGATAGGGCATCTTCAGGGCTTTGTACACAGCCTCACACTGCAGGCTGAATGGCTGGTGCCTCCTCTGTGGATGGGGAAAGGTGGTCAGCACATCCTCTCTTGGGATCCAGAGGACATGGGGTTCCCCATGGTCTGGCTGGGGTTGTGATCGTTCCCTATTTTGACTCATTCTTCCTGAGTCTCTCTCTTTCTCTCTTTTTTTTTTGTTTGAGACAGGGTCTTACTCTGTCTCCCAGGATGGAGTACAGTGGTGTGGTCTTAGGTCACTGCAACCTCCACCTCTTGGGCTCAAGCAATCCTCTTGCCTCAGCCTCCTGAGTAGCTGGGACTATAGGCATGTGCCACCACGCTCAGCTAATTTTGTTTTGTTTTTGTAGAGATGGAGTTTCGCCATGTTGCCCAGGCTGGTCTCAAACTTCTGGCTGAACCTCGGCCTCCCAGAGTGCTGGGATTACTGGTGTGAGCCGCTGTGCCCAGCCCCTGAGCCTCTCTTGATATTCCTTATATGAGATAATAAATGTGTAACTGAATAATAATATATAATTAGATGACTACATGTTCAATAAAAAATATTTTTTTGAATCATTAATGTGCTTTTTTTTTTTTTTTTTGATGCAGTCTTACT
>NW_016107600.1:2025066-2048689 GCF_001604975.1 Cebus imitator
CTCCGCCTCCTGGGTTCAGGCAATTCTCCTGCCTCAGCCTCCTGAGTAGCTGGGATTACAGGCACGCACCACCATGCCCAGCTAATTTTTTGTATTTTTAGTAGAGACGGGGTTTCACCTTGTTGACCAGGATGGTCTCGATCTCTTGACCTCGTGATCCACCCGCCTCGGCCTCCCAAAGTGCTGGGATTACAGGCTTGAGCCACCGCGCCCGGCCCCATTTCACTGTTTTTCAATCATTCTTTGCACACTGATCTCCCTTCAGCCCGCCCTCCTCTGAACTGGCCAGGAAAGGGAAGCTGCTGATCCCACTTGGACCACTAGGTGGCGCTAAGGACATACAGCTTGGTCTAGACGAGGGCAAGGAAGGGGAGGGAGCTGGAGTGCTGGGTCCCATTCACCAAAGGACAGGTGGCTACTGCAGTGGAGAAAGGGGTGGCTCAGTCTAAGCAGCCCCAAAGGTCAAGGGTTAGGGCTGAGGTGAGGCTCCCTCACCTGCAAGAAGGTCTTGGCCCAGACTCGGAAATGCAACTGCAGACTTTTGCTCTCTTGTTGGTGGAGGGGCCCGAGCTCGCAGCGCAGCCTGAGACACTCAGCCTCCGGACATTTCTAGGAAGAAATAAGCTTGGACCCGGTGTTCTGGCCTTGGGATGTCTCTGAGAACCCAAGCAAGCACTCAACACTTTGGTCCACACCTCATTCCCCGCCTGACTTACCAGGATCTGAGGTCCTGAGGAAGCAGAGCTGCGGCTTGGAGCTTCCCGTTTCTGCTGGTGGTGCAGGGAACCCTCGGGAACCAACTATAAGACAAAGAGACTGTTGGGCCCCTTTCCCACCTCGTTACAGCTTCTAAGTCAGCCTGCACCTGGGTTGTGGAGCAGCTTCAGCCTATTTTTTCATCTATCTCTTTTTGTTTTTTTTTTTTGAGACGGAGTTTCGCTCTCGTTACCCAGGCTGGAGTGCAATGGCGCGATCTCGGCTCACCGCAATCTCCGCGTCCTGGGTTCAGGCAATTCTCCTGCCTCAGCCTCCTGAGTAGCTGGGATTACAAGCACGTGCCACCATACCCAGGTGATTTTTTGTATTTTTTTAGTAGAGACGGGGTTTCACCATTTTGACCAGGATGGTCTCGATCTCTTGACCTTGTGATCCACCCGCCTCGGCCTCCCAAAGTGCTGGGATTACAGGCGTGAGCCACCGCGCCCGGCCTCATCTATCCCTTTATTCATCCATCCAACTGTCCCGCTCCTATGTGCAAGGCACCGAGCTCAGTGTTAAAATATGGAAATGAAGAAAACTTGGTTCTTGGAGTTCACATTGGAGGAGACGCTTAAATCAATAATTAGATCCTTGTTCCTGTTTTTGCACTGGCCATTTCCTCGGTTTGGACTGCCCATCCCTGAATCTTGTAGGTAGGTTCACCCTTATCTTTTGGGCCTCAATTCAGCTGGTCTTCAAGAGATATTCTGATGATTCAACTTAAATCATCTCCCCACAGCTTATTAACGCTTCATATTCATCACCTTTCAATCCCTGTTCATTTTTCTCCTTCTCTCTTTTTTTCTTCCTTTCTTTTTTGAGAGGGAGTCTTGCTCTGTTGCCAGGCTGGAGTGCAGTGGTGCGATCTTGACTCACTACAACCTCCAACTCCCAGGTTCAAGCGATTCTCCTGCCTCAGCCTCCCGAGTAGCTGGGATTACAGGTGCACACCACCACACCTGCCTAATTTTTGTATTTTTAGTAGAGATGGGGTTTCACTATGTTGGCCAGGATGGTCTTGATCTCTTGACCTCTTGATCCGCCCACCTCGGCCTCCCAAAGTGCTGGAATTACAGGCGTGAGCCACCGCGCCTGGTCCTCTTTTTATTTTCTATGTCTCTATCACCCTTCACTAGAATGTTAAGTTCCATGAACGTGAGGACTGTCAGTTTTTGTTTGGTGCAATATTTCCTGGGCTTAACAGTGTTCAGTACAGCACTCCTTCAACTAAATGTTAATGAGTAAATGAACTATCAAACAGGCATTGGAGCCCAGAGGGAAAGGTTTGAAGAAGGCTTCCTAGAGGAGGTGGCACACAACACGGCCCTAGGGGTATGCCGGGAAACAAAGAAGGGATAGCTCAGGCAGAAGGAAACACAGTGGATGAAAGTCGTTTTTCCTCCAGAGGCTTTTGAGTTACCTCTGGGCCTTGTGACCCTCAGCCCTAGCTCTAAGCATGTCCTCATTGCCTCTTGCAAGCCTCCAGCCACCTTCCCCAACCCCTCAGCCTTGGTCCTCTGAACCTGCTCCCCTTCCCCATGCCAGTGTTCAGGCCCTCACCTCCAGGTCCTTTGGGTTAATGGGGTGACTGGGGGTGCAGTTGAGTCCCGTAAATTTGGTCACATACAGGAGCTGCTGACCTTCCAGAGCCTGGGGACAGCTGAGCTCCAGCACGCCCTGGCTAATGGAGCTGGGGCCCTGGTTGATGAGCTGAGGAGGGAAGAACACAATCATCATGGGAAGGAAGAGAATGCTGCCCCTGGAGGCCCTGGGTCACCATGGCTCCACTGTACCCTGCTGTCGGGCTCCTATCTCAGAGATGAAGCAGGGAACCAGCGGGCAGAGATGAAATCCTCTCTAACCAACACTTTTGGAGGGGGCTCCATCTTTCTTTCCAAGTCACTCAACTGGCCTGTCTCTCTGGCTGTTTCTCACAGGACACTGCCTCATGCCTTTGCATATATGTCACTTACCCCTCCCTCCTCTCTTCCTCTCAGTCCCTCATGTTGGTTCCAGCCATCTGTCACTCATACTAGCTCCTCCTTTCCCATCATTCATTCTGGCCCTGCCCCTTCCCTCCCTCTAGCTTGGCCTGCCTGGGGCCCAGTCCTCCCTGCCACCTATCCCTCTTTACCTCGTAGACATGGTGGACAGCGGGTCCCACGTCTTCCTCCTTCTGTGGCCGGTCTCGCGGGTGCCACTCGCTTACTGGGAATAGCACTGCCTCAGGCTTGGAGACACTAAGGAGGAGGGTGTTTTAGAGGAGGCTGGAAGGGACCCCATATGCATCCTTCCCTAGAAGTCTGTCTCCCCTCTCAAAAAGACCCCATTCTGCCTGGCACTGACCCGTTCAGGGTGACCTGGGCCTTAGCCTCCACGGAGAGCCGGAAGGAAACCACGTCGCTTTGTGAGTTGTTGAGATTCTTGCTGTGGGATGGAGGCAAGACTGAGGTCCTGGAGCACAGCCACTGAGAACTGTGCCCAGCCCTCCCCTCTATCCCCAGCTCAGCCCCAGCCTAGACACACTCACTCCCTACCTGAGGATCTGGAAGTCAAACTGGATGGTTTTCTTAGTGTCCCGGAGATGGGGGACTGTAAACCGAAGTCCACCCCATAGCTGGGGACAGAAAAAGAGGAAAACAGGGCAGTTAGACCGTGTATTTCAGCCCTCCCTCGCCATTTCATAGCTGCCCTCAGGTCCGCTCTCCCTCTGCCTCATCCTTTTTTTTTTTTTTGAGTTGGAGTCTCTCTCTCTCTGTTGCCAGGCTGGAGTGCCATGGCGCCGTCTCAGCTCACTGCAACCTCTGACTCCCTGGTTCAAGCTATTCTCCTGCCTCAGCCTCCTGAGTAGCTGGGATTAGAGGCACGTGCCACCATGCCCAGCTAATTTTTGTATTTTAGTAGAGACAGGTTTCACCATGTTGGCCAGGATGGTCTTGATCTCCTAACCTCATGATCTGCCTGCCTCGGCCTCCCAAGTGTTGGGATTACAGGTGTGAGCCACCACGCCCGGACCCCATCCTCTTGTCCTAAACTTACATTGGCTCCTGCCTTCATGGGGTTGCCCAGGTCACACACCAGCAGGCGGCTCTCGTTCACAGCAAAGTAGTCACAGCTCAGGCTAGAGAAGTTCTGGGGGTGGGGTGGGTGCTGGTCAGGTTTTGGTGTCACCTCTGGAGGGGTATCCTCCCAATCCCACTCAAGAGTCTCATCTCACCCCTGGGTTTCTGACGAGTCCTGAGTACTCAGCCTCTGGAGGGGCCGTGACCCGAAGTTCAGCCTCATAGGCGCCGCCCTCACCCACATTCTGGGCATGGAAAATGAGGTTCAGCGCGTTCTTGTCACCCAGGTACACATGGTGCTGCTCCCTGGAGGGGACACAGAGTGTAAGAGACACTGGGGAATTGATCCTCAAACCAGGACAAAGGACCATTATAAGAGTAATAACAGTAATAACACACACTGTTTAGTGGGTTCTAACTCTACGGCAGGCACAGGCTAGACTTTTTATGTAGATTATTTCATTTAATCTTTCCAAAAAGTCAGAGAAATAAATGCTACTATTCTCACTATGCAAATAAGTAAGCTCAGAGAAGCTCAGCAACTTCCCAAGGCGACACAGCTGGTTTGTCCCTATTTGGCTGTCTCAGGTGCCAGGTGCACCTGAACACCCTAGCTCACTGTCAGCGCTACTTACCCAAATACTTCCAGCTGCAGGTCAGGCACACAGATGTTGTCTTCTCCACAGTCCAGCAGGATCTGGGCCTGGGGAGCAGGACAGCCTTGAGAGGGGAAGTTTAGACCCATTCCTGGGCTGCAGGCTCTTCTCTTTCCAGGGCCCTGCCCCCCAGTCCCCAGGCCTCTGTCCTCCCAGGTCCCTTCTTCCTGCCTTGTCCTCACCTTGTCCTCTATCCGGCTCTTGCTCTGGTAATGTAGAGCTGGCCTGAGGCCATGGCTGTCCACCGGGGCTTGGGGGTCCAAGGAGAAGTTGAGAGCGATGTGAATTGGGGAGAGTTTGTCTCGAAATTCTGACTCGTTCTAGGGCCAGAGGAGAGAGTTCACAGAGTCAGGGGTCTCTGGGGACTTGGTGGCACTGCTCCTCAGCCTCTCTCATCTCCCTTTGTCTGCTTAGGGCCCAATTCTGACCATCCTCATTGTTTCAGAGGTCCTGGCAGCCTGCTTGCCAGCTCCTCTGACAGAAGGTCTTCTTTCTCAGTTCCTCAAGAGTCCCAAACCTTTCACTGGAATCTCCTAGTCTTTCCCTTCAGGAAGGGCCCTCAGTTCTATGTGGCCACCCTCCCTGGCCAGTCCATACCCTGCCCTCTGGGCCATACCCTGAGGTAGATTTTCATCTCTCTGCAGTCCTCTCGAGCCCCGTTCTGGATGAGCAGGGTCTGGGTCAGGGTTGCCTGCCTGGAGGCCAGGAACAGTGCCCGCCGTACCCCTCCCTTCTGCTTCTGCCAGTCCAGCTGAAGTTCCACTGTGAAGCCTGCAGCCAGGGACATAGAAGGGGAATTTGATTGTCTCTCCTTATCTTTTCAGAGAGAAGAAATGTCCCCCGGTCCCCAGTCTCTTTGTCCCCTGTCCCAGGGCCTGAGATCTCCAGGCAGTCTCCCTCACCAATGGAGTCAGGGACGTGTTTTCCAGAAGCATTGAGGCAGAAGCTAAGGTTGATGCTGGAGAAAGACCAAGAAGAAAGCTGGTGAATCCAACTGGAACAGACATCCCATCCTCTACCTATCTCCCTGCCAGACCCAGACTAGGACACCCCCAATTTCCCCTTCCTAAGGCATACTCGGCACCCCTGCCCACTCCCAGGCTCGGGTCTCTGCAATTTCCTGGGTGCCAGCTCACCAGGACACAGGGTTCCCCTCTAAGCTGCAGCTGCGCTCCTCCGGGTTGAACATGGCAGGGAAGATGGTGAGGGAGGCACTGGCAGACACGATGGGGCGGCCCCTTTCAAGAGTGAATGTGGGGTCAATAGAATTAGGATCCTCTGTAGCCCGGACACAGGAAACTGATGCCCAAGCCCCAGGATGTGTGTCCTCTGCGTTGATTTTCCCCACCTCAGCTCTGTTGAGAAATTCCCAGTTCCAGTCCTCCCAGGTTGTCCCCTCAACTTCCCTTGGAGTTCATACCTGTATACCACGGCCTTGTCTACACCAAAGGACCCCACAATCAGATCTGCAAGAAGTCAAGAAATCACCTCTTACAGCAAGCCCCAAATCAGGGTCCTATCTCTCTAACCCCTTCTGGTTTCAGTGCTCAAGGAGGCTGAAGTGAGAACACAGCGCCCTCTGGTGGAATTAGCCTAGAACTGCACCCAGGAACTTAGGAAAGGTGCAAAAGAGGGTAGAGGTCAGTCACCACGGAATTTTAAGGCGAAAAGGGGCCTTAGGCAAAACTCACCAGGATATCCATTGCCATCCAGGTCTCGACCTCCTCGAAGGGCAGAGCCAAAGAAATCTGGGGTGTGGCTGGCTGCCCACAGGGGCTGCAGAACCTGAGAAGGCTTGGAGCCCAGCCCTCCTGGGCCCCCAGGGAATACAAACACTACTCCTTGCTGAGTCTCCCCACCAAAAGGAGCCCCGATGGCCACATCTGGAAGACACAGAACACGCAATAGTCAGCAGGCCAGGAATCCAGGGGCCCAAATCTCTACTACCAGACTTCAGGACCTAGGATCCTATTTTTTCCCATCTGTCAATCCCTATGTTCTAATCTCTTCAAATCCCAAGACCCAGACAGTGGGATTTTAACCCCTTGGGAAGTCATGGAGGTCTGGGTATTTTAGTTGACAGATGCCCTCTCCCCAGATCCCGTCTGACTTGGGCCCCTGCCTCCACTTTCGCTCTCTGAGTCCATGGTACTCACCATTGTAGCCATCCTGGTCCAGGTCCCCCAGGGGGGTCAAGGAGCTGCCAAATCGGCCAAACTCATCACGGCCAGTGAGGGTAAGGGTGGGCATGGGCTCTATGCCAGCTGGGTGCTGCAGGTAGATGTAGACCCTGCCCACCTCCTGAGGCCGCCCATCAGGGGTCCGTTCCATGAGCAAAGGTGCCCCCACCAGCAAGTCATCCAGCCTGAGGGGAAGGGCAAACCCAGGTAACTCTTTACCCTGTCTTGCCACCCCTACCCCAATCCTAGTGCCAGAAATCCCAGGCACTATGGATCCCATCAAATCAGAAGACCTGAGGTTTCTGATCATTAGCGCTCAGCTCTTTCCTTGTCCCTGAGCAAGGGGAATGCAGGTATGAGTGAGAGTCTAGAGGAAAAGACCTGGAGAAACTCTCCTTGCATTTCCTGTACCGTTCCCACTCTTCCCTCTTGATCTGGGAGAGGTATCGCGTGTGCTCATTTCCCACTGCTCACCCGTCCCCGTTGATGTCTGTGGCAGCCACTGCATAGCCGAAGTAGGAGGCCATCTGGAGAGGACAAAGGGGCAGCCCTGGGTCAGAACTCGAAGGTTCAATAAACAGGATCAAGGGGGGCTGGGAAGTTGGGCTGACATTGTTAGGTCAGGGCTGGAGCTTTGTTGGCAGTGGGTCAAGCTGGGGTGGGGTGAGGGGTAGCCTTACCTGTTCCCCTGAGAAGTTGTAGAGGGATTGGATGTCTGAGCCATTAAGGATGGTGACCTGGGGGATAAAGAGATAGGCCCATTGGTCCTGGACTCCCAGAGCATCCCGTGGTTAAAGAACAGATGTGTACAGGACACTCAGGGGCAGGAATTCCTTAGAGACACACATCACTGTCCCTAACTCCCTCCTCAGCTTTGCCCTCATATTCCCACCTGTATGCCAGGTAGGTCCACCCTATGTTTGCTTCACTATTTGTCTCCATATCAATCACCAACTACTGACAGATTTTGTACCTATGTGTTTGTCGTCTATCTCTACCCACTAGAATGTAAGATCAATAGGGGCAGAAACTTGATTTTGTTCTTTGCTTTCTCCTCAGAGCCTAAAGTAGTGCTTGGTAAGTAGTAAGCACTCAATAATTCTGACTAAATGTGCACTGGTGCCTCAAACCCATCATGTTTAAAACCCAAGTCATCCTCAACCTCCATTCCCCCCAAACCACAAACACCGTGTCTCCCCTATGTTTCCTTAGTGACCCACCCCACCAGGTCTCTTGAATCCTTGCTCTCTTCACTCTCACTGCTGTGACCTGGTGTGAGCCCTTTCCCGGGACTGCTGGGCAGATGTCTTGACAATGTCCCTGCCTCCAGCTCTCCTTTCCTATAGGCGCTCTTCCCCAACCCCCACTGCAGCCAGACTGGCTGATTGCCCTACAGCAGATCTGGGAGGCTACCTCTGGCTTGGAAATCCAGTAGCTCCCTGCAGCCACTGCCTAAAGTCTCAACTTCTTGGCTGGTCCTCCAAGGCTCTGCAGAATCTGGGCCTAACTTATCTGTTTTTGCTTGATCTTTCCATATTCTACTTATCCTCAATCAGCTCATGAATCTGCTAAGCTGGGCTGTAATTGTTTCCTTTTCTTTTTTCTTTTTTTTTGAGATGGAGTCTTGCTCTTGTTGCCCCGGCGGGAGTGCAGTGGCACAATCTCAGCTCACGGCAAGCTCTGCCTCCTGGGTTTAAGAGATTCTCTTGCCTCACCCTCCCAAGTAGCTGGAATTATAGATGGCTGCCACCAGGCCCGGCTAATTTTTGTATTTTTAGTAGATACGAGGTTTCACCATGTTGGCCAGGCTGGTCTTGAACTCCCGACTTTGTGATCCTCCTGCCTCAGCCTCCCACAGTGTTGGGATTACAGGTGTGAGCCACCATGCCCCACCTGTTTTTTTTCTTTTATCTCTTTCATGCTCCTGCATAGGGATGCCCTCTTGCCTCATCTCTCTTGAACCGTCATAGAACCTTCTCTGATCTGTCCTCTTCCTTTTAAAAAAATTTAACTTTTTATTTCCTGACTCCCCAAACTTGTTACCATCCTTATCCTAGAAAGGAGATTATTCTTTCCCCTAAACTGCTATGTCACTGTATCTACTTTTCTGAAGTTTGTCAAAGTGCAGAAAGAATCCTGATTTTGGATTAAGATAGACCTGATTTTAAACCTACTTACTAACTGGGTGATCTTAAGCAACTTATTTGGTCTCTTAGAACTTCAGTGTTCTCACATGTAAAATACAGATGGTAATATCTACCCCATGGGCTTGTTGTGAAGAATAGAAATCATGAATAGATAGTGCCTGATGCACGGAGAAGAGAATGAATTTTTGCTCCTCTTTAGATCACAATTGTATGTGTGTCTTATCTATCATATTTGATTAGAAGCATCTTATAAGATGGGGTAGGACACCTTATTCATCTTCTTATCTCTTACTTTGCCTTAATAAATGTTGTTAATTGAACAAACTCCTACGGCACTCTTATCTGTATCTTTTTAAAAGCACTTGTCCTGGTCTAATAATAACATCTGCCAGTTGTACATTGCCTAACAATTCACCGAGCACTTTCACATACATTTTCTCATTTTGCCCTTGCAAGAGGCTTGTGAGGTCAGAATGATTGTTATCTCACTATACAGAGAAGAAGGAGGCTCAGAGAGGTTCAGCACATTGCCTAAAGTCATTACAGTTAGCAGATGGCAAAACCAAGATCTAAACCAGACTTTATGAGTGCAAAGTCCATGCTCCTTCCAAACAGGCTCAGAGAGGTTCAGCAGGAAGCAGAGTATGAATAAAGAGCAGAATGGGCCGGGCGCGGTGGCTCACGCCTGTAATCCCAGTACTGTGGGAGGCCAAGGCAGGAGGATCTTGAGGTCAGGAGTTCGAGACCAGCCTGGCCAACATGTTGAAACCCTGTCTCTACTAAAAATACAAAAATTAGCCGGGTGTGGTAGCACGTGCCTGTAATCTCAGCTACTCAGGAGACTGACGCAGGAGAATCACTTGTACCCAGGAAGGGGGGCTGAGGGTGCAGTGAACCAAGATCATACCACTGCACTCCAGCCTGGCGACAGAGCAAGACTCTGTCTCACAAAAAACAAAAAACAAAAAACACAAAAAACCCTCGCAAACTGCCATGCATGCTTCTTTGTGATTAGCCAGGGGAGGAGAGGAAGTGAGGGGTCAGGCTGGGTCTTACATAGCCGTAAGTGAGGTTTCCTTTGGGCACACCAGCAACAAAGTCTGCAAAGAGAAGAGAAAGTTGTGACCTAAGGGTGGGGAAAGGGAAGTGGATAATGGTGAGCATCCAAATACATGGGCTCTCAGGCCCTGGGCCTCTAACCACCCCCTCCTTTGGCCCCAGCCTAGGGACATACTCACCTTCTGTGTCGTCACCACTGAATTCACCCACAGCCACGGAATATCCTGGGAGACATGGTGGATGGATGTTAGGATTCCTGCTCTGGGGACCCCTCTACCCTGGCCTATCCCCAATCCCTTCCCCACTTCTACTGGGTCTTCATAATCAGCATACAGATGACAAGTATGGCTAGGGATGGCCGCGTAGGAGAGGGGAGGCAAGGGGGTGAGTGGGGACAGGAACACTTGAGATTCTCCCTCTGCCATCCCTTCCCCACTTGCTGGCTCACCTAGGTAGCTGTCGTCATAGATGGAACTGGCCTGACGAGTCTGCAGCTGCCCTTGAACCAGGTTGATCAGGTACTCGGGGTAATACGATTCTGCAATCTGCTCCTGAGTGGCAGACAGGATCTGGCCTGGAGAGAGGATGAGGAGGGAGTAGATGGAGGGGAGCTGGCAGAGGGGCTTGGGGCTCTGGGGGCTGACTGGGTAGTAGTTCAGAAATCTGGTTCAAGAAAGGGAAACATGGGGAGGGTGGCAGTATGGATATTTCAGGAAGGGAAGGGGTGAATTGGGAGTAGGGTGGGAGGCTATGTGCCAGGAGACTGAAATAGCAGAGACAGGACTTACCTTGCCAGAAATAGCTTCCTGGTCCACCTAAAACCACACGGCCAGTCTGTGGGTGAAAGGAGGGGAGTCTGACATCTGGTCCCGAGCCCCCTGCCTCCACTCCCCACGTCCCTTCTCTCCCAGACTCCTCTCTCACCTTGGTGAACTCCGCACTGAAGCCTCCCTGGCAGTAACCCTGTCCTGCTGCCCAGCTGAAATCTGTGAGAGGAGAAGGTGGTGAAAATGAGCCCTGCACAGATGGGTCATCCAGGAAAGAACAGAGGGCATAGGGAAGGAGGTGGGAGAGAGAACCAGAGAAAGGGTCTTCCGGGGCCAGACAGTAAGCATAAAGGCTAACTAACTGGCTTAGCCTTTATCTTAAGCAACATACTTGGTCTCTTAGAACCTCACGGGGGAACACAGGGGCGCAAGTCAGCCCTAAGTATATGAGACACTCCATGCAGAGGGCAGACATGAGCACGGGCCCCCTCTTGTCCCTACCTGAGCGGCAAGGTGCATACTCCAGAATTCGGGTGAAGTTATCTGTGGAGAGGTAGCAGGTGCCCACGGGGTCGCTCAGTGGCTCCTTCTCTGTGCGCCAGCTGTACAGTGGAGCGCATGCCTGGGAGGGCGCAGGAGGAGGGGTCTTCAGATTTAGTCAGTAAGGCCCTTCCTCCCTCCCTCCAGGCCCGGCCTTACCCAACCACTGCCCATCCCCTGGCCACCACACCACTAAGCCTGCTGGGCCCTCACCAAGATGGAGGAGCCATGGGCTCGAACTGTTGCCCCGAACCACTGCAAGGACTTGTACTCCACAGGCTCCTCTCCCTCTGAGCTGGACAGTGAGGATTCCAGGAGCCGAGAGCCTTGTGGGAGTGAGAAGGGGGTGTCTCGCTGAGCCATGGACGGTTGAGCACTAGGGCAGCCCCTACTCTCAGCCTGGGGATACCCCACGAATGCTTCCCAGCCCTGAGACTCCATGACTCACTGGGAGTGCGGAGTGGGGAAGGAGCTTAATTCTGTTTTGTGTAGCCTGACTCACCTCTCCTCTACACACATACACATACACGCATGCACACACACGCATGCACACAGACGCACACATGCACACACACAAGCATGCACACACACACTCATGCACACGCACACAGAACCTGGGCTTTCTAGAGTTGCCTCCCCATGGTTCCCGCTTTCTCACCCAGCTGGGACAAGGATGCCCGCTGTGGAGTGGAGGCAGGAGGAGGGTGGTGAGGAACAGTGGCTATTTACCAAGCGGGGAACTAACTCTTTGGCTGTACTTCTTTATCTGTACTTGGGCTGTGTCTTTAACAGCATCTTGTCACACCTTCTTTTTTTTTCTTCTTTTTTTGAGATACGGTCTCACTCTATCGCCCAGGCTGGAGTGCAGTGGCACAACCTCAGCTCACTGCAATCTCCACCTCATGGGTTCAAGTGATTCTCCTGCCTCAGCCTCCCTAGTAACTGGGATTACAGGCGTGTGCCACCACACCCAGCTACTTTTTGTATTTTTAGTAAAGACAGGATTTCATCATGTTGGTCAGGATGATCTCAAACTCCTGACCTTGTGATCCGCCTGCCTTGGCCTCTTAAAGTGCTGGGATTACAGGCATGGGCCACCATGCTCGGCCTTTTTTTTTTTAAACATGGTCTTGCTCTGTCACTCAGGCTACAGGGCAGTGGGGCAATCACCGCTCACTGAAGCCTTGACCTCCCCACTCAGGTGATCCTCCCATCTCAACCTCCAGAGTAGCTGGGACTACAAGGGTTCACCACTAGGCCTGGCTAATTTTTTTTCTTTTTTTGAGAAGGGTCTTTCTCTGTCACCCAGGCTGGAGTGTAGTGGCGTGATCTCGGCTCACTGAAACCTCTGCCTCCTGGGCTCAAGCGATTCTTGTGCCTCAGCCTCTCACACCTGAGAGGGTGTATTTGTATTTTTAGCAGAGACAGCATTTTTCCATGATGGCCAGTCTGGTTTCAAACCCCTGGCCTCAAATGATCCACCTGCCTTGGCCTCCCAAAGTGCTGGGATTACAGGCATGAGCCACTGAGACCGGCATCTCTAAGTCTATTTCTGGAGACTGATGGCCTTAGTTCATATCCTCGCTCCAATGTTTGCCAGTGGTACAATCTTGGATAACCTCTGTCTCCTCACTTATAAAATGGGGATAATAATACCTTATACAGTTGTTAAAAGGATTCAGTGAGCTAATATATGTAAAGCGTTCACAACTGGCCTGGCACAGAGCAAGTGATAGTTGTTAGTCTCCGTCTTCCTCCCATCCGTTTGTGTCTACTCAGACCTGGAGCTCCTTGAGGGCAGTGGCTTAGTCATCTTGCAATCCCGGCAGCTCCAGCACAGTGCCTGTCATGCACTGTCACTTAGTCAGTGCTTAGTTAAAGGAACTGAATGGTCTGTGCAACTCTCCCTGTCTTTGTCTGTGTTACGGCCCTGGCCTCCCAGAGTTGTGGGTGATTCAGGGGAAATGAGAGCCACATGTTTCTGAATCATGCCCGCCCTCCTTGGGCTGGGCTGGACTGGGAACGTGGAGTGAGTGCCATGGGGATCCACTGCAAGCGGGTGGAGCACCAGAGCTGGTGCTGAGAGGTCACGTGGCTGGGGTCTGAGCAGGCTCCACCCCCTGCCCCAGGCCCCACCCAGGCCTCGCCCCCAGGCTGCAGTCCCCACCCCCAGTTCCTCCCTGAATTTTACCGGCCTACCTTTGTGGTCAAATTCAATGGGGGTGCACTTTGTGTGTCTGGCGCCCCAAGGACAGAGGTAGACAGCACCACCCTGCAGCACTCCTGGCTGGCTGGTGTTAGCCTTGGGTGCTCCCACCAGCACGCTGACCCTGTGAAGAGGAAAGGAGAGGCAGTTCAGAGTGGCTCCTAGCTCTTCATCCGTGTCTGGAGGCGGGAAGGACCCAGGCCTCTAGGCTGGGGCTGGCTGGGGGTGGAGTAGATGCCCCCCTGGGTTGTATTTATATCTCAGAAGATGCCACAGATGCCAGAGGCACAGGCTGGAGTCAGGCGGTCCCCATGTGCCGCTGTCACTAATACAACCCTCCCCTCCTCCCGCCATTCTCTCTCCTCTCCTACCTTCCCCCGTTCATAAAGAGAGGAGGAACCAGAGTCAATTCCTAGGAGGAGAAGAGGGCCAGATCCTGGACCCCCGCTTCTCCCTCTCCTCTAGGTACCTGCTGAGATTAGATGCGCAGCCTCTGGAACCCCAAGGTCCTCTGGAGCCTCAGGGTCTCTCATCTAGCCTATTTACTCTTCTCCCAAGGCATATCCTCTCCCTGGGCCAAGACCCAGGCATCTGGCTGCCCAGCCACCCAGCCTTGGGGGTGTAGGAGGAAAATGTGAGTCTTGGAAATCAGGCAGCAGGAGTGGAGAGAGGAGCTGGAGGACGGTGAATACAGATTGTTCCACTGGGCCCGCCTCACCCCGGCCCTGGTGTGGACCTCCCCTTCCTGGCTGGGTATCTGTCTCAGCCCTTGAACCCCTTTCTCATAGACCATCCCCAGCTGACTGAATTCGAAGTCTGCTCTACTGGGGTCCTAGTTCTGGACACAGTGCCTCAGTTTTCCCTGAGATGAGGAGAAGTTTTGCCTCTGCTGGGGGCCCTACGTAATGGGGTGGTCATAGCTCAGGGCCTGGGCAGTCTCCCTGCCCTCAGTTCTGCCTCATTCATCCCCAGGTCCCTTGCCTCCCAGACCTCCACACAGCTCTTGGCTCTCCTGGCTTTCCCCTAAGGGTCTCCTGCCAGGACAGTATCTGGCAGCCTGGGCAACTCAACCCAGTGCCCTTGCCAGCCTCGGCCTCTGCTCTGTTCGGTGTCTGCCTCTGGCACTGCTTCTCAATCTCTCTGTCCCTCTGCCCCTGTGACTGCTTGCTGTGTTGGTTTAGGTTTTTGGATCCTATCTCTCTATCTTAGATTTCAGGTTTCTCCATCTCGATTGGTTTCTGTCCATTTTCGGCTTTCAGCCTGTCCAATACCTAGCCCTTCCCTGGTAGTTGAATACCTTCCTCAGCTTTCTTACTAGGCAAGAAGGCCCAAGTGAGGGATTATGGTAGAGGCCACAAGAGCTGGGGATATTTTCCAACTATACCAAGGTGGGGAGGAGTGGTCCAGGAGGCGCAGGGGATGGAGGCGACAGAGAGAACAGTTCCACAGTTCTGAGGGGACAGAAATGGGGAGTGAGGAGGAGTCTGTGCGGGCCAGTGGGAGAATGGAGGGGAGAGAAGGAGGGTCCAGAGGAACAGGAGACGGGTAGGCTGCAGAGGGAGAGCTCCTGAAGTTAGGGGGGTGGGGAGGGGAGGTGCTAGTCTCATTACTCTGGGGACAGGAAATGTTGACTGCCTGTGGCTTCCTGTCTGTTTCCAACCTCTCACTTCTCCGTTTGCCTCCCACACCCCCAGCTCCCCACCAGGCCCCACCCCTCTCACTCAGGCATTATATCCAACTGGGGGTTATGGCTGCTGATGGTGAGAGATTGCACAGCCCCCAGGCCTGGGTGAGGTCAGAGGAGTATACCCCCTTCTCCCTCAGGAGGGGCAGCCCCCAGGGAACTCAGTTGCTGCGTTCAGGCTCTAGAAAGCAGAAAGGGCCACCAACCTGAACTAGACCAGAACAGCTGAGGTACAGGAAGCAGTGAAAGGAGCACTGGACCAGGAGCCAAGAGTTCAGGTTCAGGCACTAACTGTGGACTTGGCCAATACCCTCTTCCTCTTTCTCTGGCTGAAGAAGAGCTTATCTCAAAGTTTCCTGGAGCACAGGGCTAAGGCCAAGGGACCCCATTCCTACACCCAATTTCCTCAACACCCACTGCTCTTGGAGAGGAGCTGAGCCTGACACTCCTGGGATGGCCTGAAGAAGTCGCTTGGAGTTTAGCAGGGTTGCAAGAGAGAGAGTTTATGAGGCTCGTAAAGCCCTGTGCGGGCAGATCCATTCTGACTGTGTGATGGTTTGGGATATCTGGCATGCAGGCAAGTGGCACAGGCCCGGGCCTCCCTCCCTCCCGACACACTACCCATGGCTCATGCCTGGAGAGGCAGTGGCCCTTCCATCCCAGCAACCCTAGGTCAATCCAATAAGTAGTGCCTCCCGCCGCCAGCTTGCCAAGTGAGGCGACTGGGGCCAGGATGGCATGCAAGCCAGTCTGTCCTTGTTTTCCCATATCTTCTTCCTGCTTCCTAAATCCTGCAGCAGTTGGGCACTTTTAGGGGTCTAAGAAGGCAACAATGGAGGGTCCTCGGGCTATTTTCAATATTTCAGAGAGCCTAGCGGAAATCATGCATTTACCAGATAAGGTGGCCTAGGCTAATTAAAACCTCAAGTGTATTTGCTTTTGGCTGGAATTCTATCAACTCATGTGGGAACTTGGTTATCTCATGCTGCTCAGAAACTCTGATTGGCAGCTATAGATGTTTTTGGTTAATAAAAAATGAGGAAAGGAATTAATTATTTCTTACTAAATGCAGTTTGGCAGGTACACTTTTCCGAAATAGAGTCTGAGAGAAGAAATAATTGCCATAATTTATTCTGAAGCTCAGCAATGGAAGGGTTGGTCCTTAGAGACACAGACTACCACATCGAGCAGGCACTGTAGAGAGCATCCACTGGGTTTAAGACTTTACTGTAGGCGCCCGAGACCACATAACATAAAGGCAGGCTGGCCTCGTTCTGAACACTCCTCAAGAAAAAGCTCAAAGTTGCTCACCTCATCCCATGCTCTCATGTTGCAGATGGGAAAACTACCCCAGAGGGGTTAAGTCATATGCTTAGGTCACTCAGCCCTCCTCCCAGAATCGGAGACGGAAGTTAGGAATCCTGATTCCTAGGACAGCATTCTGGTCTACCCGATTGCCAATTTATTCCCTCCTCTCATCTCTATCTCCCCAGCCAGGCTTCTGATTAACCAAGTCCCAGTTCAATACTGGGTTACTGTTTGACTCTGTTGGCCTGACAAGGTCGGGGGTGGAGAGCAGCAAGTGGACCAGCGGCCAGCTCCTACAGATCCTACAGCAGCATGGGCCAGGCCGGAGGAGGACACCTGGTTCAGGGTCCCCCAGTGCATTCACAAGGGATATGTATGACTGGCTGAGGAAGAACAGCTGTCTCCACTTGTGGCAGTTGCAGAGGGAACAAGGAGCTGAGCCGAGACTGGCCTACCTTTCAAGCTTTCAAGTGTTCTGGGTTAAGTCACTGCCTCTCCTCAATCTTTGGATTCTCCAGCATAAACTGATGGATTTCCCTTGAACATTTACTCAACTCACTTCTAGTTCAAAATTTCTATGACTCCCTCACTGTGTCGCCCAGTCTAGAGTACGGTGTCGTGATCTTGGCTCACTGTGGTCTCAGCTCACTGCAATCTCTGCCTCCCAGGTTCAAGTGATTCTCCCGCCTCAGCTTCCTGAGTAGCTGGGATTACAGGCATGTGCCAGCATGCGGTTAATTTTTATATTTTTAGTAGAGACAGGGTTTTACCATGTTGGTCAGGCTGGTCTCGAACTTCTGACCTCCGGTAATCCACCCGCCCAGGCCTCCCAAAGTGCTGGGATTATAGGTGTGAGCCACTGCGGCTGGCCAGCCTCAGTTTTTATATCTCTAAAAATGGGGCAATAACGGCTTCCTTTGCTTTAACACAAGGATTTTTGTTACAATCCAATGGAAAAAATCAATATGAAAGTGCTAAAGGAAAATGAGAGACTATTGTTACTATCACTAGGATAAGCAAATACTCAAAGCAAGTAAGAAATGGGGGAAAACTTAAACAAAGAACTAGGCGGTAGCCAGGAAGGAGAGAACCAGAAACAAAAACAGCTACCCCATGAAACCCATGCCGCCCAGGTACTGATCACCCTCTGTGGACCAGGTCCCTTTTATATATGTTTTCTCATTTAGTCCTCAGAACTCCATTAGGTCTCTGATTTTCATGGGAAGACCAGGCTCCAAGAGCTTGAGTACCTCACCCTAGGTGCTAGGGTCCCACACAAAGAGCTAGTAAGCAGTGAGGACTCACACCTACCTCTGTCTGAGTTAAAGCTCTCCCCTTTCCTACCATGTAACCACTTTGGTGCTCACCCTGTCCTTCAATGCTGTTTTGTTCACCATGAGAGGTGATGCAGGAAGACCAGGGACACTGAGGCAATGGCTGTCGGTGAGGCACTATGTTTGTCCCGTGTTGAGGGGAGGGGGCTGAAGGCCTAGCTGTGGTGGGAGGAGGTCACTGGGGAGGTAGAATGTTCTGAGTCCTACTGTAAGAGGGTATTGTAAATCGGAAATGAGAGGGAAGGAGAGGAGGCTGGACACCTGGGTTCTCTTGGGAGGGGAGATGAGCAGAAGGGGAGGGGAAAGGGATGAGAGAGCTGGGTCCTGTTTTAGAAGAGGACTTTAGGGACTATAGGATCAGGCCAGGGGCCAGACAGACACCTAGGGGACCAGGAATGTGTGAAGTCCAGATGTTTTAGAGGAGTGTTTTAAAGGGAAATAACACTCTCCTTTAGGGGAGGAGGGAGTAAAGAGAAGGTTAAATGGGGGACAACTAGATAATCTGACCTGCGGGAGGAGACCTCATCCCCTTCCTCCCTCCCTCTTTTCTAGTCCATTAGGGCTGTGATAAGAAGTTTGGGGGAACCTGGGGGAGACCAGGCCTGGCAGAGGCTCCAGGCCAGGGTGATGCAATGGGGTTTGGGCAAAAGGCCAGGGGGGTGGGGTGGGGGTGGGGTGGGGACCTCGAATAGCCCAGAACCAACAGCTGGGGCCTAATCAGCTTTCCTTTCCCCCATCCCCAGGTCCTCAAGACAAAGGAGAATTTGCTTTTCTCCCCAATTGTATTGGCTAGATTAACCCCTTTTCTCCAAAAATCTATAGAGAATGAATAGAGATCAGTTAACTGTCTCTTGTGTAAAAACAGGTCACTTCTGACTGAATTCCCCTCAAACCCTGAGATCCTGGGGGTGAGGGGGGTGAGAAGTGGGAAGCTCCCAGCTCAGAGATGTAGAAGGAAAAGGATTGCCCCAGTCATTGTGGAGGACCAGGAATCTGGCATCTAAGGGTCCCTGGCCTAGGCCAGGAGCCACCAACTCCCTCTCTTGCTTCCCAGTCTCCCCCCATCCCACATTTAAACAGACACCCTTGGTTCTAATGTTGCTTCCGCTCTAACTCCGTTTTCCCAAGCCTGACAGCACCCCATTTTCTAGGCACTCGGGGTCCGAGTCTGCTCCTCACTCTGCTGAGTTGGGAATAAGGATCCTCCTTTGAGACTTCCAGGGTCTTGAGTCCTTAATTCTGACGCTCCAGGCCCCACGGAGCCCGCGTCTCCCCAGCTTCCGACCCCAGCCCCAGAAGTCCCGGTCTCAGCATAGCTCCAGCAGTCCAGCTACAGGAAACCAGCTTTTCTCTTCCTCCCAAGAGCTAAAGGAAGAGGGAAACCGCCCACCCCCCTTCACGCGCGCACACACCCCTCCCGACACATCCGAGCACCCGCCCTTGGCTGAGTTCGCCTCCAGTCCCAGGGCCCCCAGTGCCAGGGTCCCCGCATTCGCCCCAGTTCTGGGATCCTCTCTCGTGAACAGAGATTGGGGGTGGAGGGCAGAGTAGGGGACAGAGGAGAAAGGAGAGGGAGCCGCCGTCCCTCTCCCGGGTCTTTCCCCAGTCTGAGTTGAGGGGGGAGGGGAGGATGAGGCTGGCCCCCAGTTAACCTTCCGACCCCCTCAGTCTCTGACTCCCCTCCTACCACACGTAGCTCAATCGGCTTCGACCCGGTTTCTTGCCACACAATGGCCCCTACGGATCCCGAGGTCCCCTGGCGCCCCCAAAAGCCCTTCCCGGCCTCCGCGCCCCTTCTGTGCCCCCACCCGCCTCAGGTCCCGGCGGCCCACAGACTTCAGCCTGAGACCCTCAGCTCTCCGTTTACGCGCTCTCCTCTCCCTTGACCCGGAGACCCCTGCCCAGACTTCTCCAGCTCCATGTCCTCTCCCCACGCGACCCATGAATCCCCACTGATCGCTCTCAAACTCCAGGGCCCCTCCTCACCCGCCACGGTGCCCTCCCTACTTCAGCGCGGGCCCCCAGTTCTACTCCCTCCAAACTCCACCCTCAAACTCAAGCCCTGGTCCCCTCCAGACCCCAGCCGCGCCCCCAGTCTCCAGGCGGCTCCCCCACCCCCATCCCTTCTCCAGCCCTCCTCACTCACCCCTCTGTTCCCGGCCGGTAAAACTCCACTGAGAATCCGAAGAAGGAGCCCGGGGGCCCCGAGAGCACTGCTGGGGCCTCAGCTTCCAAGTTGAAGCCCCCGACCCTGGGTGGCGGCGGCAGCAGCAGCAGCAGCAGCGGCAGCAGCGGGGGTCGGCGCCGGGGGCCCCAGCGCCGCTGCACGGCGTGGAGAGGGGACGCTGGCGTCCGGCTCCCCATAGCGCCCGCTCTTCCCTGTCCTGGGGCCACCGACCCGGAGCCGCTTCCTAAACCTCCCAGAGGCGAATGACTCAACGCGGGGAGGAGTTTGCCAAACTCCCGGCTGAGCCCTCCCCCCGCTTGCCGAGGGGGCTGGCGGGGGGGCATTCCTGGGTCCCTGAAACTCTGAGCCCGCGCCCCCCACCCCTAAGGGGCGTGGGGGGGCCGCACCTCTCCACCCCCTTTCCCCAGCCCCAGCTGGAAGCCGGTTGTCTGGACTGGGTTAGACTGGGCGGGTTTGGGTTCTTCCCCCTCCTCTCTGCTTCCCCCTCCTTCCTCCCCACTCCTTTCCAGATGTACAACGTAAACGCTCGGAAAAGCAGTCGGAAAAAGGGAGCGGAGAATTTCCTAATGAGGAAAGGAATCACCTCTGATGGGCGGAGGAAGCCTGTATATGTGTGTGGGGTCTCTCCCTCAGTGCTTTAGGGAGGAGACTTTGGGGTCTAAAGAGACAGGAGACTCCTCTGGCGTCCGGCCAACTGGGATTTCCCCTTGCCTTCCGGGGCCATCGGGTGCCTGGGTTCTGGCCAGCTGGATTTGGGACACAAGAGTTGAGGTACAGAGACAGCGTTCGCAGTCAGCTTGGTAGAGGACCTACACCGGCTCCTCAAGTTCCGCCGCCTCCTCCTTCAAGCTGCTTGATATTGAAAACCCAGGAGTCTGGGGTCATTCACCAGCAGGAGTTTGCTCCAATTTGCCCCCTTCTTGGTCCTAGGGTATGTAAACCTCTGTTGAGCCCTTTCCTTGGATCTGACAGTTGACCAAAACCTGCGAGTGGTTGGCCCCTCAGTACCTTCTTGATTAAACTGGCCTGATTCCTACAAACCTGGAGAAAGTGAGGGGTGGTGGTGGTGGAAAGTCTTGCGAAGGGACCCAAACTTCAGCTCCTATTGGCTGTAAACACTGGGAGCTCTGGCCAGGCACTGTGGCTCACACCTGTAATTCCAGCACTTTGAGAGGCCAAGGTGGGCAGATCACCTGAGGCCAGGAGTTCAAGACCAGCCTGGCCAACATGGCGAAACCCGTCTCCACTAAAAATACAAAAATTAGCCAGATGTCGTGGTGTGCACCTGTAATCCCAACTACAGGTGGGATTACACCTGAGGCAGGAGATTGCTTGAACCCAGGAGGCAGAGGCTGCAGTGAGCTAAGATTGTATCCCTACACTCTAGTCTGGGTGACAGAGCAAGACTATCTCAAAAAAAAAAAAAAAAAAATCCCCAAACCAAAAAACACTGGGAGCTGGAACCCAGGACCCCATTCTTCCCAGGTCCCCCATGGAAGTAGAGGAGGGGACTCTAGTAAGGGAAGGCAGTGACCCCCTGCCCACCTCTTTCCCCAGCCCCAGCTCTGTGTGATGAGATCATTTTTCAGGATTCTAGCCTTTATCTTAGCCTGGGGGAGGGGAACTCTGGGCCTTTCAGTCCCTTTCCTCCAGGACGCCTCCCTTTTCAGAATAATACCCCCAAGTCAAACCCTGTCCCCTCTGTTCCCCAGTCCTTGGCCCCACTCTGGGCTGAAAGGCTCAGAATAAGAGTGCCCAGAGTCAATGTTTTCTTTTTTCCCCCTGGCCATGACTCTCCCCCTCAGTCTGCTACTCTACTTCCTGTCCCAAATCACCCATCTGCTTTTTAAAAACCCCCTCTCCAGAGCCAGTTGCAGCCCAAGGGAGAGGCTGGCGGGCCAGACTGTGGGGCAGTGCTGGCCCTCATCCCATTCTCACATCTGCACATCCTGACCCTTTCTTAGGTAAGGAACCCAAGGAATCTCTGGGTCAGGGTCTTTAAGCCAGCATTGCCAAAAAGGTAACCTTTAGGTGAAAGCTACTCAAGCCATGGGCTGAGAACCTCCTTTGGGAGGAAGAGCTGAGGCCTGACTGCTTTTTAGCCCAGCAAAGCACATGTATGTGAATCAAACGCTCTCCTTTCTCAGTCTAGGCAAACTCTTTAGATTTTCCCAGGATTTGGGAGATTGGGGGTGTGGGTGGGGAGGGGTGTAGGGAAAGAGGTGTGTGACTCAGCTCCTCCCAGGAGCCTTGGTGGGGGTCAGGGGACATAGCGTCCTGCCCCAGTCCTCCTCCCCACTCCACCCCCAGTCTTGGCCAACTCAAACAGGCCCCCTCCCTGTCCATTCTCTGCTCCTGTTTACACCGGGAGCCCCTTAGTCATTCTTTGGCTGGCCTTTCTACTCTCCCCAATATCCCTCCTCTCTTGGCTCTTTCTGCCCTTATAAGTCCTCTCCCAGTGGCCCTAACACCTCCTGCCTTTTCTCTCACCATGTCTGCCTTTGCCTGACCTTCTCTTCCTCTGCTCTGGCTGGGCCTGAACTTGGGGTTCCCTCCTAATTGGAGCTACTTCAGCACAGACCTCCAGGCCTGGAAGCTGACCTAGAAAGGCCAGTGAGCGGGGGTTTCCTAGAAGCCACCAGTCCAACCTTCTCCTCTAGAAGAGGAAATGGGTGTAGAGAGATGAAGTGACTTGTCCAAGGTCATATGGCTAGCCAGTTAGCCCGAGTGTTTAGACTCAAACCCAATGCCTTCTCCTCTAACCCCACTGCCCCTCTAAATGCTTCATCTCCTCTCAGCTTTTTCTTTCCATCTTGTGTATCTCTCAGTCTTTCTCTGGCCGAGCCTGTGTATCTCCAAGTGCCTTTGTGTTTTTTCTCTTAAACCTGACCTCTTTGGTACCCTCTGTCATTGCTCAGTGGGAATGATTTGCTGTGATGACTGACTATCATTAATCATGGTCTGCTTGATGGAGGGGCAGAAGGGTGAAGCGCAAGGCCAGGACACTCACCAGGCTCCTGCTGTCTCCAGCCTGCTTGGCCTGAAGGCTGGAGTGTTAGAGCCAGAAGAGTGAATGTCTACAGAGGAGCTCAGGATACAGGTGTAAGTGGTAATGCCAGGAGTCATGCTGATTCAGTAGTGTGGGAGGAGGGTGGGGAGTACTGATAATGGTTTATTTAGCACATACTGTGTTTCTGGTCCTAGGCTTGACCTTAAATCTGCCTCTATCCCACTTAATCTTTCCAACTATCCAGAAAGTATCATGATCCTCATTTTACTGTTAGGAAACTGAGGCCTAAAGAAGAGAAGTGACTAAGGAAAGGCCAACAGAAAGAAAGGGGCAGAGGTGAAATACAAACTCAATCCCAGTAGATTCCAAAGTCATTGCTTTTCCCGCTGCAATCAATGTCAGCCCTGTAAACCAGGCTGGGTTCTACAGGGGTATAGGGGAAAATTCTAGAGTAGGAATCATAACCTAGATCTATTGTCCTTAGGGTGGGGTGGGGGAAGATTGGGTATACAATCCATTAATCCTCCAAAACTGGATGGAAGTTTTTGTCCACATGTATGTGATTTCTCTGGGGTGAGACTCAGTCGCTTCTTTAAGATTTTCAGCCGGGCGCGGTGGCTCAAGCCTGTAATCCCAGCACTTTGGGAGGCCGAGGCGGGTGGATCACAAGGTCAAGAGATCGAGACCATCCTGGTCAACATGGTGAAACCCCATCTCTACTAA
>NW_016107600.1:2048779-2050196 GCF_001604975.1 Cebus imitator
AAAAAAAAAAAAAAAAAAAAAAAAAAAAAAAAAAAAAAAAAAAAAAAAAAAAAAAAAAAAAAAAAAAAAGATTTTCAAGTGCCTGGAAATTCTGAGAACACTGAGGCTGGATGCCTTGATTTCAAGAAACAGGCTCAGGTCTTATTGGGCTGTCAAAAGCCTAGTTGGGTAGGGGTGGTGGAGGCTGAGGTGTCCATGAAATAAAACTTCCTAGGTTGGGTGCGGTGGCTCATGCCTGTAATCCCAGCACTTTGGGAGGCCAAGGCGGGTGGATTATGATGTCAGGAGTTCGAGACCAGCCTGGCTAATATGGTGAAACCCACCTCTATTAAAAATACAAAAATTATCCATGGCATTGATACATGAAAACAACAACGACAACAACAGCAACAAAACATTAGCCAGGTGTGGTGGCGGGCATCTGTAATCCCAGCTACTGGGAGGCTGAGGCAGGAGAATCACTTGAACCCGGGAGGCAGCGGTTTCAGTGAGCTGAGATCGTGCCATTGCACTCCAGCCTGGGTGACAGAGTGAGACTCTGTCTCAAAAACAAATAAAATAGAACAAAACAAAAACAAAAACAAACGAGGAAGTTGGATTTCACAGAGGGAAGGAAGGCAGGATATTTAGGAAAATCATGAAGCTGAAGGCGGGTGTGGGGGAATTTCCAGAAGTAGAATAGGAGCCCAGTTATACCAGGAGCCAGAGCCTGCTGAAGCTGGGGAGTTGTTCTGTGTGTGTGTGTGTGTGTGTGTGTGTGTGTGTGTCTGTGTGTGTCTAAGAGAGGGAAATTGGAAAGTACAGGATAGACCATCTACACCCTCAGGCTCTGTTGCTGCTCTGACTAAGGTCTCTGCCTAGAGGAACTGAGAGCTCTATCATCTGTGAGTCACCTCCACCATCCCCACCCCCTGTCTGACCCAGGAGAAACCCCTCCTCCGTGTCCTATGCCTAAAATAAACCCAGACTCCTCTCCCCTTTCTATCCCCGGTTGGTACAGAGCACAGGCGGGTTGGATGGAACATGTTTCCAAGGGTGGCAAACGCAGACCTGAGGGATAAGATGCTTGAGTTTTTTTTGTTGCTCCAGGACTATGAACCCAGTGATTAGATTGTGACTAAAGCCAGATGCGGTGGCTCACGCCTGTATCTTTGGGAGGCTGAGGTGGGCGAATCACCTGAGGTCAAGAGTTTGAGACCAGTCTGGCCAACATGGCGAAACCCCATCTCGACTAAAAATACAAAAAATTAGCTGGGTCTGGTGGCGGGCACCTGTAATCCCAACTATCAGGAGGCTGAGGCAGGAGAATCGCTTGAATCTGAGAGGCTGAGGTCGCAGTGAGCTGAGATTGCACCATTGCACTCCCGCCTGGGCAACAGACAGAGAGAGACTCAGACTCAAAAAAAAAAAAAAAAAA
>NW_016107600.1:2050206-2058823 GCF_001604975.1 Cebus imitator
AAAACCAAAAAACAAAAAACCAACAACTGTGACTGGAGGATACTTTTGTGGGGACCAAACTGGGAGTTTTTTCAAGGCTAGATATAAGGCCCAGGAATCCAAATCAAGCAGATCAATGGGAAGGAATTTCCCCCACTCCTGCTAATGTCTTCTCTTCCAAAAATTCTTCAGTTTTTCTTTTTTTATCTGAGACGGAGTCTTGCTCTGTCGCCAGGCTGGAGTGCAGTGGCGCAATCTCAGCTCACTGCAACCTCCGCCTCCTGGGTTCAAGTGATTCTTCCGCCTCAGCCTCCCTAGTAGCTGGGACCACAGGCGTGTGCCACCACGCCCAGCTAATTTTTGTATTTTTAGTAGAGATGGATTTCGCCATGTTGGCCAGGATGGTCTCGATCTCTTGACCTCGTGATCCGCCCACCTCGGCCTCCCAAAGTGCTGGGATTACAGGTGTGAGCCACTGTGCCTGGCCAGTTTTTCTTTTTTTGGCGTTTTTGGAGGCACCAGAATGCTACAGCAAAATATAACAACCCCAGATAGGCAGTTAAAAGGAAAATAAGATCCTCTGGGTGTCCTAAACATTGACCTCATTTCATTTGCTCACTCACACCACCCCCATGACTTCCCTTTCTCTCCCCTTTGCTGCCTTGTACCTACCTCTGGAGAGGAAAGGGGTGCCTGAAGCTTCTCAGCTCAGGGCCTGGAAGTTAGAGGAGAGGACCATCCAGGGTGGGAGCTGTGGGTGGGAGTGTCAGCTTCCTGGGATGACCTTCCCAGATGTAAGCACATCTGGAGCCCATCAGCAAGGGACCTGGAGCACCAGTATTCCCAGTGCACATCTGATTGGGGCTGTGAGGGGCTGAGGATGAGCCAGGCATTCCCTCCCACCTCCACAAGTCTGCCTGCCATTTCCAGCCCTCTCTTGGGAAGGATTATCAATCTCAGACAGAAAGGGCAGTGGAAGAGGCTGCGGAGGAAGGCAGGAGGGTCACAGATTGCACCCCAAACCCAGACATGCTATGTTACTAGCTTCAGTTCTTTCTGGCTTTATAGAAATAATAGCATCTCTGATCAGGTAGGAATCAGGTGTGTGTGTGTGTATGTGTGTGAGTGTGTGAGTGTGTGTGTGTGTGTAGCATAGTATGCCATTAGTCCTTAACACAATGGCGCAAAGTTGGGGATGGGGCCCCACATGTCCCTCTCCTTTCTTTTCATATGTCTTCCTCATGATTTCTCTGGACCTCTGGCACTCCTCATCTCTCTACCCCCAAACAAACACACACACTCCTTCCTTGGCTGCAAATTCCTTCCTGTCCATCATCACCTCACAATGAACACATTTGTTTTCCAGGGATCATGTACAGGGCTAAGAATAGGTCCATCCTCTTGCCTTTCCCTTCAGGGAGATCTAACCTGTTGGGGTACTGAACTAGGGGATACGTGGGGTTTACAGCAATTCCTGCAAATGTACCAGGTGTCCCCAGCAGCCAGTGCATGAAAGTAAAATGGAGAGTCTCAGGGGCTGATTTATGAGCCCAGTGATATGGAGCACTCCTGGGAGCAGAGCCCCATCCATTCCTTCCAGAGCTATAGCTTGGGGAAGAGCAAAGCCTTAGAAGATTCTTAACCCCTGGACTGCAAAGTTGAGGCTTACTAAATTGAGATAATAGTATAAAAGTAGGTAATGTATACAGTTTATACATTCACAATTCACAAGTGGTTACTTCTGGGTCTAATGTACAAAAATATATTGGACTTCCTGCCTTACCTGCAGTAAAGGTTGAATTGCATTTTGTCCTTTGGCCACCCACACGCCCACTTCTGACCTCAGTCCTTGATTGGACTTCAAAGCCCTAAGGGAGAAGCCAAGAGGGGGAGCTTTCTGACCCTTTGGTTTATATTCCTTTCAACAGATGTCCAGCAGTTGGGAGGTTGGGTACCCTCCTCAGTCTCTAATCTACATGTGGCTAGAGGGTTCCAGATGACAGAATTGTGCAACTTCGAGGTACAGCTAGGGCTTCCAGGTCTCTAAGACAGAAAAGGGGTGTGTGATGAGATTAACCCGGGAAGAAGAGACGTTTGGGGTTTGATTAAAGAGCTGGGTGCCTGGGGACAGGAAAGGTGGAATGGCACTCCAAGCTTTCACCTCTAGGGAGAGCAGCCCTCCCTTTAGGCCACGCCCTTCCACCCAGTCGGCACAGCTGGCCACACCCCCACAGCTGGCTGGGAAATCTCAACCCTACCCCTCTGTACAAGCCGATTGCTTACAGATGTTCTAGGAAGGGGGGGTTGTTGAGAGGAGGAAAGGATAGGCGTATAGGGAAGGAAAACTCAAGGAAGGAGGGAAGACTCATGGAAGGGAGAGAGGAAGTTATGGTCAGGTGGAGAAGCCTGTCAGATGGTGAAGAAGTCAGAGAGAAAGAAATTGAAGAGAGACAAAGATAAAATGAAAACAAGGGTCTCATTTTCCCCTGAAATCCACCCTACTCCTTGCAGGCAAATTAATCTTCCCAAACCAAGGCTCAGATGATGTTACTTTTCAGCTCAAAACCTTTCCGGGCTGCAACATTTTTTTTTTTTGTTTGTTTTTGAGACGGAGTCTTGCTCTTGTTGCCCAGGTTGGAGTGCAATGGCACGATGTTTACTCACTGCAACCTCCGCCTCCCGGGTTCAAGCGATTCTCCTGTCTCAGCCTCCTGAGTAGCTGAGATTACTGGCATGTGCCACTACACTCAGCTAATTTTTATATTTTCAGTAGAGATGGGGTTTTGCTATGTTGGCCAGTCTGGTCTCAAACTCCCGATCTCAAGCGATCCACCCACCTTGGCTATATGAGCCACCATGCCCAGTTTTTTTTTTTTTTTTTTTTTTTTTTTTTTTTTTTTTTTTTTTTTTTTTTTTTTTGAGACGGGGTCTTGCTTTGTTGCCCAGGTGGCACTGCAATAACACAGTCTCAGCTCACTGCAACCTCCGCCTCCCAGGTTCAAGTGATTCTCCTGACTCAGCCTCCCAAGTAGCTGGGATTACAGGTGCCCCACCACACCTGGCTAATTTTGGATTTTTAGTAGAGATGGGGTTTCACCGTGTTGGCCAGGCTGGTCTTGAACTCCTGATCTAAAGTGATCCACCCGCCTCGGCCTCCCAAAGGGCTGGGATTATAGATGTGAGCCACCGCGCCAGGCTGGCACCAACATTTTAACTAATAAAGATCTCAGTCTGCTCTAAGGTTCCTAGAATTGTGCAAGGGACATTAATTAATAAGTGCCATTGATCTAAGCAGTATACAGTTTTGAGTGCTTATTATGTATAAAGCTCTGTGGACTATGCTGGGGAGAATAAGGAGGGAGAAGGAGGAGGAAATGGGCTAGATCGGATACATAAATAAGAGTGAAGAGGTAGACAGGGTTCAGAGAGAGGAGAAGACAGAGTGACTAGGGATTGCTGAAAGATAAGGGGGTGGAGGAACCAGGAAGGAGGATCCTAGAAAGATGGTGGGAGAGAGGAAAGGAGATAGGAAAGGGGAAGCAAATAATAGAGAAGGTGAGGGGGGTGGGGAATAGAGGGAAAGGAATGTGGGGAGAGGAAGGGCAGGGAGGCAGAGTCACGGAGAAGGGGAAATTGACTTTGGAAGACTGGATGAAGGGACTAATCCTTTCCTTCTGCCAGGTCAGGAACTCTTCCTTGGCCAATGACAGGCAGTGTGGATTACTAGTCTGCTCCTTCCCTTGCCACTTCCAGCTTCTCATTTAGGACCCAGCTTTCTATGTCCTTTGTCATTTTTGGGTCCTTGAGTTGAATCTATTCTTTCTTGAGTTCCCCGCCCTCCCACTCCCAGCCCTGGGCACAGATTTCTGAAGTCAGCTTCCCCCTGCTCATTACACTCACTACACTGCAAGCTGGCCTCCCTTGTGTCTTTTGGTCCCTCTTTGGATTTATTTCCCTGAAGTGGGTGGGCAGGAATGGAGCAGTGCAGAGGTGCTTCCAGATCTGTTCTGCCCTTCATCAGTGACCCCTTGTTCCCCTCTGAACCAGTCCAAGACTAAGACATTTGTGTCAGAAGTCCCTTTGGCCCCTTTCCTGCTCCTGAATCCCTGGGGTGGTATTTGTGGGTGGGAGGAGGGGTAAGGTCCGAAGCGGAAAGTCTGACGCTGAGTCCAGACCCCCAGCCCCACTCAGACTGGCTGAGCTCATCTCTCTAAGCAACCGCAGCTGGACATTTTCCATGTGATCACCTCAGGGAGGGGGGCTGGGTTCCAGAAATCCAGACAGAGCTGACAGTGTCATAGCTAAGGAACAGAGCACCCTCAGGTGCCTCCTCTCCGCCTTCTCCTATATTCTGCCTGGGAAAGGACTAGGGGAGGAGCAAGAAAAGGAGAAACAGGCCTGGAGAAGAGCCAGAGCTGGAATAGATTTTGGGCCCAAGTTGGCCCAGGTTTCTTCTTCTCTCCCATGTTCCCCATTTGTGCTGGCCAGGCTGGGAAAAGATCCCGTGTGATGTGAATGAGCCTGTGAGGTGAAAACCTGTGTGTGTATGGTCTGAAAACCTGAACATGCTTGTGTTGGTGCATAAGCATGGGCGGGGTATCTGTATCCTGAGCTGTCAGTGGGCTAAAGTTGGGGTGTGTGTGTGAGGTGTGATTGCTTCTGTTCTCTTCCCAGTGCAGTGGGAGGTGAGAGAGCAGTTTGGGGAAGAGGGCTGCCTGTTCCTACAACTCTCCCAACCCTCCCCACCGCCACGCCCCTTCCCTAACTCATGGCCTTCTCTTTCAACTGCAGATAACTGGAGGGCCAGAGAAAGCAAGCTTGAAACAGAGGGGAATGGGTCACTTTCGGTGGAGGAAACCGGGGCAAGGGGGCTTCTGGACCTGGCTGGCCTGGGGGTGATCATCTAGCTATTGATGCAGGGGATGCTGTGAGATTAGCCCTGTGCCCCTGCCATGAAGGCTGCTGAGCTGGGCGCTTTAGAGGGTGTTTCATGTGGGTCTCTGCACTCCTTTCCTACCTCGCCCCTGGCCCTGAGATCTGGGCTTGAGATGTCTGGACAGGCTGGAGGAGGTTGGTGGGGAGGCAGGGGAGGGGATGGGCAGGACGCACTTGGCTGTTTGTTCGCTCTCTTTCCTGACTCCTTTGTGGCAGCAGACTGGCTTCCTTCCTCCTCTCAGCATCTTGGCTCCCAGCTCATTTCCGCTCTTATGCCCATAGTCTAGCTCTCAGCCTTGCGCAGGGGAGTTTTTCCAAGCAGGGTCTTCTGGGCACAGGGACTCCCAGCTGAGTGGGGCAGGGGCTGAGGAATGCAAATGAGAAGTCAGTGTGTCCTTCCCTCAGCCCATTCAAAGTCAGTAGACCTGAATTGAATGAAGAAGCTTATCTGCCAGGGTTTGGGAAGCAGAAACCCAGGTGTTTGGTTACCTGGGTCCTGTCTCTCCTTCGGCCTGAGATGTGGAGAGAACTGGGCTGGAAAGATACCCCACCCCCCACCTCAGCCTGGCTTCCCTCGCTGTGTCCCTACTTGGCTGTCCTTGCTTCAGGCTGCCCCTGCCCCACCTCCCACCTCCATCCACTGCCCTACAAGTCAAGGAATGTAAGTTTTCTTTCTCACCCTCTCATTGATTAGTCATGGGCACCCCGATCCCCACGGGAACCGTTACTCACCCTTGGGCCCCCCTCCCCAGCAGTCTCCCCAGAACTGGCTGGATTCCTGTAGGAGGAGCTCACAGCCAGCCGTTGGACTCCGGGGGAGGTAGTGGGGGCTGCAAGTGGTGGGCAGTGTCCTAGAGACAGCCACTTTTGGAGCAGTGGTTTGATCTTATTATGGCCCAGAAGCATGAGTCTCTCCCTCCTCCCAACACACACATGTATACACAGAGCGGTTGCACTCTGGTTCTAGCTACTTTATTCATCATGAGTGTTTTGTCAGAAGAAGTGAGGTTGGGGTAGGGAAGTCTGGAGAAGGGCCCAAAGCAACTGAACTGGTCTCTTCACTGGTGCTACCTTTGGGGGCCAGGACTAGGGCCTGGGGCCTGCTCTTTGGACTTGGCTGAGTGCCCAGGCCTGGCCTCTGTCTCCCAGAATCAGACAGGGGCCTTTCCCAATAAGGAGCCTCCCAACTCTGGGTCCTCTTCCCTGTTGACCCCACCCCTCTCCCCTCTAACAGCTCTTCTGCCCTAAAATGGCCACGTTTTCCTTTCTTCCTTCTTCCCTCCCCTACACCCAGGTTTGGGCCCCCTGGGTAGAGTTGGGGGTTGGACAAGGGTAAGACTCCACAGGAGCCAGATGGTCAGGTTTGGAGAAGGGTAATGAGATCCCAGGAAGAGAGGGGAACTGTGCCACATGGCTCAGGTATATATGGGGTGGTGAAGGCACAGCTTCCTGGAGTTATTTTCTCTCTTATAATAATAACAGCTTATGCTTTATGCTACATTGTTACATAGTATGTATTCATAGTATACCACAGAGCATGTATTCTAAGAGCTTTATATGTATTAACTTATTTAATTGGCACTGCTCCTCTATGAGGGAGGTACTATTGACCTATTCCATAAGATAAGGAAACTGAGGCACACAGTGGTTACTTAACTTGCCCAAGGTAAGTGGAAGAGCTAGGATTCAAACCCAAGCAATCTGACTTTACTTTAGGAAAGACCAGCCCACTAGGTTTGTCTTTGGAATGCTTGAGCCTCACTGGCAAGAGCTTATAGGGTGGTGATACTCACAGAAGCTGCTGGTCAAGTGTACCCTACTTTGGACCTAGGTGTTGGATTCAGGCTAAACACTTTCAAAGACAGCCATTGACCCAGTCTTCTTTTTCTTTTTCTTTTTTTTTTTTCCTGATCTTGGCTGGATGCAAACTCCACCTCCTGGGTTCAGGCGATTCTCCTGCCTCAGCCTCCTGAGTAGCTGGGATTACAGGCATGTGCCACCACGCCCAGCTAATTTTGTATTTTTGGTAGAGACGGGGTTTCTCCATGTTGATCAGGCTGGTCTTGAGCTCCCAACCTCAGGTGATCTGCCCGCCTTGGCCTCCCAAAGTGTTGAGATTACAGGTGTGTGCCACCAAGCCCAGCTCTTTTTCTTTTTTTTAAACAAATTCTGGGCTCTTCTCCTTTTTTAAAACAAATTCTTTGTTTGTTTGTTTGTAGGAAGGGGGTCTCACTATCTTTGCCCAGGCTGGTCTCAAACTCCTCGGCTCAAGTGGTCTTCCTGACTTGGCCTCCCAAAGTGCTGGGATTACAGGCATGAGTGACTGCACTCAGCAACAAACTGTTTTTTTTTGTTGTTGTTGTTTTGTTTTTTTTTTTTGAGATGGAGTCTTGCTCTGTTGCCCAGGCTGGAGTGCAATGGCATGACCTTGGCTCACTGCAACCTCTGCCTCCTGGGTTCAAGCGATTTTCCGGCCTTAGCCTCCGGAGTAGCTGCAAATGATATACAGGTTAGCACAAAGCCATCTAAGTGTGACCAGAGGTGGAGGAAGGGAGGAATACAAGAAGGGGCAGAAATAAGAATTAGAGTGGCCGGGCGGGGTGGCTCACACCTGTAATTCCAGCACTTTGGGAGGCCGAGGTGGGAGGATCACGAGGTCAGGAGATCGAGACTATCCTGGTCAACATAGTGAAACCCCATCTCTACTAAAAATACAAAAATCAAATCAGCTAGGCGTGGTGGCGCATGCCTGTAGTCCCAGCTACTTGGGAGGCCGAGGCAGGAAAATTGCTTGAACGTGGGAGGCGGAGGTTGCAGTGAGCCACGATTGCGCCACTGCACACACACACAAAAAGAAGATTTAGAGAAGACCCAGGAAGAGGCTAGTAAGCTTGTATGTACAGGGACTTCCTTGAGCCTTTCTCCAGTTTTTGCTTATGTTTTAGGCAGTTAAAAATAGTCATTTATTTTACTCACTAAGAGAGAGAAAGGAAGAAGGGAATGAGAATTCTTTTAGCCTTGAAAGCACACAGGGACCCTCTGGGCTGGATCCAGGTACTTGACTTGGAAGTTCCAACTTGAGCAAGTCTGCTCTTCCTTGGCTCTCAGTTATGTCTTTCCCAAATCAAAGGAATTGGACTAGGTGATCTTTGAGGTTTCATCTTACTCCAACACATTCAGATTCTCATACAGGAACTCAGGGGAAACCAGAGTTGGGGCTGGAGTCCTTGTGTGGGGGCCAGGAATAAACAAATAATTGGTAACCAGGATGAGCTCAGCGATCTAGGGGAAAAGCTCTGTAGGGGGTGATGGGAGGGAAGCCAGAGAAGGAGAGGCCAGACCCCAGAAAACTGAATGGAGCATGGACTCATTCATTCATTCAACCACGTACCTTCAGAAACGAAAACCTAGGAATCTGAGCTTCCCATCCAAGAAGGTCATAATGAGCCCATGGGCTCTAGATGTGTAGGAAGGGCAAACTCCCAGGTGCCTCCCCATTTTTTGAAGTATTACAGAAGAAAACAGCTAACAGTTATCAAGTACCAGATATAGATCTAAGCATTTTACATATACTACCTCATTTAAACTCAAAATAATCCTATGAAGCAGCATTTTTTACCTTTCAAATTTGTTTTCTCATTTAATCTTCTTCAACAACCCTCTAAAGTTAACAAGGCCATTTGACTGAGAGGAATCTTTAAAA
>NW_016107600.1:2059198-2062582 GCF_001604975.1 Cebus imitator
TTAGTAGAGATGAGGTTTCACCTTGTTGACCAGGATGGTCTCGATCTCTTGACCTTGTGATCCACCCGCCTCGGCCTCCCAAAGTGCTGGGATTACAGGCTTGAGCCACCGCGCCCGGCCGAAACTGGATTTCTAGTAGGATTTTCTAAGTGGTAAAGGTGGGAGCCCCTTGAAGGAGATAGAGGACTCTCACTTAATAGCAAGGTCTTTTCTGACTCTAGGCTTCCAGATTGTGGGGGGTGGAGTGTGGTTTCCAGCTCTTGACAAATGGCAGATAAAGATATGCACCAAATCACTGATCAAGAGCAAGAGAATGGCACTGTGATGTCTTTGAGAACGTTTCTAAGAAGTCTCTAGAGATAGAGACAGTCACAGGATTGAGGATTACCTTAAATCTCTCAAGAGAACTTGAGAGGCCAGAGGCAGAACTCTGAGCGAGTTAGCTCCCCTTTGTTTCTACCAACAGCAGGAGAGAAGGAAATTAGATATATGGAGGGACTTACCTATTGTTAGGAGCTGACAGGAGAATCCAGCCTCCTGTGGGTAATAGTGAAGTTAATTCTGCTATCACTGTAATCAGCAGGAGGTAGAGGTGGGAGTGGTAGTGTTAGTGGAGGCGGGGCTGGTAGTGAGGATGGGATTACCTAGAAGACCTCTGACCAGCTAGAAGTGCCTGAGATTTTGAGGGGGAGAAGAGAATTTGCCAGACGGGTACTTGCAGGGAGGGTCCAAGTGTTTGGGCTCCAGCCTGGGGTGAAGTCAGAGACATAAATCACACCTCCCAACTGCCTGTTTCCGCTTTGAGCTCAGTTCCCAGCCAAAAGTCCAGCTAGCCTGCCAGAGGAGTAAGCGTGTGATGGGGGAGGGGCCAAGGAGCTGGAAGCTGGTGTTTGGGAATGGGAGTCATCAGCTGGGAATCTGGTCTCATCAGGGTCATGAAATGGGACTCAGGGTCAGGGCTGGTAGAGCAGGGAGCCCAGGGATCTCAACGGAACTGCTCTGTAGACGCCTCATCCCACGTGAGACACACCCACAACCACACCCTGTTTGTTGAATTCTCCTCTCCACACAGAAAAACCACTGGGAGGAGCCTAGAGGCACAGACACCCACATAGACACACCCACGCCATTCCCCATCCAGCTGTTGCTCACTTCTGCCAGAAAACTCTATGTCTTTTGGATAGGTAGAACTAGGAGAAATGAGTGAGTGTTGAGAGCTAAGGAGGATCATGGATCTTCATTAAGATCTGGAGACACTTTCCTCTAGTAATCTTAAGGGCCTGCTCTGTGTCATCTCTTTGCCCTTCCCCACTGAGGGTGGGTCTGGGTGATTTCCCTTCTCACCTTAGGAGAACCTCAGTGGTCTGCTGTCCTCTTGGTAGGCAATGCCTCTTAATCACAGTGATGGCAGAGCAGGAGGCAAGAGACTGAGTGTGCATGTTGGGTGGGGTAGGTGTTAGAGGGCAGGAAATCCAGAAAGCCACTCAGACAATGGCCTTTCCCGTGCATTTGGGTCCAGGCTGCTGGAACCCGTCTGACTCTAACAGCACCTCCTACTTTTCCTTCTGGTTAGCTTCCCACTCAATGCTCATTTCAGGGCATATAGGAGAGGCAGGATTCCTTTGGAGGAAAGGTAACCTGTCCATCAGCCCTTTTCCAGGTGTGGCTGTTCTGGGTTGATCACAAGGATTTGGGGGTATAAGTAACCAAACTTAGGAAGCCTGGGACCACCCCACCCATGCCTAATGTCCTCTTAAATGTAGCATTTGTTGTGGCCCCTTACATGCTATAGCTATAAGCACTTTGACATCTTAAGGGAATCATAATGCTTTTATTTTGGGCTAAGCCCCATTCTGATCTCTGAATTGTCTGTTTGTATCCCATTAGACTGGAAACTTTACTTTAAAATTAAATTAAATTTTATTTATTTATTTTTTTGAGACGGAGCCTCACTCTGTTGGAGCTGGAGTGCAGTGGCACGATCTCGGCTCACTGCAACCTCCGCCTCCAGGTTCAAGTGATTCTCCTGCCTCAGCTTCCAGAGTAGCTGGGATTACAGGTACATGCCACCACTCCAGGCTAATTTTCGTATTTTTAGTAGGGACAGGATTTCACCATGCTGGCCAGGTTGGTCTCAAACTCCCAACCTCAGGTGATCCGCCCATCTTGGTCTCCCAAAGTGCTGGGATTACAGTAGCATAAGCCACCACGTCTGGCCTAGACTGAAAACTTTAATGAAGCAAAGATTGTGTCTGTCAATTGGTATAGCCCCAGACCAGCATTAGGAAAATAATATATGCCTTTTGATAATCAAGGTGACAATATGATTACACTGAGGAGAGGAGATCTTGGGAATGCTGGAATATATTTTTTCCTAGAAAAGGGGAGGTAGGTCACAGCTACCAGGGCCACTTAAACGGGGGTAAACTGGCCCTGAACTCTCCAGTCTCTCCCTTCTCCTGCCTTGTACCTGGAAGAACCAGAATGCTTCTTTCTAATGCACCTTCTACTTCAGTCATTTGGGTCTCAGTGTCTCAGTATTGTCTCCCTAACATGCCCAGTTTGTCTTCAGCTTTGCTTCAGTGATTCCAGTGTCTGGAATGCACTGTCCTCTGTATTGGTCATCAAAGCCCATCCAAGACATGCATAAGCTTCCCTATCTCATTCTTTATTTTATTTTCAAAATATTTATTTATTTATTTGTTTTTTGGGGATGAAGTCTTGCTCTGTTACCCAGGCTGGAGTGCAGTGATATCATCTTGGCTCATTGCAACCTCCGCCTCCCAGGTTCAAGTGATCTCCTGCCTCAGACTCCTGAGTAGCTGGGACTACAAGCACCTGCACTATGCTCGGCTAACTTTGTATTTTTAGTGGAGACGGAGTTTTACCATGTTGGCCAGGCTGGTCTCAAACTCCTGACTTCAGTGATCTGCCCACCTCAGCCTCCCAAAAGGTTGGGATTACAGGCGTGAGCCACTGCACCTGGCCTTCCCTAGCTCATTTTAACTCACAGCAATGTGCCACTCTTGTGAAGTCCTAGGCTTATAGTCTGGAGTACATGGTCTAGCACTTAATTACCCAGGGTATTAATAAAGTCCTTGTATAATTTAAAAATTGAATACATTTGGATGTATCTATGATAGAAGCAACTATAAATATCTTATGAAAACATATTCCATAGAATTTTTAATGTTAATGTTCGCTTTTTGTTAATGAGCTTTTATTTTGCACAGGGAAGTCATCTGTTATACTGAAAAGACTTGAGTTTGAATGTTGCCTCCCTTACTTAGTAGATATGTAACCCTGGCAAATTACTTAACCTCCTTGGGTCTCAATATCTTCATCTGTAAAATGGCAGTTATATACATATATATATATATATAT